>NC_052146.1:118757567-119129934 GCF_902713615.1 Scyliorhinus canicula
CAGGGGTGTGATCGAGCGGTGCTTCGGCATCCTGAAGATGCGCTTCAGGTGCCTGGACCGTTGTGTCCTCCACAACATCGCGCGGCAGAGGGGTGGCGTGCTGTAGGAGGAGGATGAATGCCAATCCTTGTCCAATGAGAAGGATGTGGGGGAGGGGGAGGATTGGCAGGACATGGGGCCCAGGCTGGCATGGGAGGTTGCATAACGTGTGCGCCAGGGCCAACGTGCACGGGACGCTCTGACCGCCTCCAGGTTCACCAACTGCGGGAGGGTGGGGTGGACAGGCCAGGGGCATGAACACCACGTCCCCAACCCCACCACCCCCACCCCAACCCCCACCCCCCACCCCCACCTAAAACCCCCTCCGTAATACAACCTGCTGTGCTATGGGTTGTGGGCCCTAGGTTGGCAGTAACAGTGGGTCTGGTCCATGGGATGGAGGATGATGACAACCCATTCTGCGATGAGCTCTGGTGCTCTGCATCATTTGACAACATCTGACTCCTGCCCACCTTCGACCTGGGTGACCCCTGCATGCGTGCTGGTCATTCCATCACACGGTCCCATCGAATCGCTGGTGTGGTGGAGGTGGGGACAGTTGGGGGGGAGGGAGGGGAGCCAAGACCACTCACAACGTCTGCCCAATCCCCCTCTGCCCCCCCCACGCCGTTCTCTGGCCAGCACGGATCAACCCACCCCTCACATACATCTGACAGAGCACCGAGGCAGATTGCAACACTGTGAACAGGTATTTAATGTGAAGAAATATATACATACATGTGCCATAGCCCCCATCACTATGCTGTGCCCTGCACCCATGCCAACTTAACTATTGTCTAACTTTCTGGCCTTACGGGCTCTAACGCTACGTCTTGGTGGATCCCCAGATGGTACATCAGGAGTGGGGGCGGCCTGCTGTGATTCCCGCCCTGTGACCTGGGTCCCCATTGGCAGCCATCTTCTGGTGTGACCTGGCCTGGATGGGCCTAGCTGCTGCCTGGGTGTGCTTGGTGGTGTGGTGCCACCCTGTTCTGCCCGCTGCCCACCAGATGCATCAGGGACAGGAGGAGGAGAGTCCACGTTGCTACGATGTTCTGGCACCTCCCCTGTGGGAGTCACTGGCGTGGGCCCCATCACCTCCTCCTCCTTTGGGTGCCCACTCGCCCATCAGCTACTTCATGGGACGGGGGTGCAAGCGGAGCTAACTCCTGAGGCTCCCCCGCCATCTGGCGCTGCCAGTTGTGGAGGTTCGCTCTCCTCTCGGCAAGGATCTGCATGCTCGCGGCCATGGATCACAGGGATTGGACCATCTTCGTCCAGGACTGCGCCACATCACGCTGCCACTGTGCCACCACCTTCTGGGCCTGTTCCACATCAGCCGGTGACTTCGCCATCTCCCTCTGGAACTGGGCCACCTCCTTCTGCGCCCGTCCTCCCATGTCGGTGAACCTGGAGGCAATCAGAGCGTGTTGTGCGATCTCCCTTACCTGGCTGGGCCCCATGTCCTGCCCATCCTCTCCCTCCCTCGCATCGTCGGACGAGGCCTGGTCTTCATCTGTCTCCTCCAGCACATCATCCCTCTGATGCGCAATGTTGTGGGGGATGTAGCAGGCAGCCACAATGTGGGTGACCCTCTCAGCATCATACTGGAATGCCCTCCAGAGGGGTCCAGGGACCTGGACCACATCTTCAGGAGGCCGAAGCACTGCTCGATCACAAACCTGGCTGTTGTACCGACGGCATTGTAGAGCGTCTCGTCATTGGTCTGTGGCCCCCGGATAGGTGTCATCAGCCATGACCGCAGTGGGTAACCTCCGTCACCCAGGAGCCAACTCCAGCCGGGGTTGGGGGGCATTTCAATCATGTGAGGAATCGTTGAGTGAGCCAGGATGAAGGAGTCATGCACACTGCCAGGTAGCGGGTATCAGACATGTTTGATGTGCAGCTGTTGGTCATGCACCAACTGCACGTTCATCAAGTGGAGCTCCTATCAGTTTGGGAAGAGCAGCTTGCCATCTGCAAGTGATTGGAGGGGGACGTGCATCCCGTCGATCACCCCCTGCACCTGGAGGATCCCGTCCCTGCTGCTTGGTCATCCTGGTGGGCTCGGCCTACATTGAAATGGATGTATTGTGCCGACTGGGCATATAGGGCCTCTGTTACCGCGCGGATGCACCTTTGCACCGAGATCTGTGAAATCCTGGACAGGTCCCCAGTCGGCGCCTGAAAGGTCCCCAGGTGTCGATGTTCAGGGAGCCCATCATCTTGACGGCCACCGGGAATGGGTGTCCTCCCCCATACCCCCGCGGTGCCAGGTGTGCCATGATATGGCAGATATGTCGCACTGTCTCCCTGCTCAGCCAGAGTCTTTGACGGCATGCCCAGTCTGGCAGGTCCTCGAATGACAGGCACTGCTGGCACACATGAGACCTCATGCAGCGCCTCCTTGGCACCTCGTCCTCCTCGGCCTATTGGGCGTCCGACTCTCCAGCCTCGGTGGCTGCCTCCTGGTGCGCTGCTGCACACTCAGCTGCTGCAGCTTCCTCCTCCTCGAGCATCTCCAGCTCGTACTGCCCCATGGCATCCCCCAGGGATGTGGCGACTAGCAGGAAGGCACCATTCCTGGTTGAATACCAATCTCCATGTATTAGGGGGTGAAAGGCTGACATGTTAGTATGGTGCTTATCCCCATGCCCAACCTGGTCCAATGGGCTACATGATGGCCCCAGTTGGCTCTGTGGGCTCTGCCCCCACATGCACCCCATCTCTGCATCCTTTGCCTGTTATTGCCTGGCACTGTGATGGCCCATGCTAGTGCTACGCTCTGCCGCCCTTCTAGGGGCTACAGTGGGCGTTGTCCTGGGTGGGCCACCTGATGACCCGCTGGCGTGTGGCGGCCAGGTTGGGTGGGGTTATGGCGGAGTGTGGGGCGCAGGGGTGGGGGCACCCATAATGCCTCTGCAGAACCGGGGCTAAGATGGGTTGACAGTGGGGTGCGAAGCAAGCTGTCTGCCTTGCAGACTGTGGAAATGGTGGTCTCTGATTGGCCACCATCCCAGTCCTGTGGGGGGGGGGGGGGGCACCCCAGCCACACGCCGGCTCCTCCCACCCGAGCAGAAGAATTGCGATTTGGCAGCCGCAATTTTGGCGTCGGACTGTATTCTCCACCCAGTCACGTTTCCCGATTTCAGTGTCAGCCAAGGTAGAATCCTGCACCACGTCTCAGGAACAGAGAATCAGTCGGTTGTCTATTTTACACTTCCACATTCAACAGTTGCAATTGTGCATCTTCAGTATTACAGTTGCCTTGGTGAAAGCACCTTAAATTGGTGCAAATAATGTCCAATCACTGCCACCTCCTGGTGATTTTTGGCAATTGCTCAGTTTTTCAGCAAACCTAAATATGGAATTCTGCACGGTGGTTCTGTTTACAGTCAGAAATTGGTTTTCTTTTATTACTTCATGCCCATAATCAAACAATAGGGTAAAGCGATGCCAGAACTCCTCACTTTGTGATTGATTTTTATTTATATTTAGGTTCCTTCCTATCAGGGGCGGGATTCTCCCCTACCCGGCGGGGTGGGGGGTCCCAGCGTACCGGAGTGGCGAGAACCACTCCGATCGCCCCCGCTGGGGGATTCTCTTCCGCCTCCGCCATGGCGTCGGCCGTGGCGACGGCGGAAGAGAAAGAGTGCCCCCACGGCACTGGCCCGCCCGCCGATAGGTGGCCGCGGGCCTGGCCACCGTAGGTGCGCCCCCCGGGGTCCGATCGGCCCGCGCCCCCCCCCAGGACCCCGGGGGCCTGCTCGCACCGCCGATCCCACCGCCACCAGAGGTAGTTCAAACCTCGGCGGCGGGAGAGGCCTCCCAGCGGCGGGACTTCGGCCCATCGCGGGCCGGAGAATCGCCGCAGGGGGCTCGCTGCTCGACGTGGCGCGCTTCCCGCCCTCGCCAATTCCCGGGTGGTGGAGAATTTCTGCCACAGCGGGGGCGGGATTTTCGGCGGCCCCGGGCGATTCTCTGACCCTGCGTGGGGTCGGAGAATTTCGACCCAGGTGTGCGCCCCTGCCAAATTGCAGAAATGGCTCTGATCAAAGTCACACATACCATCGGCTGAATTCTCCGCCGGCGGGATGCTCTATTTTTCCGTCAGACCGGGGGTTTCCCGACGGCGTGGGGCTGCCCCACAATGGGAGTATTGGCCAGCCGGCGTAACGGAGCATCCCGCCGGCGGGGTGAGGCAGAAATGTGGCGGGGCCGAGAATCCAGCCCCATATGACTGTATCAATGGTAAAGTTTGCCTCCTTTGTCCTTCTCAAACTTCCCCTCTGCAATCTTTGACATTGTTGATCAAACAATTCCTCCACTGACATCCAGCTGCTTCTCTCATGTGCTTCCATTCTTATCCATCTAATCGTAGACAGAGAATCACTTGCAACGGCTTCTCTTCCTGTTCTGCAGCATTACCTCTGGTGTCTCCTCCAAAGATTGATCCCTGGCTCCTTCCTATTTCTCATCTACGTGCTGTCCTTCAGCAACATCTTTTTCACAAAAACAGTGATGGCATCCAACACCACCTCACCACCATCTCTCACAACTCTTCCAGTGTTGCTAAATTATAAGACTGCTTATCTAATCTCTAGTACTGGACAAGCAGGAATTCCTTCCAATTAAATACTGGGATGATTGAAGCCCTTAGGTGGGATTCTCCACGAAATGGCGCCGAGGAGTGGCGTGAACCACTCCGGCGTTGGGCCGCCCCGAAGGTGCGGAATCGTCCGCACCTTCAGGGGCTAGGCCGGCACCGGAGGGTTTGGTGTGGAATGGATTGGCAACACGCCAACAGGCGCCGAAGGGCCTCTGCCGGCCGACGCAAGTTGGCGAATGCGCCGGAGCACCAGCATGTGCTGGCGTCATCCCAGAGCATGCGCAGGGGAGTTCTCCTCCGCACCGGCCATGGTGGAGATTGACAGCAGCCGGTGCGGAGGGAAAGAGTATCCCCACGGCACAGGCCCGCCCGCGGATCGGTGGGCCCTGATCGCGGGCCAGGCCACCGTGGGGGCACGCCGCCGGGGCCAGAATCCCCCGCACACCCCCCCCCCCAAGGACTCTGCAGGCCGCCCGTGGAGCCAGGTCCCACCGGTAAGGACCTGTTGTGATTACGCTGGTGGGACCCGCCGAAAACAGGTGGCCAGTCGGCCCATCGCGGGCCGGAGAATTGCCGGGGAGGTCGCATCTAGCAGCCGTTGACCGGCGCAACGCGATTCCTGCCCCCGCCAAAACCCCGGCGCCAGAGAATTTGGCAGCCGGTGGGGCGGGATTCACGCCGCCCCTCGGCGAGTTTCCGACCTGGCGGGCTATCGGAGAATCCCGCCAATTGTTTTTCGCTCCAGACTCTGTTTCCCAGCTAATAATAGGGGGCGAAATTCTCCCGCCCGGATGGGCTGAGTAGCCTGCCCAACACGACAGGTTCCCGCCGTCCACACCTGGTCGCTGCCGGCGGGAACAGCGCGGGATCGCTGGGGGGGGGGGGGCGACCTGTGAGAGGGGGAGGGGGGTTCTTGCACCGGGAGGGGGGGGTCTCAAAAGGCGTCTGGCCCGCGATCGGTGCCCACTGCTCGGCGGGCCGGCCTCTCTGAAGGACCTCCTTTCCTCCGCTGCCCCGCAAGATCCACCCGTCATTTGTTGTGGGGTGGCCACGGGGAGGACGGCAACCGCGCATGCACGGGTGATGTCATTTACGTGGCGCCGGCCGCGTAATTTACGCAGCGCCGCTTTTATGCGGCGCCAAGGCCCGGCGCACGTAAATGACGCGTCGCCGCTCCTAGCCCCCCGGGGTTGGGAGAATAGGGGGCTGGGAGCGACCTCTGATGCTGGAGTGAAACACTCCGGTTTTCACTCCGGCGTCAGGACTTAGGGCCTGGTTCTCCGCTGCCCACGACAGGTCGGAGAATAGCGGGAGGGCCTTCCCGACAATTTTCACGGCCTCCCGCTATTCTCCCCCCCCCCCCCCCCCCTCCGGCCGCCCCCAGACACAAATCGGCGCTCGCCGTTTTTTACGGCGAACAGCGATTCTCCGCAGGCCGATGGGCCGAATACCGCGGAGTTTACGGCCGTTTTCACGGCCGCGATCACACCTGCTTTCAGCGTTCGTGAAAACGGCCGCAAAGTGCCCGTCCCGGACAACCATGGCACCGATTGGCACGGCCGTGGTGGCATGGGCCTGCGATCGGTGGGCACCGATCGCGGGCAGCGGGTCCGATACCCGGACACTATTTGTTCTTCCGCTCCCCCGCAGGGTCAGTCCGCGGGGCGGCTGAGGGGCATGACGGCCCACGCATGCGCGAGTTTGACGCGTCTGCGTGATGACGTCATCCGCGCATGCGCGGGTTGGAGCCGTCCATCCCGTGCATGCGCGGATGACGTCATCGTGCGTGTCAGCCGCCGTGACTCTTGGCGGGCGGAGTTAGCGACGTTCGCTAACTCCGCGTCGCTGTGATTCCCCGGGCCCCGATACTAGCCCCGCCCGGGGGGGAGAATCGGGTCCCGGGACGGAGCTCCGAGGCTGGCGTGAAACACGGCCAGTTTCACGCCAGCCTTCATGGCACGCCGGATTTGCGGAGAATCGCTCCCCCGATGGGAGAATTGCGGCCAATAATCTTTATTGGTGTCACAAGTAGGCTTACATTAACACTGCAGTGAAGTTACTAGGAAAATCCCCCAGTTGCCGCACTCCGGTGCCTGTTCGGGAACTCAGAGGGAGAATTCAGAATGTCCAATTTATCTAACAAGCACAACTTTCGGGACTTGTGGGAGGAAACCAGAGCATCCGGAGGAAACCCACACAGACATGGGGAGAACGTGCAGTCTCTGCACAGACAGCGACCTAACCTGGGAATTGAACCCGGGTCCCTGGTGCTGTGAAGCCATAGTGCGAGCCACTGTGCTACCATGCTGCCCAATGAAGCTATTGATTCCATCCCTCTCCCTGACAATGGTCTGAAATGAAGTCAGTCTGTTTTCGACCTTCGTGTCACATTTGCAAGGAGCATTCGCGTCGCACAAGTGCCAGGCAATGACCATCTCCAAAAAGAGAAGACCTAACCATTGCCACTTGACATTCAATGGCATTACCATCACTGTATCCCCCATTATCAACATTCTGGGGGTTACCATTGACTAGAAACTGAACTGGACTAGCCATAAAAATACTGTGGCTATAAGAACAGATCAAAGGCTGGGAATCCTGAACGAGTAATTCACTTCCTAACTCCCCATAGCATGTCCAGAATCTACAAGGCACAAGTCAGGAGTGTAATGGAACACCCTCCACTTGCCTGGATGAGAGAAGTCCAGCAACACTTAAGAAGCTCGGGACCATCCAGGATATAGCAACCCACTTGATTGCTCCCTCATCCACAAATATTCAATGCTTCCACCACCGCCAATCAGCGATAACCTTGTGTACCATCTACAAGATGCACTGCAAGAGCTTATCAAGGTTCCTTAGGCAGCATCTTCCAAACCCACAACCACTAGAAGGACAAGGACAGCTTGGGAAGACCACCTCTGGAGGTAACCCCTACAAGCCACTCACCATCCTGACTTGGCAACACGTTGCGTTGCTTTACTGCCGCTGGGTGAACATCCAGGAACTCCCTCCCTAACTGCACTGTGGGTGGCCTTACATGACAGGGACTGCAGTCGTCCAAGAAGGCATCTCACCACCATCTTCTGCCCATCATGAGGGATGGGCAATAGATGCTGGCTTAGCCAACGACGTCCACATGCCATAAATTAATTTTTAAAAACGTGACCCTGAGAGGAGCTTCTGACCTCATATTCGGCCATCACTAAGACCATCTATTTCCTCTGTAACTTTGCAAAACTGCACCTTTGCCTCAGCCCATCTGCTGTTGAAACCGTCATTCATGCCTTCATTACCTCTAGACTTCACTATTCCAATGCACCCCTGGCTGGTCTCCCATATTCCACCTGCCGCAAACGTCAGATCATCTAAGGATCTGCTTCCCGTGTCTTAACTTGCAGTGAGACCTGTTCCCCTTTCACTCCTGTGGTTCTTGCTCAAGCAATAGCTTGACTTCAAAATTCACACCCTTATTTTCAAACCCCCCCATGGCCTTCCTCTCGAACTCTGTAATCTCCTCCAACCCGCTGTGATATCTGTGTTCCTCTAATTCTGCCCTCTCGGTGCAATGTCAGTTATAATTGTTCCTCAAGTAGTGGCCGTGCCTTCAGTTGCTTGCACCGTAAGCTCTGAATTTCTCCCCTTGTGCCTCTCTGTCTCTTTAACTTATTTGCTTAAAGTCACTTCTTAAAACCTATCTTCTTGACCACAATTTGGTTATCTAACCTAATACCTTCTTATGTGGCTTGGTATCATAAACTTTATTTTATAATGCTCCTTGTTATCTTAAAGGTGCTATATGAATATCAGTTGTTATAGAAAATGGGAGACCATTTGGCCCATTTGGTCTGTGCCAGCTCTCGATCTGCAAGAGCAACATAACTAGTTCCACCCACCATTTCCCTGAAGCACTGTAAAACGATTCCTCTTCAGGTGTTTACTCAATTCCCTAAACGTATGATTAATTTTTAAAAAATTAATTTACGGGATGTGTGTATCGCTGGCTAGGCCAGCATTGTTTATTGCCCATCCCTAGTTGCCATTGAGACAGTGGTGGTGAGCTGCCTTCTTAAACTGTTGCAGTCCCTGAGGTGTAGGTACACCCGCAGTGCTGTTGGGGGGGGGGGGAATTTCCAGGATTTTGACCCAGTGTCAGTGAAGGAACGGCGACATATTTCCAAGTCAGGCGGGATTCCCAGGTATCTGCTGTCCTTGTTCTTCTAGATGGTAATGGTCATGGGGTTGGAAGGTGCTGCCTAAGGAACCTTGGTAAGTTCCTGCAATGCATCTTGTAGAGGTACACATGGCTGCCTCTGTTCATCGGTGGTGGAGGGATTGAATTCGGTCTTCATACCTCTCTAAGGTAGTACATTCCAGATCTAACCACTCGCTGTCGTAAAAAACCTTTTCGTCACATAGCTCTTGGTTGTTTTTACCATTCACCTTAAATCAGTGACCTATGGTTCTTAACCTTGCAGCAAATGGGATCAGTTTGTCTCATTGACTCTGTATAGACCTCTCATGGTTTTGAACTGTCCTGTCAAACCTTCTCTCAAAGAAGAGAACAATCACAGCAATGAATCCACTTAACTGAAGTTATTTGTTAGATTTGTGCCATAAATAATGGGCTGGATCCTCCGTTGACAGAATCTTCTGCTTCGCTGGCAGCGCACGCACGTCGGCAGATTTCCCGACGGCACGGGGGTGTCCCCAAGGGAAATCCCACTGGCCGGCTGCCAAGACAAAGAATCCCGCCCCATGTTTGTCAGCAAATCTTGGACTGTGACTTGTTCTGGAATATCCAGTTTATGGGGTCAGGGCGAGGATCGCCTATTTGATTTATGCAGTGAGGTTTTAATTATATTTAGCAAGAGTTCCTGTTTTTTGTTTTTTAAAAAAATATTTTTATTCTCCATCTTCACATTTTCATCAGAATTTACACCCCACCAACAAACAGTAAACGGTAACGAATAGAATGTCAATCCCCTTATCAACAACGATCCCATCCTCCCACCACCCCCCAAACATCGACCCGCCTGACAATATGAACATCAAATAAAACTAAACCTCCCAAGGAGGAAAAAAAGGAAAAAAGAAAAAGCAATCAGGAATCGCCCCTGGTCACCGTTGACATATAAAGTCCACTACCCCCCCCCCCCCCCCCCCCCCCCCCCCCCCAATTTCCAATGCCATCCAATCCCCAAAAGAGCACCGTGAATGACACGCATGAATTGTAGACCCCCTCCCCCCACCCCCTCCCAGACTCCTCTTCTCCACTTTCTCTTGTAAACGTCTCCCCCCAACCTCTGTTCCTTCCCCCAACCTTTCACCCCGGCTGGACTCACCGAAACCTGTTCTACCAGGCTCTGATGGCCGCAGCCCCTCCCGCCATCTCACTCCCGTTCATTGGCCGGCTGAAACCGGCCAGCGTGGAGGCCTCCGCCCGGGTCTCCTTCCCCCTTGCCCGGTCCCAGGAAAACCAAGAAACCCCCTTTAGCACACAACCCCAGCATACACACCCAAGCCCCAAAGAACCATCATTGCAAATGAAAGTCCCAACTCTTCCCTTGTCCAAATAGTGTCGACTCATTTAGTACATACGCCAATACTCAGTGAGAAAATAAAAATGGCTACATCGGTACATCGGTACATCGGTACACGACCATTTCTCAATTCTGCCACAGTCCTTCTGCCTTCGCAAACTCTGCTGGATATACTATGCCGCACTGCACCTTACTGATGTAGTGCCTTCTTCACCCAGCTGAAGGCAGCCCGCCTCCTCGCCAGCTCCACCGTAAAGTCCTGGTATATGCGTATACCAGCTCCAGCCCACTGCACCACCCGTCTCTGCTTGGCCCAGCACAGGACCTTCTCCTTCACACTGTACCTATGGAAACACAGTCACTACCCTTGGCAGCGCATTCATCTTTGGTATAGGCTTCCACGGCCGATGAGCCCGATCCAGTTTATATCGAGAGGGATCGTACCCCTCCCCCAACAGCTTCGCCAACATCGTGGCAAAATACTCAGTCGGCCTCGGGCCTGCCACCCCTTCGGGCAGACCCACAATCCTCAGATACTGTCACCTGGATCTGTTTTCCAGGTCTTCCATTTTGGCTCGCAGACCCTTGTTGGTCTCTGTCACCTTCCGCAACTCCTTCCCCATCGAGGTGAGTTGATCACTGTTCCTGTTCCTGATACCTGTTCCACTTCCTTCAGTGTCTCACCTTGCTCCTGCACCTCTGCCACTGCGCTTGATACCGCCGCCCTCACCAGGGCAATCGCCTCCTCCACCAGCACTTTCAATACCGGCCCCACCTCCTTCTTCATCGCTTCCATGTGCTTTGTGAACTGTTTTTCAAGTTCCACAACCATCACTTTAGTCATTTCTTCTGCTGTGAGCGATGCGGCCTCCCCTGGTGCTCCAGCCTCCGCTTTCCTTACAGTTCCTGCGCTGACTTTTCCACTCACCGGCGGACTTTCATTAACTCTCTTTTTCACGGCCGTTTTTTTCCCAAGCTTGGACATTTCTCCTCCTTGTGCCTTCTTACAGCTTTTTCAGCCTCCATTGCCCCTGGGACCAGGCGTTAAAACCAGCGAAATTTCTATTCCCGAGCAGGAGCCCTCCAGTGTGTGGCTGCCTCCCGCCCGCCGTCACCGGAAGTCCTCAGCAAGAGTTCCGATGTTAAGTATTCCAGTAAAATTGCAAACAGAGAAGGTTGAGCTGGGTACATATACAATGTTATTGTGGGCAGTGCCCGACACCTCACCATGGTACAAACATGAAGCAGGTCCCTCTATGGCCCTACCCCTCCATATCTCTGTAACCTCCTAAAGTCCTACAACTCTCTGGATGGATCAGTGCTGCCCTTGCCTTCAGTCGCAAAGCTCTGGAAATCCCTTCCCAATCCAGTCTACCTCTCTACCTCTCGGCTTTGTAAAACCTATCTCTTTACCCCAGCTTTTCACTGTCTGAATATCTCCTTATGTAATTCAATTCCCAATTTTCTTTTGACAGTGCTCCTGTGAAGTGCTCTGGAGCGTTTTACTATTTTACAGACACTGCAATAGAAAGTCAGGACGTCCTGGGTGGCTGAAACTGGCAACACTGAGGGAGCACTGCACTGTTAGGGAGGTTGTCTTTCAAGTCAGATGTTACACCATCTGCTGTGTAAAATATCCCATGACTCTATTTGAAGAACTTTCAGGTGGTGGTGTTCCCTGTTCCCTGTTATCCGTCTGAATACCTGGCCAATTTTTATCCCTCAACCAATTAGCCTTTCCTACATTACAAATGTGATTGCACTTTCATATATTATCATAGAATTTACAGTGCAAAAAGAGGCCATTCGGCCCATCGAATCTGCACCAGCTCTTGGAAAGAGCACCCTACCCAAGCCCACAACCCCACCCTATCCCCATAACCCAGTAACCCCACCCAACACTAAGGGCAATTTTGGACACTAAGGGCAATTTAACATGGCCAATCCACCTAACCTGCACATCTTTGGACTGTGGGAGGAAACCGGAGCACCCGGAGGAAACCCACTCACACACAGGGAGGATGTGCAGACTCTGCACAGACAGTGACCCAAGCCGGAATATAACCTGGGACCCTGGAGCTGGGAAGCAATTGTGCTATCCACAATGCTACCGTGCTGTCCTTCAAGCCATTTCAAGCACTTCAAGCCATTAGGCTTTGCGATGTCCTAAGATTGTGACCATTGTATAAATGAAGACTGTATTTCTATAGATACTGCTACAGCTGAGGTGAATGGGGCCTTGAGATGCCCAGCATGTTTATCTCCATCTGAGGGGAATGGAACCTTGAGATGTCCAGCGTGTTTATCTCTTGCTTTTGAAAGGCAAATGATGCACAATCAATGGACACGAAACATAGGTGAAGTCCGAACGAGAGGCTTTAATTAGCAAGAAGTGAACCCGGCAGCAGATGTACAGGAGAATCGCTGGCTGCCGGGGAACATGGGTTCTTATACTCACCTCGTAGGCGGAGCTACCTTCCTCTTAGCCAATAGGGATAAGAGGCACACGATACTTGGGCCAATGGGCAGTGAATCCTCTGCACCAATGGCAGCTCACACTCCCAGGTACCGTAATACCCCTAGTCATACTACCACAGCAAACAACTAACACAAAAATCAGACTGGGACGAACAGCTGTGAGGAAAGTTTTAAGAGATTTCTATTTGTTTTGGTTAACATTACAAAAAAAGTATAGTTTGAAGTGTGTTTAATTTAATGAGCTGGATTCTCCGGTCCCCCAGCCATGTGTTTTTTGGCAGAGGGAAGCGGCGCCCCATTCGCTGGTGGCGGGATTCTCTGTGCCGGCTGCTGTTAATGGGAATTCCGACAGAAACCACCCCAATTCGCTGGGAAACCCAGGGTGTGGGTGCTTTCCCAGTGGGACCAGTGAACAGTGGAGAATTCCCGTCAATGTTTCTGTGGAAGGAAGGGTAAAACCTACAGTTAGATTCATGATGGACTTGGCGCCACCGGGGCGCAATGGTTAGCACTGCTGCCTCATGGTGCCGAGGACCCGGGGACTTCACTCGGACACTGACACGGGGCTGGGATCGAACCCGGCTCCTAAGTGCCCTGAGGCAGCAGTGCTAACCACTGTGGAATTGCTGTTAAAATTGGAGTGGAAGCTTTGTTTAAAAGTGTAATTCAAAGTGTAAAAGTGTAAAACCTGGACTGGATTTTTGAATGTAAACCGGTAATGAAAAGCATTATTGTGAATGAAGATTGTTTTGAGGAGTTATTATGAGCCCGTGGGCTAGTGCGTGGCAAATTCCAGCCACACTTGACCCGGAGTCAGAACACAATTGAAATGGATAAATATTTCTTAGAAATACCCAAATTTCTCAGAAACCAGGTCTTGGCTGCCCAATAACTACAGTCACCAGGTTTATAAAGTTAAACACAATTACATTTATTAATAACAATAGCTATAATTAAATATGCAGCATATTCAACAGGTTAACTATTATCTAATTCCTAACCCCGCCTTTAACTTGCCCTCACCCTCTATATGCACACACAAAGCAGACAAACAAACACAGAGGAGAAAAGAGGGGTATAAAAATAATAAATGAAAAGCATAAGAGTCTTTGTTTCAGATGGTTATGTTCTAGCACACCTTCCTTCAATCTAGGCTTTCAGTTTGAAATTTCTGCTTTCAGTCTGCAATGATTTTCATTCAGGCCTCTGCCGTTTCAGAAATACAGAAGTTATACAGCTTTACTGGAGAAAACAAGAGAGAGAGAGCAGCTCCTTTCCTCTGAGTGTCCAGGACCCAACTGTGCTTTATTTCGTCCTCTGAAAATTCATCCCACTCGGTAGGATCAAATCACTGCCTGTTACCAGGCAGAAGGCAGCCTTTTGGCCAATTCATTGGCCACCAGCCAACCAATCTGAGTTCTGCTGTCCGAAGGCGAGTACAGTGTTCTTTTTTGAAACTTTCAAATTGCTCACTTCCCCTGCTTGACTTAATGATACATGTCCATTCAGCATCCATGCATCAAAATGATAACAGCAAAAATAAAGAAAGGGAAAATAAGGGAATCAACAGGAAGCGCCCTTACAAAGTGCAGTTTGGAAACTTTCATGTGCCAGTCACCTGGGAGGATTCTGATAAGAATCCCACAGGCACTAACTTGGATGCAGAGTGGAATGTGTGTGTTTAACCATAGTCATCTTGTGTGCTTAAAAGGGACCTTGTGCGTTAATGTGACCATTGTAGTTTAAGATGTACTTTGTAATTCATGTTCAAAATAAATCTGTGTGTAATTGATAAGATAAGGGGGGAGTAGGGCAGCACGGTGGTACAGTGGGTTAACTCTGTTGCCTTACGGCGCCGAGGTCCCAGGTTCGATCCCGGCTCTGGGTCACTATCAGTGTGGAGTTTGCACAGTTTCCCCGTGTTTGCATGGGGTTCACCTTCACAACCCAAAAATGTGCAGGGTAGCCACGCTAGATTGCCCCATTAATTGTGCCCCAGGATGCTGTGTGAGGTGAGGGGGCAGGTAGCAGGGGCTTGATCCAAATTTTTAATTCCTCTCTGGCCAAGCTGGTGGTGCCAGAGGACTGGAGAACAGCTAAATTTGGTCCCACTTTTTAAGAAAGGTAGAGATAAGCCAAGGAACTACAGACCAGTGATTCTCACGTCAGTGGTAAGGAAGCTATTAGAGAAAATTCTCTGCAGCCAGCCCAGCCCAGCCCATCACTCACAACCTTCTGACAGAGCACCGAGGCAGGGTGGAACATTTGTGAACACGTCTTAATTGTGAACAAGTGAACATGTCTCTGGTTTGTGCCCAGCAGTCACTCTGGCTGCACTGTAAATTCTATGAAATTCTATTCTATGAAATTCTATGTCCCAGGTGGCGTGGTGTCACCCTGTTCTGCCCTCTGCCCATTGGATGCACCTGTGACAGGACAGGGGGTGGGGGGGGGGGGGCTGTAGTCTGAAGTGCTGCGTTGTTCCGGTACCTCCCCTGCAGGGGTCACCGGCACTGGCCTAATGACCTGCTCCTCCCTTGGGGTGTTCAATGGCTACCTGTTGGGATGGGGTGCTGCCGGAGTGACGTTCCTACCTCCACCTGATGTACCCAATCAGCTGTGTGGTGCGTACCTAATAGTGTGCTAGGAGCTCTTCACTATAATGTCCAAACGAGGTGAGTGTCTCTGAGATGGTGACGGGTATTGGAGACAGCTGTGACGGAAAGTCAGTGTCTTCCCCAGACTGGTGCACCGGGGTGTCATGGGCTGGTGTTTGGGGGCTTGCCTCGCTGTCCATAAGACCATACGACATAGGAGCAGAATTAGGCCATTCAGCCCATCAAGTCTGCTTTGCCATTCAATCATGGCTGATATTTTTCTCATCCCCATTCTCCTGCCTCTCCCCATAACCCCTGATCCCCTTATTAATCAAGAACCTATCTATCTCTGTATTAAAGACACTCATTGATTTGGCCTCCAAATGGGGTCTGACCAGAGCCTTATACAGCCTCAGAAGTACATCCCTGGTCTTGTATTCTGGCCCTTTTGACATGAATGCTAACATTGCATTTGCCTTCTTAACTGCCGACTGAACCTACACGTTAACCTTAAGAGAATCATGAATAAGGACTCCCAAGTCCTTTTGTGCTTCTGATTTCCTCAGCATTTCCCCATTTAGAAAACAGTCTATGCCTAAATTCCTCCTTCCAAAGTGCATAACCTCATACTTTTCCACATTGTATTTCATTTGCCACTTCATTGCCCACTCTCCTAGCTTGTCCAAGTCCTTCTGCAGCCCCCTTGCTTCCTCAATACTACCTGTCCCTCTACAGACCTTTGTATCAGCTTCAAACTTGGCACCAGTGCCTTTAGTTCCTTCTTCCAGGTCATTAATGTATATTGTGAAAAGTTGTGGTCCCAGCACAGACCCCTGAGGTACACCGATCGCACCGTATCACTCAATGTGTCCTGGGGTTGTTGCCGTGGGCGGGGGGCACCTCAAGAGCCTGCCTCCCCGCTAGGTGATCCTGCAAGACACAAGACATGCCACATGGTTGGATTGGGGGTGGAGGCGGTGGTGTGGAGTTGGTGGAGGGCTGGGATTGGCTGGTGGAGGGGTGGTGTGTAGGTGGTGGGATGTTGCCGGGGTGGTGCCATGCGGCCCACACAGACACCGCAACTCAGCGGGGACTCACTTGGTTCCCCGATGCTGACCTCTGCCTTGGTGACTGCCCATTCTCAGGGCCCACTGACCAGGTTCACCGTCCGCTGCTCCGCGGCGGTGAGGCGCCACAGGTCCACCAGGAGCCCTCCAGTCTCACTCTGTGGTTATATGCCGCCTTCCCCTGGGGCGTGACAGAAAATCCACAGTGTAAGACAGCCGGGCCTGGGCAGCTCAGGGGGTGGGCAGCTAGAGGCCTGTGTGTGCAGGGCACCCGGCCATGGCAGGCAGTATGGGTGTTGGCAAATGGTGCAGGGTGGGGTGTGAACAGCCAGCTGGTAGGTGGGGTTCGATAGCCCTCTGGGGGCGGGGACGGCTACAGGTGTGTGGGACGGGGGTTGGTGCCAGGGGCATGGTGTTGGTTACTCCCCCTGACCGTCCTGAGGAGGTTGTGCAGCTTTTAAAAAATAAATTTAGACTATCCAATTCATTTTTTCCAATTAAGGGGCAATTTAGCATGGCCAACCCACCTAGCCTGCACATCTTTGTGTTGTGGGGGTGAAACCACACAGACACGGGGAGAATGTGCAAACTCCACACGGACAGTGACCCGAGGCCGGGATCGAACCTGGGACCTCGGCGCCGTGAGGCAGCAGTGCTAACAACTTCGCCACTATGCTGCCAATTGTGCAGCTTTTAATGGCATTGCTGGTCGATCCTGGAGGGGAAGCCTCTGCCCGGTGTATGGTATCAGATGGCAGCCTCCTTCCCACCCTGGGGAACAGGGTGTCCCCCCTCTCTTCCACAGCATCCAGCAGGATCTCGTGCTCCGCATCGGCGAAAGGGGCTGCCGGTCTTCGGGTTGCCATCTTATTGGCTAGAATGAGTGTGTGCGGGGGGTGGAGAGCGTACATGCTGCTGCAGCTTGTCAAGCTCTTGAGTGCCAATCCCGACTCCGGCGAATTGGACATACATTGGAATTGCACTAGTTCCACATGGCGCCAGTGCTAGCTCATTAATGGGTCCTGAATTGCTCCAGGACCAGCGCTGCTTTCTGGGTCGGTGAACAACATTGATTCAGTCCCAGATTCAGCACTTACTCTCTCAAACAGAGAATCCCTGTCTTTATACTTCATTACACTGACTCCTGAGTCATATTGCCAAGGCCTCAAGCCTTCTGCCTCCTTACCTCTCCACCTTTAGGACATTACCTCTTTGACCTAGCTTTTGGTCATCTGCCCTGATATCTTTTAATGTGGCTTGGTGTAAAACCTTGTCCAATTGCGCTCCAATGAAGCATCTTGGGATGTTTTCCTACTTTACTGGTGTAATGCAGAGATGGTGTGTAGTCACAGGACGAGAAATCCACAGAGCCAGGCTAATACTCTGAGACACAGGTTCAAATCCCCACTATGGCAGCTGGCGGAATTTAAATTCTCGTCTCAGTAATGGTCACTATCGATTGGCGTAAAAAGCCATCTGGTTGAATCATCTCATAGAATTTACAGTGCAGAACTAGGCCATTCGGCCCATCGAGTCTGCACCAGCTCCTGGAAAGAGCACCCTACCCAAGCCCACACCTCCACCTTGTGCCCATAACCCAGTAACCCCACCCAACACTAAGGGCAGTTTTGGACACTAAGGGCAATTTATCATGGCCAATCCACCTAACCTGCACATCTTTGGACTGTGGGAGGAAACCGGAGCACCCAGAGGAAACCCACGCACACACGGGGAGAACGTGCAGACTCTGCACAGACAGTGACGCAAGCCAGGAATCGAACCTGGGACTCTGGAGCTGTGAAGCAATTGTGCTAACAACCATGCTACCGTGCTGCCCTTGACCCATGACCTTTAAGGAAGGAAATCTGTCATCATTACCTGGTCTGGCCTCCATGTGGCTCCAGACCAACAGTGATGTGGTTGACTCTTAGCTGTCCTCCGAGATGCTGTTGAGTTCATTTACAATTAAGATTGGGCAACAAATGCTGGCCTTGTCTAAGCCACCCACATCCCGCGAAAGAGTAAGAAATATATAATGCTAATTGTTTTTTTTGTTAACAAGCCTAGCATGAGCCAATGTTTTCACAAGAAGGCTGGCAAGCAAAGCAAGATGATGTGAAGAGCAACAAAGTTTTGGATCATGTTAATAAATGCTATGGTTGCTTAGTTTCCCTGTTCCTGGTGTATTCCTGGATACATGTTTGGAAAAATGCTGTGGTGTTGCGCTCTGGTTTAAGGAGAATGATGTAGCATTTTGGAAAGAAATATCCGACAGTGATGGAATAGGAATTTAGAAGGACAACAGCTGCTTCAACACCAGGGATGTGACTGTCAGGACTGGAGACGATCACCAAGAACAGGAAGATCCACGAAAACAAGACCAATGCCATGCTGAAGGCAATATATTTTGCCTCGTTGTAGTTTTTGGGTAGATTTTTTCCCAGGTAGGCAAACACAAAGCAAAGTAAACTGAGAGAAATAGGTCCACTAATAGACAGGAGGGAGATAAGAAGATTTGTGGGACCGCACATCAGAATCACTTCAGTTTTGGAAATGTCATAGTTCCTCTCAAAAACCGGAAACTTAGAGAATATCCATATGAAGGATACGGCGATCTCAGTGACAGTGGCTATAAACACAAAAATATACTGCCCATTGTATTTGACCCAATATCTGTAAGCCTTTGGCAACTTGCTGGCCATCTTGAAGATGAGCACGAGCTGAAAGGATCTCACAAGTAGACATGCCAGGCAGGTTGTGTAGCTGACTGTGAATACTAGTTTCCTGATGAAACAAAGCTCAACATTTGGTTCCCCAATGAAGGAGTACACACTGGTGCAGCTAACGGCTAAGGCCGACAAAAGGACGAAACACAGCTTCCCTCCTGCAGCCTTGACAATGGGAGTGTTGAGATGGATGGCAAAGATGGCACCGATCAGCACTATCAGTATTAGTCCAATTCCTGTTCCCAAGGCGATCGCGACCGAAATGCTCTCGTTCCATCTCAGGTATACCAAGTGTTTGTTATGGCAAACAGTGCTCTTTGAGGGTGACCACTGGTTTAGGCTGCAAGGTACGCACTCTGTAAAAGAAAACAAAGAAACCTCTAGGAATAAAAGGTTGTCCTGATCTTTTCCATTGCCTCGATTATAATAGCGCATTCTTGTGTATGACGTTTAACATAGCAAAACATATCAAAGTTGCTTTACATCAACTAGGGATTAAGAAAATAATTAGTTAAGTGATCATAAGGTGGGTTAAAGAGGGATTTTGTTTTAGGAAAAATTGGAAAATTGAAAGCTAAAAATTAAAGCTGAGGGCTTTGGGGTTGGGATGTTGCGGGAAAGGGGTGGGGGTTAGAAATTGAGAATTCCGATATGCAAAACTGTAATGACTTAGATCAGGCCTTTGAGATTGGCCAATTGGAGTAAGAGTTCCCTGATTAGTGTGCCAATCAGGAAACTTCTTCTTTGTATATAACAGGGAGTGTCAGATCCTCTGCAACCCCAGTGTAGTCAGCAAGCTGAATGTACATGGGCGTACTGCTGTTGGTTTTGTTAATAAAAGGGATTCTAGTGAAGGGACTACTGCCTCCGTGGACTTATCACAAAAACCATGTAGGCCGGTCACCAAAGTAGAATGGAATATTTGAGAACATGCACCAGGTTCCAGATTCAGAGCAACAAGAAGTTTGTCAGCTGCGAAGGAGGGCTGGGAGCTGGTCACAGGGCAAGTAAGACAAGGTCATAGAGTGATTTAAAAACACATACATTGGCAATCAGGAGACTGTCAGGTATGGTGTTGATGGGAGCTTCTGGATGTGAAAGGCAGAGTTGTAATAATAACTGGGCTGGAAATAATAAAATATGAACTAGGAGCAGGAGTAGGCCATCTGGCCCCTCAAGCCTGCTCCCCCATTCAATTAGATCATGGCTGATCTTTTTGTGGACTCAGCTCTACTCACACATCTGCTCACCGTAACCCTTAATTCCTTTACTGTTCAAAAATCTATCTTTGCCTTAAAAACATTTACCGAGGTAGCCTCAACTGCTTCACTGGGGAGACAATTCCACCGATTCACGATTCTTTGGGTGAAGAAGTTCCTCCTCAACTCAGTCCTAAATCTGCTCCCCCTTATTTTGAGGCTATGCCCCCTAGTTTTAGTTTCACACGTCAGTGGAAACGACCCCCCCCCCCCCCCCCCCAACCCCCCGGCATCCTTCTAAATTCCAATGAGTATAGTCTCAGTCTCTCTTCATAAATTAATCCTCTGAACTCTGGAATCAACCTAGTGAATCTCCTCTGCCCTCCCTCCAGTGCCAGTACATCCTTTCTCACGTAAGGTGACCAAACCTGTACACAGTACTCCAGGTGTGGCCTCACCAGCACCCTATACAGCTGCAATATAAATCTGTAGCAAGAGGAGATTGTGAAACCCGCAAGGAGAGTGTAGGAGAATACAAATAGAAACAGAAAATTCTGGAAAAGCTCAGCAGGTCTGGCAGTACCTGTGGAGAGAACTTCAAGTCCATATGACTCTTTTACAGTGTCCTGAAACTTCAGCATCTGCAGTATTTTGCTTTTATTATTATGAAATGCAGGGCAGAAAACCCGTACCAGCCTCCCCAAACAGGCGCCGGAATGTGGCGACTAGGGGCTTTTCACAGTAACTTCATTTGAAGCCTACTCGTGACAATAAGTGATTTTCATTTTTCATTTTCATTTCATTTTCAAAACTGGCAGATGGAATTTACCCTGTAAAGTGTGAGGTGATACACATTGGAAGGAGTAATGTGACAAGGAAGTATTCAATGAATGGCCTGACACTGGGAAGTTCCGTGGAACAAAGGGACCTTGACGCGTTTGTCCATAGATCTCTGCCGGCAGAAGGACAGGTTAATAGGGCGGTGAAAAAGGCATATGGAACACTTGCCTTTATCCATCAAGGCATTTAAGTTATGAAGAGAGGTTGAATAGGCTTGGGTTGTTTTCGCTGGAACAGAGAAGACTGAGGCCCTGCTTGAGGTTTACAAGATTATGAGGGGCACTGACAGGGTTGATAGGGATCAGCTGTTCTCCTTAGTTGAAGAATCAGTCACGAGATGACACATGTTCAGGGTGAGGGGCAGGAGGTTTAAGGGAGATTTGAGGAAAAGCATTTTTACCCAGAGGGTGGTGACGGTCTGGAATGGACTGCCTGGGAGGGTGGTAGAGGCAGGTTGCTTCACATCCTTTAAAAAGTACCTGGATGAGCACTTGGCACATCATAACATTCAAGGCTATGAGATAAGTGCTGGCAAATGGGATTAGGTAGGCAGATTAGGTGTCTTTCCTGCGTCGGTGAGGACTCGATGGGCTGAATGGCCTCTTTTGCACTGTATTATTCAGTGATTCTTGTGTTCTTATATAGTTCCGGTCAGGACAGCACAAAATAAACCTAAGTTTGTTTGCTCTCCTCCCGTGACCCTTCTTTTTTAATATGAATTTAGAGTTCCCAATAATATTTTCCAATTAAGGGGCAATTTAGCGTGGCTAATCCACCTAACCTGCACATCTTTGGGTTGTGGATGCGAAACCCACGCAAACGCGGGGAGAATGTGCAAACTCCACACGGACAGTGACCCAGAGCCGGGATGGAACCTGGGACCTCGGCACTGTGAGGCAGCAGTGCTAACCACTGCGTCACCGTGCTGCCCTCCGTGACCCCCTTTTTGACATAAACCATGTTGCCAGAGACTACTGAATACAAACCACTTTCATTCTGGAAAGTTCCTTCAACGCAATCCTTGCATATAAAGCAACAGGGTTGGAAGCCAACAGTAATTTTTATCTGACCAGGTTGACATTCACTGGAACAGTTTGAAGTAGGAACCTGTTTGGAACAAGAAAATAATGATTATAATTTTTTTTTAAAGTATCCTTTTGATGTAGAATATTTACTCTTTAAGGAGATATCAGCTTTCCCAATATTTAGGGTCAGGCTTGGCTTCAATCCCTTCACAATCAAATTGTCTAGGCCGATGAGAAATGGGTACAAAATACTTGAGGGTCAAAGATGTCTCACATCACCCTCTGCAAAAGTCAGCACCTTCAGGAGGAGAGACGGAAGTAGGGGAAGAAATATTATTTTTTTTAAAAAGACAGTCCTCAATGAGGTAAGTTACCTTGCCTTCTTGTGAATTCCATTTGATCAAGGAGCCATCAATTTGAAGTTGCCCTGGGTTAGAAGTGTATGACCCAATCACGTTGAAGGAAACAATCTCATTCTTCCAATCCCAGTAAATGATGTCATATCCTGTTGGAGGGTTTCCATTCTCATCGAAATAAATAGGCATTCCATTCAGGGAAAAATTGACTCTTTTCAAAGTCTCAAGAAGCTGGAAGCGAAGACAAGGACAGGATCACCGAAGGGCAGCTACTTTCAATGACATTCAGGTAAATGGAACTCACCTAAGTACAAGCCAATGGCCATGTAGCTTGTGGGCAGCTTTACCGACCAGGCGGATGCCATACTCAATCCATGCGGCTGAATTTTTTGGCCCTTCCCAACAGCGGGATCTCCCAGTGCCACTGATGGCGAACCCCCCCCCACCCCCCCCCCCAGCGTGCGAACCACACAAAATGCCGTAGTCATTGGCGGGAGCGGAAGATCCTACTGGCAGCCCATGGTGAAATGCAGCAGTGAGCAGCAGAAAATCCAGCCCATGGTGTGTGCTAGTTGGTCTCAAGAAGATATTCGGATTAACCTTATTATCCCTGGGCTTTTCAAAAGAAAATCCTCAGGATGTGAGTGTCATTGGTGAATCCAGGTTTATTCCTTTTCCTCCTTCAGCTGAGAGGTTTGCTGGGCCATTCCAGAGGAGAATTAACAGTTAACCACATTGCTGTGGACTTGTGTCACATGTAGGCCAGAACAGGGAGTTCCTGAACTTTATGGGGTTTTACAACAATCCGATAGGCTTGTGGTCACCATCACTGATGCTGACTTTTTAATCTCTGTTTTCTTAATTAGCCGAATTTAAATTTACCAGCTAACTTAGCAGGATTGAAACCCTTATTGTCTCCAGACCATTAGTCCAGGTCTCTGGAATACTCGTCCAGTAACTATCACTCAAGAATAGGTAGATTGAAAAAATAATTGATTATTTCCATTCCCAATTGCTATTCCACGAGCCTTGTTGGAAAGTCCATGCATTCAGACATTAGCAGAGGGCCAACATTTTTTTTTCATTTCTTCATGGGATGTTAGCATCCTTGGAAAGGCCAGTGTTTATTGCCCATCCCTAAGTGCGTGAATAAATGGTGGTGGTTTACTTTTTAAATTTAGATTATCCAATTATTTTTCCAATTAAGGGGGCAATTTAGTGTGGCCAATCCACTTACTCTGCACATCTTTGGGTTGTGGGGGCGAAACCCACGCAGACACGGGGAGAATGTGCAAACTCCACATGGACAGTGACCCAGAGCCGGGATCGAACCTGGGACCTCAGCGCCGTGAGGCAGCTGTGCTAACCACTAGGCCACTGTGCTGCCCGTGAGCTACCTTCTTGGACTGTTGGTGAAAGAGCAACCACAGTGCTGTTAGGGTTCCAGAATTTTTACCCAGCAACAGTGAAAGAGTGGCAATAAAGTTCCAAGCTAGGTTGGTGCGTGGCTGGAAGTGGACCTTGCAGGTCACGGTGTTCCCATGTGTCTGCAGTTCTTGTCTTTTCAATTGGTAGAGGTCGTGGGTTTGGAAGGAGACCATTTGCTCAGCACAACTTGTATATGGTGTATGCTACTGTCACTCTGCATCAGTGGTGGAGGAGTGAAAGTTTACGGTGGTGGATTGGGTGCCGATCAAATGGGCTGCTTTGACCCAGATAATGTTGAACTTCTTGACTGTTGTTGGAACTGCACGCATCCAGGCAAGTGGAGAGTATACCTTAGATGGTGCGCAGTCTTTGTAGGGTCAGGAAGTGAGTTATTTGCTGCAGAATGCCTAGCCTCTGACCTGCTCTTGTAGCCACAGTATTATTATGGCAGGCCCAGTTAAGCTCCTGGTCAGTGATAACCCCCTGGATGTAGATAGCGGGGGATTGAACAATAGCAATAATGTTAAATGTCAAAGAGCAATGGTTAGATTCTCTCTTGTTGGAGCTGGTCATTGCCTGGCATTTATGTGGCACGAATGTTACTTAAAAAAAAAATTATTTTTGTTCTAATTAAGGGCAATTTAGCATGGCCAATCCACCTACCCTGCACATCTTTTTTGGGTTGTGGGGGTGAGAGGCATGCAGACACAGGAAGAATGTGCAAACTCCACACGGACAGTGACCCGGGGCCGGGATCGAACCTGGAATCTTGGTGCCGTAATGCAGCACAGCGCCACTGTGCAACCCTGCGAATGTTACTTGTAACTTCATCAGCCGAAATCTGAATGTTGTCCAAGTCTTGCTGTAAACAAGCGTGGACTGCCTCAGTAGTAGATTATTGCAAATCGTGCAATCATAAGCAAACAACCCCACTTCTGACCTCAAGCTGGAGGCAAGATCATTGATGAAGCAATTGAAGATGGTAGGGCCTAAGACCTACCGCCCCTGAAAATGTCCTGTAGCGATGTCCTAGAACTTCTTTAAAATTCATTCATGGGCTGTGGATGTCAATGGCTGGGCCAGCATTTATTCCCATCCATAATTGCCCTCCATTTCAGATGGCATTTAAGAGTCAGCCACATTGCTGTGGGGGTCTGGAGTCACACGTAATGATGACAGATTTCCCTCCCATTAGTGAACGAGATGGGTTTTTACAACAATTTGACAATGATTGCATAGTCACAATTGCAACGATTTAAAAAAAAAATTAGACTATTCAATTAATTTTGTCCAATTAAGGGGCAATTTAGCGTGGCCAATCCACCTACCCTACACATCTTTGGGCTGTGGGGGCGAAACTCACACAGACACGGGGAGAATGTGCAAACTCCACACGGACCGTGACCCAGAGCCGGGATCGAACCTGGGACCTCGGCGTCGTGAGGCAGCAATGCTAACAATACTAATGCGCCACTGTGCTGCCACCATTGCAATGACTTTACTGAATTTAAATTTCACCATCTGCCATGGTGGGATTTGAATGAATCCAAGTCACCAGAGCATTGCCCTGGGTCTCTGGATTGCTAGTCCAGTGACAAAAGCACTAAGCCAATTCCTCCCTCTGAGAGGATTTTCAATTGACCAGCCTCAACAGCTTTGTCAGGAAGAGAACTCACCACTACGTTTTCCACAAAGAAATATTTTCTGACTTGACCACTGAATGACATTGATCTCATTTTAAGGGCATGCCCCCTTTTTCAGAACTTTCAACATTAATCATGCAAAAGTCCTATTTCTTGGAAGGATGAGATGAGCACCCATTGGGCCTGACTCTCCAATGGGGAGATGGTGGGTTGGGATGGGGGTGTGGGGGTTGCTTATGGGTCTGGTCTAAGATACAGAAAATCATCACTTGAATAGCGGGCAGTTACTGGATAATTTGATACAAATGTTTCAGGGAAAATCCCTTCAGCGATGAGAAGAAAATAGTTTCTGCTCTGGTGCAATCATCACTCCTGTACTCATGGCAGGGGTTTGCGGATGTCATGTCCAAGGTTTTAAAAACAAGGGTGGCTCTGGATCCAGAGGTGGCAACTTTCAGGGTGTCGGAAGATGCGGGAATCTAGGAGGAGAAAGAGACAGATGTTCTGGCCTTTGCTTCCCTGGTAGCCTGGAGACGGATACTATTGGCATGGAGGGACTCAAAGCCCCCAAAGTTGGAGACCTGGCTATTGGACATAGCTAGCTTTCTCTGTATGGAGAAAATTAAGTTCACATTGAGTGGGTCACTGTTAGGGTTCTGCCGGAGGTGGCAACCATTCGTCAACTTCTTTGCGGAAAATTAATCGTCAGCAGATGGTGGGGGGGGGGGGGGGGAGTAGTTTAGGTTAGAGTAGGGGGTAATAAGGGTTGCACCTGTCCGAAAGGCTTTTGCACTATGATTATGGTTTCATGTATATTGTTTATTTTGTTGTTGTTACTATACCAAAAATACCTCAATAAAATGTTTATTAAAAAAAACTCCTGCTCTCACTATCCATATCCACCCGGATTAAGCCATGCCTTCATTTAAAAATTCTCATCCTTGTTTTCAACCTCCATGGCCTCACCCCTCCAATTCTCAGTCATCTCCTCCAACTCTCTGTGATATCAGTCTCCTCAATCCTGCCCTCTTGTCCAGCCCCAGTTGATATTGTTCAATTATTGTTAGCTAGGCCTTCACTACGAAGGCCCTAAGCTCTGGAATTCCCTCTCTGAACTTCTCTGCCTCCCTACCTCTCACTCTCCATTTCTGGTGCTCCATGAAACACACCTCTTTGACCAAGATTTGCCATAATATCTCCTTTTGTGAATTGACATCAGAATTTGTTTGAAAATGCTCTGTGTAGTGCGTAGGGACATTTTTCCATGGAGAGGCAGTATATAAATGTTGAAGTTGTTGGGTGGAAAATTGACAAGAAGATTTGAGAAGAGCTCGTAAAGTTCCAATAGAAGTTCTGTTAATTCATCATTGCTAATGTTTACAAAGAACAAGGAAAAGTACAGCACAGGAACAGGCCCTTCAGCCCTCCAAACCTGTGCCGATTATGAATCCCTAACTAAAAAAAACCCTTCTGTCCTTACTCAGTCCATATCCCTCTATTTCCTTCCTATTCATGTCTCCATCCAGATGCCACTTAAATGTTGCTAATGTGTCTGCTTCCACCACATTCCCTGGCGGCGTGTTCCAGGCACCCACCACTCTCTGCATGAAACATGAATCCTGCATATATATCTCCCTTAAACTTTCCCCCTCTCACCTTGAACCTGTGCCCCCTTGTAATTGACACTTTCATCCTTGGAAAATGTCTCTGACTATCCACCCTGTCTCTGCCTCTTATAATTTTGTAGACCGCTATCTGGTCTCCCCTCAGCCTCCGTCTTTCCAGTGAAAACGATCCTAGTTTATTCAACCTCTCCTCATAGCCAACACCCTCGAAACCGGGCAACATCCTGGTGAACCTTCTTTGCACTCTCCTCAAAACTTCCACATCCTTCTGATAATGTAGTGACCAAAACTGCATGCAATACTCCAAATGCAGCCTAACCAAGGTTTTATGCAGCTGCAACATGATTTCCCAACTCCTGTACTCAATGCCCCGGCTGATGAAAGCAAGCATGCTGTCTTAATCTGCCGTCTTAATCACCTTGGCCTCCTGTGTTGCCACTTTGAGGGAAGTGTGGACCTGCATGCCCAGATTCCCTCTGTATGTTAATGTTCCCAAGGGTTCTGCCATTTATAGTATAATTCAAACCTAGATTTGATCCTCCAAAATGCATCACCTCGCATTTGTCTGGATTAAACTCCATCTGCCGTTTCTGTACCCAAGTCTCCAATCTATCTATATCCTGTTGTATCCTTTTACTCCTCGGCATTATCAGCAACTGCGTCAATTTTCATTTCATCCGCAAACTTATTATTCAGACGACCCACAGTTTCCTCCAGATCATTTATAAATACTACAAACAGCAGAGGTCCCAACACTGATCCCTTGGGAACACAACTAGGTACAGATCTCCATTCTGAAAAACACCCTTCCACTGCGACTCACTGTCTTTTATAACCAGGCAGTTTTGTATCCATCAAGCCAGCCCACCCCGAATCCGATGTGATTTTAGTTTTTGTACCAATCTGTCTTGTGGGACCTTGTCAAACGCCTTACTAAAGCTACATCCACAGCCCTTCCCTCATCAATTTTCTTTGTCAAAAGTGCATATATCCTGTCCAAAAGCTTCCCCACCACTGATGTCAGGTTCACCGGCCTATAATTTGCTGGATTATCCCTGCTTCCTTTCTTAAACAAGGGGACGACATTCTCCAGTCCTCTGGAACCTCGCCTGTGGTGAAAGAGGATGTGAAGTTATCTGTTTAGTTGGAATGAAGTCAACGGGGCAAAATTGATGGGAGATGTTCAGTAGGCTGCCAACTCACTGTCACCTGTTTTCTCCCAAGGCATAAAGATAGGTCTACCCCGACTAATGCTTTTGGAGAATCTTGTTCAGATCAAAGGCTGCATTTGGGAATTTTCTAACCTGCCACGGGTGGGCACCTTCTTTTTTGCACTCTCCTGAATCACACTGAAGTAACTGATGTAGACCCCGAGCTCCAGCGTAAACAGCAGAATACACGTTAAACTCAACACGCCAATCTGAATGTCGCAATAGTGACCTAACACCATCAGAAGTGCATGGGACACATTGGTTGAAGGTAGGCATGAAGCTATCAGCTGGGCATTCTTGCTTTTCCTCCTGAGGATCAGAGTATTTCACCCTTTGATTGATACCAGGGTTCCAAGCAGTGATATCCCTTAATACAAACTCCTTGTATCCTGGCATTTTGCCCTGCATTACTGCAATCCCTAAGACAGTGCCGATTCTCTTAATGTTGGGGATTTCTGAAAGTATTCTCTGAACGGATATGGCTTCACTTAAAATCCACACTTTCCCAGTGATGTTCATGTCCAGCGCAACCCGAAAGAGATATTCTGCATACTGGACGGTAGTAAACACAACAACAACATTGACCCGATTGGTAGTGATGTCCTCAATGATGTTGATGACTTCCTGCTTTGATTCTGATGCTTCCTGTGGGATTGTGCCGTGAGAGGCTACACAGATTCCCACTGCAGCCGCACGTGAGATCACTTTGCGTTTTCCGTTCTCCCCGTAATCGGTGCTGCTTCCGATCACTGAGATCCAATTCCACCGAAACTCCTGCATCAATAGAACGATCGCTTTAATCTGGCTCTCATCATTTGGGATGGTTCGCATAAAGTTTGGATATAGTTTCTTGTCACTCAGTTCTTCGCTGGACGCTCCAAAGCTAATCTGCAATGGAAGGACGCAGTCGGTCATTCTATACCTAATTCACCATCCAGTGCTGTTAACACAATTAGTTTTGGCGACTCTTGTTAACCCATCACCCCTGTGCTCAGTGACCTCCGGTGACCCAGTCCAGTAATACTTCAATTTAAGAATTTTCATCCTTGTCATAAAATCCTTCCATGGTCTTGATTCCCCCCATCTCCCCTCCCCCTGCCCCTCTGTTACCTCCTGCATCCTTAACCCCACACTCTGCAAAATATCTACATTTCTCCATTCCCTAAACTGCACCATTGGTGGCTATCGTTTCAGCTGCCATGGCCCTAAACTCTAGAATTTCCCCCCAAACCTCCCCATTTTTCTCAATTGCCTTCACTAAGACGCTCCTTCAAACCTACCACTTTCACCACGCTTTTGATCACAATATCTCCTTCTGTGGGTGCAATCTCCCGGTCCCGTTACGCTCTCACTCAAGCAAAACGAGGCCAGTGAATGGCGGGGAGAAAAAAAATGAGATCCGTGCCAGGCGCCAAACAGTTTGCGATGCAACCAACCCGCTCCCATATGCGAAATCGGGGTCTTGCCATAGTCTGGCAAGAAACTAATTATCACCACTTAAGCCCCATTTTCATGCAATTAATGAGAACCATCCCATATCCAACAGCCATCTGTCATTCACCGGCCTCCCCAGCAGGTGCTCACACTGGCGCCGATTAGTACTCCTTATGAAAAATGTGAACCTAGCGGAAGGGCTTCACCGGGAGCTGAGGAGGTGAGTAGCCATCTTTGCTCACAGGCAAAGGGTCCGGGGGCTTGCTGGCCCTCTGCTCGATGGTGGTTGTGGGGCCCTCGGCTGAGGGTGGGGGACCCTCCGCAGGAGAGGGTGGGGGCCGCTGGGAGGGCAACCGGGGGGGGGGCAACCACTCCACGGCACCACCATGCCAACCCCTGGATCGTGTATACCCATTCCAGGGGACACCCTAGCCCCTGACCGTCTGCCCCAACGTCCACCCATAACCCCCATCGACTGCCGAGGCCTCTGCCCGTGCAGCTGAAGGCTAGTGTTAATAGGGAATTGGCAATCTTGGTTAAGTGAGCACTTCATACAACCCAAGTGGATTCCCATGGGTGGGTGGGCCTTGTAGCTTGTCGGAGCCATTGCCCAGCATCCCAATCGGACTGTGATGCCAGGACACTGTGCCTAAACATTGCGGGAGGCAGCATCCAACATCCAAACTCCCAAGGAATGGGACATAGCTCCGAGGAACATGTACACGTCCGGAGGGCGGGTGAGTGCCACAGGGAGGAGTCCAGTACCTGGTCCAGTTAATATTGTGAGCTGGTGTCCAGGGTACAGGGTTTGGGGTCCAGTGAGGGGACCCATCGTGGCTGGCTGTACTTGGGCAGGGCATCCCAGGTGGGGAGGTGGGGAGGGGGTGATCAGTGGGGGAATAGAGACTCCTGTGGTGGGAGTCGCCGCTGTTTGTCAGTCTGACACCTTCTCCCAATGCCTTACAGCTATTGGGCGGCATTCTCCCCTACCCGGCGTGACGGAGGGTCCCGGAGTAGGGGAGTGGCGCCAACCACTGAGGGGTCGCGCCTCCCCAAAGGTGGGGAATTCGCCCCACCTTTGGGGGCCAGCCCCGCGCCGGAGCGGTTGCCACCAGAAGACCGGCGCAAAAAACCGGCGCCCCGGCAGCGGGGCTGGCCGAAAGGCTTTCGCCGGTCCGCGCATGCGCCGGCAGTGACGTCAGTGGCAGCTGGTCGCTGACGTCACTGCCGGCGCATGCGCGATATGGGGTTCTCTTCCGCTTCCGCCATGGCGTAGGCCGTGGCGGACGCGGAGGAAAATAGTGCAGCCAGGGCACTGGCCCGGAGTCTGAGCGGGGGGCCCCGATCGCGGGCCAGGCCACCGTGGGGGCACCCCCCGGGGTTCGATCGCCCCCCGCCCCCCCCCCAAGACCCCGGGGCCCGCTCGCGCCGCTGATCCCGTCGTTCCAGAGGTGGTTTAAACCTCGGCGGCGGGAGAGGCCTCCCAGCGGCGGGACTTCGGCCCATCCGGGCCAGAGAATCACCGCAGGGGCCTCTCCGATCGGAGTGGCGAGATTCCCGCCGCCGCCACTTCCTGGGGGCGGGATTTTCAGCGGCCCCAGGCGATTCTCCGACCCTGCTGGGGGTCGGAGAATTTCGCCCATTGAATGTTATGGCAGGGATGTTGGATGCAGAAGTTGCTCTAGTGGTGTTGGTGCTATGCAATGCGGTCAGACGCTGGAGACGGCAGCAGCAGCGTCTGCAGATGCTTGAGGCAGCAGCCCATGTATCGGACTCCGCCCCAAACCCCGATGACCCGACCGCCCATCAGGCCAGCGAGGGTCCCTGAGGGGAGTCCTGCAACAGCTCAGGGTGTACAGGTGTCGATGGTCATACGAACAGATGACAGACAGCACATGCTACAGGAGGCACCATCTGAAAAGGAGATAGTGCAGCACCTGTGCCATATCCTCACGGACTTGGCACCACATGGAGGAGGAGGACACCCACTCTTGGTGGCCGTCAAGGATATTGCAGCTCTGAACCTTTACACCATGGGATCATTCCAGGGCACGAGTGGGGACCTGCGTGGCATCTCACAGGCCACAACCTACAGGTGCATCCGGCATGTCACGATTCCCTGTATGCCTGGGCGGAAGACTACATCGTCTTTGACATGGACCAGTCTCAGCAAGATGCCCGGGCAGCATGTTTGTCTGCCATAGCCGGGATGCTCCAGGTCCAGGAGGTAATAGATGCCACGCATGTCACCCTGCACTTATCGGGCCATCTGGGCGTGCCCTATGTTGACAGAGAGGAGTTCCACTCCCTCGCCGTACAGCTCATGTGCCACAACCACATGATGATCATGCAGGCGTGTACAAGTTTCCCGAGGAGTATGCACGACAGCTACATCCTGGGGCAGTCAGTTATTTCTGCCCTCTTCGAGGTGCATACCAGGATGGGCGACTGGGTCTTGGGCATGGGCGCTGAGGACCAGGCTAATGACACCAGTAAGGAGGCCGGAGACCGAAACGGAAACCCAGTACAATGAGGCACATGCAGCCACCAGGAATGGGCGGTGCATCAGACTCCTGAAGATGCGGTTCCGATGCCTCGGCCGCTCCGGTGGTGCACTGCAGTACATCCCCGACGGAGGGTCGCCCGCTTTGTTGTGGTCTGCTTGTGTAGCAGGAGGGCGACGAGATAGAGGTTGGTGACGAGGAACAGGTGGCTACCCAGGATGAGGAGAAAGAGGATAATAAGGAGGCGCCAGACGAGCAGGAGCTGGAGGACGAGGCCGGGGAGGAACCCGAAGCCCAGCTGAAGGCTGCAGGGCAGGCAGCAGCGGCAAGGGTCCAGCAAGGCTCGAGGGCCAGGGAGGCCCTCATACTTGCCCGCTTCACTTAGGACGTGATCAGGTCCGTCATCGCAGCTTTACCAACACACCACCCCAATTTCTGACACTCCAGGGTGTTGGTACTGTGTCGGCACTGTCAGCAGGTCACTGTTGAGGGCAGGGGGGTCATGATAAGTCGCAGAGAGCTGGGCGCGGGTACTCCTCAATCTATGCCATAGCCTGACTTCTGCCTGTCTGCTGAGTGCTCGCTCACACCCATCACCTGCACACGGTGATGCATTGCGGAATGAAATGACAGAGGCATCCGACTGGTTGTGCACAACAGTGTTTATTGTTCAATACAGGTCCCCACTATCCCGATGGTGCCGCCCTCCACACCCTCCCCCGGTGCCCTCAGTGATTCCCGGTGTGCTTTGCCCTCCTCGCTCTACCACTACGTCTAGGTACCTCCCCAGGATACACATCTGAGCTGGAGACTGCCAGCTGCTTAACTCGTCCTGTGGCCTTCGGTGCCTCTGGCGTCTTCTGGGACTCTGGGGCCAGAGATCCCCAGCTCTCTTGTTGACGGCACATGCACAGCTGTGCCGCCCTGTCCATGTGCTGACCCCGAGATGCAGCATCTTAAGAGGGGTGGAACTTGGGGGAGCAGGTGGCCACCGTGCCGCCCAATGAGACGGGTCCCGGTAGGTACCGAGCACCCCCTCCTCCTGATCGGTGCCCATATGGCCCTGGGGTTCACCTTGTGACAGAGGACAGCCGGTTCGAGCCCTGGCTTCCCCTGAATCATCTGGCTCTGCCGGCCCTTGCGGTTCCCCAATATCTGCACTATGTGTCTACGCCCTCGGCAATGCTTCTCAGTGACTGAGACAAGCTTCACAAGGCCTCGGCCATGCCCATCTGGGAGTGGGACATGTCCTGCGGCACCTCATCAAGGTCAGCCTGGTATTGGGTGACATCCCCCTGCTAGTTGAACATTTTGCCGAGACCCTCAGCCATGGATGTCAGCGACTGCACGAAGCCTTGGACACCTTTTACTAATGGTGCCGACGTCGTACACCAGGCTCTCCACTGCGGTCGCCACCTAGTTGGCCTTGCCAGCGATATCTCTTGTGCCCATAGCCTCTGGGACTCCTCCAATCAGCTATGGATCTGCTGGAGTGTCGCTGGCATCTCCCTCTGAATGTCCCGGCCGCTCCCTATCATCTCCATCAGCTCCGGGGTAACTCTGTTCCAGAGGCTCAGCATCAGGCTGGGACCCAACTGGGTCCTGGAATCCAGCTGCCATCCAGCTGTTGTCTTGCCTGGGGTTCCCTGCCTCCACTGAGGTACATCAGCAGCTGTGTGGTGCTCACCAGATTATGTCCAAGAAGCCTGACAGCGAACATTTCCCACCGAGGTGTATGTATCGGCGCTGGTGGAGGGTGGGGATGACAGGTGTGAGGCGATTATAAAGGTTGCGTCCTCGGAGCTCTCCTCCGAGGTGCTCTCCTTGGAGTCAGGAGAGGGTGCCACCCGGGATGGGCCGGTGCCGTTGGCTGGAGGACCTGCAGGAGAATGGAAATGTGGTCAGTAGGAGGGATGGATCAGTCTGTAAGGCAATCGGTACTCGCTTTTGGCAGGTCCACCGGGTGGAGCCTGGTTGTTCCTCACCTCAATGCGGAGGGTGGGGGGGGGGGGGTGTTGGTGTCCCGTGCTGCCCAGTATAGGCCATTGACCTTCTTCCGGCACTGGGGGCCAATCCTCCTGGTCACACTCCCCGAGCTGACTGCTGCCACCAGCTTATCCTAGGGAGCACTGGCAGCTTTATGGCACACCTTCCAGGAACCCTGGGAGAACAGGACATCCCTTCTGGCCTCCACCGCATCCAAGAGCCTCCCCAGGTCAGTGTCCCCGAATCTTGGGGCTAGTCTCTGTAGTGATCTCTGTATATGTATATACATAAGGGGTTAATGTGTAGTCATTACAGTTAAATGATCACTAGAGGGCAACACTAACAGGGGGTATAAATGCAGGCTCAATCTGTTTTCACGAAACAGGTATACCGTTTTGGATACTGTTGGGGGAGATGGCTCACCAGGGGAAGGCAGTAGTAGCCAGGTTCATTGCACCGTGGCTGGATCTGCTGCACAGAAGGGCGGGAAAAAGACTGGCAGGGCTATAGTCATTGGGGATTCAATCGTAAGGGGAGTAGACAGGCGTTTCTGTGGTCGAAAACGAGACTCCCGAATGGTATGTTGCCTCCCGGGTGCACGGGTCAGGGATGTGTCAGATCGGCTGCAGGACATACTGAAGGGAGAGGGTGAACAGCCAGTTGTCATGGTGCATATAGGCACCAACGATATAGGTAAAAAACGGGATGAGGTCCTACAATCAGAATTTAAGGAGTTAGGAGATAAGTTAAAAAGTAGGACCTCAAAGGTAGTAATCTCAGGATTGCTACCAGTGCCACGAGACAGTCAGAGTAGAAATTCTAGAATAGTCAGAATTAACACGTGGCTTGAGAGATGGTGCAGGAGGGAGGGGTTCAGATTTTTGGGACATTGGAACCGGTTCTGGGGTGGTGGGACCATTACAAATCGGATGGTCTACACCTGGGTAGGACTGGAACCAATGTCCTAGCGGGTGCTTTTGCTAACAGTGTTGGGGAGGTTTTAAACTAATGTGGCAGGGGGATGGGAACCAGATTAGGAAGTTAGAGGTCAGTAAAGAGGCAGCAACTAAAGCCAGTAAGGTACTAGATAATAAACTCAATGTGACTAAGGGGAATTTGTTTTAATGCGAGAAGTGTAGCAGGTAAGGCAGATGAATTTGGGGCTTGGATTAGTACCTGGGAATATGATGTTATTGGTATTACTGAGACTTGGTTGAGGGAAGGGCAAGACTGGCAACTAAATATCCCAGGGTATAGATGCTTCAGGAGGGATAGAGAGGGAGATAAAAGGGGTGGAGGAGTTGCATTACTAGTCAGAGATGATATCACAGCTGTGCTCAAGGAGGGCACGATGGAGGATTCGAGCACTGAGGCAATATGGATAGAGCTAAGAAATAGGAAGGGTGCAGTAACATTGTTGGGACTTTACTACAGGCCTCCCAAAAGCGAGCGTGAAGTAGAGGTACAAATATGTAGACAGATTATAGACAATGTAGGAGCAATAGGGTGGTTGTGATGGGAGATTTTAACTTCCCCAACATTGAATGGGACTCATGTAGTGTTGGAGGTGTGGATGGAGCAGAATTTGTAAGGAGCATCCAGGAGAGTTTTTTTAGAGCAGTATGTAAATAGTCCAACTCGGAAAGGGGCCATACTGGACCTGGTATTGGGGAATGATCCCGGCCAGGTGGTTGAGTTTCAGTCGGTGATTACTTTGGGAATAGCGATCACAATTCCGTAAGTTTTAGAATACTCATGGGCAAAGACGAGAGTGGTCCTAAAGGAAGAGTGCTAATTTGGGGAAAGGCCAAGTATAACAAAATTCGGCAGGAGCTGGGGAATGTGGATTGGGAGCAGCTGTTTAAGGGTAAATCCACAGTTGAAATGTGGGAGTCTTTTAAGGAACGGTTGATTAGAGTGCAGGACAGACATGTCCCTGTGAAAATGAGAGATAGAAATGGCAAGATTAGGGAACCATGGATGATGGGTGGCATTGTGAGACTAGCTCAGATGAAAAAGGCAGCATACATAGGATCGAGGCAACTCAAAACTGATGAAGCTTTGGAGGAATATCGGGAAAGTAGGACAAATCTCAAACACGCAATAAAGAGGGCTAAAAGGGGTCATGAAATATCTTTGGCTAACAGGGTTAAGGAAAATCCCAAAGCCTTTTATTCATATATAAGGAGCAAGAGGGTAACTAGAGAAAGGATTGGTCCACTCAAAGACAAAAGAGGGAATATATGCGTGGAGTCAGAGGAAATGGGTGAGATTCTTAATGAGTACTTTGCATCGGTATTCACCAAGGAGAGGGACATGACGGATGTTGAGGCTGGGGATGGATGTTTAAATACTCTAGGTCAAGTCGGCATAAGGAAGGGGGAGGTTTTGGGTATGCTAAAAGGCATTAAGGTGGACAAGTCCCCAGGTCCGGATGGGATCTATCCCAGGTTACTGAGGGAAGCGAGGGACGAAATAGCTGGGGCCTTAACAGATATCTTTGTAGCATCCTTGAGCACGGGTGAGGTCCCGGAGGACTGGAGAATTGCTAATGTTGTCCCTTTGTTTAAGAAGGGTAGCAGGGATAATCCAGGGAATTATAGACCTGTGAGCTTGGCGTCAGTGGTAGGCAAACTGTTGGAGAAGATACTGAGGGATAGGATCTATTCACATTTGGAAGAAAATAGACTTATCAGTGATAGGCAGCATGGCTTTGTGCAAGGAAGGTCATGTCTTACAAACCTAATAGAATTCTTTGAGGAAGTGACAATGTTAATTGGTGAGGGAAGGGCTGTACATGTCATATACATGGACTTCAGTAAGGTGTTTGATAAAGTTTCCCATGGCAGGTTGATGGAAAAAGTGAAGTCGTATGGGGTTCAGGGTGTACTAGCTAGATGGATAAAGAACTGGCTAGGCAATAGGAGACAGAGAGTAGTGGTGGAAAGGAGTGTCTCAAAATGGAGAAAGGTGACTAGTGGTGTTCCACAGGGATCCGTGCTCGGACCACTGTTGTTTGTGATATACATAAATGATCTGGACGAAGGTATAGGTGGCCTGATGAGCAAGTTTACAGATGATACTAAGATTGGTGGAGTTGCAGATAGCGAGGAGGACTGTCAGTGAATACAGACAAATATAGATAGATTGGAGAGTTGGGCAGAGAAATGGCAGATGGAGTTCAATCCAGGCAAATGCGAAGTGATGCATTCTGGAAGATCTAATTCAAGAGCAGACTATATGGTCAATGGAAGAGCCCTGGGGAAAATTGATGTACATAGAGATCAGGGAGTTCAGGTCCATTGTACCCTGAAGGTGGCAATGCAGGTCGATAGAGTGGTCAAGAAGGCATACAGCATGCTTGCCTTCATCGGACGGGGTATTGAGTACAGAGTCGGCAGGTCATGTTACAGTTGTATAGGACTTTGGTTTGGCCACATTTGGAATACTGCGTGCAGTTCTGGTCGCCACATTACCAGAAGGATGTGGATGCTTTAGAGAGGGTGCAGAGTAGGTTCACCAGGATGTTGCCTGGTATGGAGGGTGCTACCTATGAAGACAGGTTGAGTAGATTAGGATTGTTTTCATTGGAAAGACGGAGGTTGAAGGGGGATCTGATTGAGGTCTACAAAATTATGAGGACAGGGTGGATAGCAACAAGCTTTTTCCAAGAGTGGGGGTGTCAATTACAAGGGGTCACGATTTCAAGGTGAGAGGGGGAAAGTTTAAGGGAGATGTGCGTGGAAGGTTTTTTACGCAGAGGGTGGTGGGTGTCTGGAACGCTTTGCCAGCGGAGGTGGTAGAGCCGAGCACGATAGCATCATTTAAGATGCATCTGGACACATATATGAATGGGCGGGGAACAGAGGGAAGTAGATCCTTGGAAAATAGGCGACAGTTTTAGATAGAGGATCTGGATCGGTGCAGGCTGGGAGGGCCAAAGGACCTGTTCATGTGCTTTAATTTTTCTTTGTTCTTTGTTCTATCTCTTCGTGTGTTGTGACAAGATAACAGAAGTGTATAGTAAGCTCACAAGTATAATATTCCTCGTTAATCTAATTCTATCTTGTTTAATTTAACTACTCGAAAAAGTATTGAAGAATCGAACACACAAGTTAATTGATTAGTTACACAATAAATTATTTGTTATCACTGGACGACTTCAAGTATTCATCATCATCAAAGTTAAGAGCTTCTTGGCATAAACAAATGAGTAACAGATATTACTTCAAGTAACATAACATGCTACCAGGAGAAGTAATATAATACAACAGTCTCCTCAACGCCATTGTTGCCAGCTTGCAGGGGTTAGCTGAGTAAATGCAGCTTAGTGCTGCTTGATCTTATTAACTGGCTGGGGTTTGCAAGCGTGTTCCCTGCCAATCAGCTAGTGAGCCATCATTTGCGGTGAGAAGGCCTTGTTAAGTGGTTGAATTACATTGCCGGCCTCGCTGGATTGAATGCCGGGAAGCTCGCGGCAATTCCCGCTCACTACCACGCTTAGAAATTTTTCTGGAAAATCGCACCCAAAGTCTCAGTGCCAAATTGTGTTTGATATTGCTCCTGTGAAGTGCCAAGGTACATTTTACAACTGTAAAGACACTTTATAAATGTACGCTGGTGTCATTGTTATTGAAAGGCGAAGGAATCCAAGAAGAAAGAAAGAAAAGACCCAGGAAGATCATTGGTGCATCATTACCTGAGGAATATCGAACAAACTGAGGATGTTGGATGTGATGATAGCAGCATCTGATGTCTCTGGACCAATCACTGCTGTGACCAAAGGTTGGTATCTGTGTTCAAACTGGGTTATTTCCACAGCGTGCTCCGGCGGCCTTGACGCAAAAGCAAATGCTCCTTGGACATCAATGGAGATTTCGCAATCATCAAATATCTCATATCCCAATGTGACATTCGGCAGAAGGGAGCTCGAATTGTTTATCTCCTCGATCGCAAACCTCATAGTTTGAAAAAGTATATATCCGTAGTCTGAAAACCTAGTGAGATATTTTTTTAAATGGTGTTTATTTTCAAATATTGTAATGAATGTTCCATGCTGCAGTTAAAAATAAGAAAGACAGATCTTGCTAAAATGACAGACTCCTACCAAAATGTTTATTGTAGAGATGAATGCCTGAAAAATTGATACCTAACCTGGTATCAGTCTTTTGGTGCTGCGGGGTTTGTTTTTGAATTTGAGTAAATGAAGGATCAAGGTAATAAAGGATCAAGGTTGGAAAGAGAAAGGAAAAGTGAGGTAAACCAAGAGAATAGAAACACTGCCAGGTTTGGGCCAGGTACAGCAGTGGTTTTCAAACTTTTTTCCAGGGACCCAATTTTACCAACCAGCCAACCTTCGGGACCCAACCTGGCCGACCTTCATGACCCACACCGGCCGACCTTCGTGACCCATGCCGGCCGACCGACATCGGCTGACCTGCGCAACCCACCATTTTCTCTTACCTTGTTTGTTGCTGGCAAAAATGGAGGAAATGATTTTGGTCCCTTTGGCTCCAATGGTCCCTTTGTCTCTTTGATTCCTTTGCCCCCACCCCCCACCGAACTTGGAAAAAAAAAGGTTGCGACCATATAAAGAAAAATGCGGCCTCACTGCGCATGGGGGCCCGACCATCAGTGTGCATTTGTATAGTTTTGCTGAGTTTGATAATGCCTGGTGTACAGATTGAACAAGAAGTGGAAAGCTGAAAAGAAAAATTCAATTTCTAGAGAGCTTTCCACAACCACAGGACATCCCAAAACATTTCGCATCACTTTTGACGTCTAGTCCCTGCTGTAATGTAGGAAACGCAGTAGCCAATATGCGCACAGCAAACTCCCACAAGCAGCACTGTGATAATGGCCAGATAATTTCTTAAATTTGATTGAGGGAAGGAAGAAATTGCATCATATTGAATCCTGAGGAAAAGGTTGTGGTGGAGTCTGTGAAATTAGTCTGGATTTCCGCACATGCAGTGAGGGAGAATGTAGCGGATGGAACAAGCGATGGAAGTTCAATGGTGCAACGGCCATAGCAGTATGGATCAAGTAGAGAGAAAGGGAATATTTTAATGGGGACAGAGTAACAAACACGCAGATGGAAAAACAATTCTGTGGCGTAGAAATAAAGAATTTACATTTTTGAGCTTCTTTCATCTCCTCAGAACATCCCAAAGCATTTTACCACAAATAAAGTACTTTTGAAATGTAGTCGTTGGCGTACCATGGCAACCAATTAATGGACAGAAAGGTCCCACAGCAGAAATATGACAATGAGTCTCACCTCCACAACCCAAAGATGTGCAGGGTAGGTGGATTGGCCACGCTAAATGGCCCCTTAATTGAAGACAAAATATGATAATGATCAGGTAATCTGTTTTAGTGATGCTTCACTGAGGGATACATATTGGCCAGGACAACAGGGAGAACTTTGCTCTTCTTCTTCTAAAAGGATCACAGGTGAACTTCAAAATCCACCTGAGAGGGAAGACAGGGCCTCGGTTTAATGTCCCATCTGAAGGACGGCACCTCTAAAGGTGCAACCTTCTCGCACTGGAGTGTGAGCCAAACGTTTGTGTTTAAGTCACTGGAATTGGACTTAAACCTAGAGCTTTACTGACTCAGAGACTAACTGCTATTATGGAGCCACAGTAGACACTAACATGGATGGGAGGCCCGGGTGACAATATAATTGGGCGAGGGGGGGAGGGGGGGGGGTGAGGTGGAAGGTGGACAACAGCCATTTTCAACATGTTCAACATGCACAATTACACAGAAATCATCTCTTTAGCACTGGCACAAATGCAAGAAGTGCTTTCTTACCCTGGCTATGTTAGCTGCCTCGACGTTTTTCCTGCTACTAATCTACAAGCCTAAGTTGCAGTTTGCATTCTGTTTGTGTGTGCCAGCTAACTGAGCATCAATTGCTCCTTACCTTTTACACAAGGGAACTTCTGGCTTTGAATGATTCCAGTATGATTCAATGTGAATTTGAAACAGTCCTCCAATGATGTAGTCCCCAGGCAGATTAAGTTGCATCCGGCAGCACTCGGCATCACGTCCATTAGCAAAGCCCTGTGCAGAAAAGCACATCGCAAGTAACACAAGGTGGAACATCATTAATGTGAAGCAACATAGTCAGTGCCAGCCACTAAGACAGCTGAACAATGACACCAAGAGCTTTGTACCTATCCCAACATCAGCTTAGTATGCAAATACAAGCATGCAACAGTGCTAACCTAAAGGAACAAAATTTGCATAAAATTAATGCAAGGATGTTTGTGGATCATAATGCGCACCTTTAAATGAAAATGATATGGCCAAATCTCCGTCAAAAGGCATTTTCAATAGTTGGACTAAATCAACACTGAGCTGTCTGAAGCTTTCCTCAGGGGACAGACCAAATTTATTCTGAGTTCCTTGCATCTGTGTGACCTAATTCTGAAAAAGGTTGAGCTGGGCCACACCATCTTTACTCCTGACTGCTTCTTTTGTCCCACTAACTGAATATAGTAAAAGGGTGCCCAATTTATCTCATCATTATGGTTTCCCGCTCACTCCTTCATTTCTGTTTTTCAATCTCCTACGTTTGTGTTTTGTCACATTGATTTTTGTATTTATCTCTTGCTTCTCCACTTCTGTTTTGCCAATTCTCTTAGTATTTCTGTTTGTTTTCTTTGTTCTCAGGTTGGGGATGATTTTGTTATTCTCCACCTGGATGTGCGCTGAAAGAGTGGTGGTGGGCCTTCTCTTTGATCACTGTACCCCACATGGTGGTGGGTATTCACCTAATGACAATGAAGGAATAGTATTTAGGTATCCAAATTAGGATGCTGGTTGGAATTTTCTAGCCGTCCACGCCGGTAGGATCTTCTGGTCCCGCTGACAGTCCGCCCCACCTCAGATTTACGGAGTCGAGGGGTGCATTCAACGGGAAACCAGAAGGTCCAGTAGATTGTGCCTAATGCAGTCACGGTTCATCAGTAGTACATAGGTAGGCATTCAGTCCAAAGCTGGTGGGATTAATCAAGTGAACTGCTTCACCTTGGATGGTGATGAACTTCTTTAGCATTGTGGCTGCACCAATTCCAGGGAGTGATGCGTGGCTCACTACATTCCTGATTTGAGCTTTGTAGATGGTTGAAGGGATTATGATAAATCACAGTTCCAATTTAAGTATGCATAGCTGAGATCCGGTGTCGCCTTCCATTTTTAAGGGTTTACCGATCACACTTGGGATAATTTCAACTGGGGCCATCTTCTGTAACTGGACTGCTTTCAAATGGTACATTGTGTGCTCCTCCTCAGAGCTCCTCTCTACTTTATTCAATGGCAGTGGGCTGGTTTTTTTTTTTTGCATTGTCACACTTTGCCTTCAGCAGAAGCATGCTTGAATATGGCCCTTAAGATTAGAAAAGAAACACACAAACTCACAACAATGCCAGGAGTCTTGGGGATGAGCCCCCCACATGGTTCTACAGTGGGGCACAGTATAAACCAGGAAATATTGGAGGCTTGTAAGAAAGGTACGACAATAATCATTGGTGATTTAATATGCATATAAACTTGTGATGCACGATCAATTGTACAAAGACTAAGGTTGGATACAACAGTGGCTTTATTGAAATGAAATGAAAATGAAATGAAATTGTCACGAGTAGGCTTCAATAAAGTCACTGTGAAAAGCCCCTAGTCGCCACATTCCGGCGCCTGTCCGGGGAGGCTGTTACGGGAATCGAACCGTGCTGCTGGCCTGCCTTGATCTGCTTTCAAAGCCAGCGATTTAGCCCAGTGGGCTAAACGGCCCCTATTATTGCAGTAAGATGTGTGGCCTCCCACGGCAGCTGGCGAAATGGCTAATGAATAGAGGACACGCTCCTCCTACTGGGCGGAGCCAGCAGGCAGGGGCTACCGGCGAACCTGTAGTACAGGTCCTACCTTACATCACCTAATACAGGTGTAACAGTGGTTTACCACAGTTTGTTAAGGGAAGGCAGTTGGTAGCCAATGTAAGAAGACTATTAAACGTGATCATGATGCCCCCGGAAGGTAGGGAGGTGGCGGTAGTGGTCGCAATGGACGCACAGAAGGCCTTTGATCGAGTAGAAAGGGAATATTTGTGGGAGGTACTGGGACAGTTCGGATTTGGGCGGTGCTTTATTGACTGGGTCAGGTTGCTGTATCAGGCTCCTGTAGCGAACGTACGGCCGAATAGGACAACATTGGACTATTTTAGGCTGCGTCAGGGGACGAGACAGGGATGCCCCCTCTCCCCACTGTTGTTCGCTTTAGCCATAGAGCTGTTGGAAATTGCTCTGAGAGCTTCAAGGGGTTGGAAGGGGCTGGTCCTGGAGGTGGGGGGGGGGGGGGGGGGGGGGGGCTGCTGGAGCACAGAGTCTCGCTTTACGCAGACGACCTGCTCCTGTATGTATCGGACCCAATATAGGGGATGGAAGAAATCATGAAGATTCCGGGGGATTTTGGCCGGTTTTCAGGGTATAAACTAAATATGGGGAAAAGTGAGATGTTTGCGGTGCAGGCAAGGGGGCAGGAGAGGTGATTGGGGAGCTGCCGTTTAGATTAGTAGGGGGGGAGCTTTCGGTATCTAGGCATCCAGGTGGCGCGGGAATGGGACCGGCTGCATAAATTAAATCTGGACCGACTAGTAGACCAAATGAAGGACGATTTTCGGAGATAGAATTTACAGTGCAGAAGGAGGCCATTCGGCCCATCGAGTCTGCACCGGCTCCTGGAAAGAGCACCCTACCCAAGGTTAACACCTCCACCCTATCCCCATAACCTAGTAACCCCACCCAACACTAAGGGCAATTTTGGACACTAAGTGCAATTTATCACGGCCAATCCACCTAACCTGCACATCTTTGGACTGTGGGAGGAAGCCGGAGCACCCGGAGGAAACCCACGCACACACGGGGAGGATGTGCAGACTCCGCACAGACAGTGACCCAAGCCAGAATCGAACCTGGGACTTTGGAGCTGTGAAGCGATTGTGCTATCCACAATGCTACCGTGCTGCCCATGATAGGATGTGCTTCCGTTGTCACTAGCTGGGAGGGTGCAGACGGTGAAGATGACGGTCCTCCTGAGATTCCTGTTTGTATTTCAGTGTCTCCCCATCTTTATTCCATGGTCCTTTTTTAACGGGTCAACAAAATGATCACTGGCTTTGTATGGGTGGCGAATGTAGCCATGATCAGGAAGTGGGTGGTGAGGGGAGGATCGGCATGGGAGCATATGGAGGCGACTTCATGTAAGGGCACCAGCTTAAGGGCGTTGATGAAGGTCCCTCTGCCTTACCCGCCGGCATGGTACTCCACCAGCCCCATGGTGGTGTTAGCCCTGAGAGTCTGGGGGCAATGGAGGAGACATGTGGGAGCAGAAGGAGCATCGGTTTGGTCTCCAATCTGTAATAATCACCGGTTTGCCACGGGAAGTATGGATGGAGATTTGGAGATGGCAGAGAGCAGGGATTGAGAGGATGGGGGATATGTTTATAGAGGGGAGCTTTCTGAGTTTGAGGGAGCTAGAGGAGAAATTTGGATTGGCGAGGGGAAACAAATTCAGATACCTACTGGTGTGGGACTTCCTACGTAGACAGGTTTCAACCTTCCCGCTCCTACCACCAAGGGGGATAGAGGACAGGGTAGTTTCCAGAGGGTGGATGGGAGAAGGGAGGGTCTCTGACATTTACAAGGAACCTATGGGGTCAGAGGAGACGCAGACTGAGGAGCTGGAGCACAAGTGGGAGGAGGAGCTGGGAGGAGAGATAGAGGATGGTCTCTGGGTGGACGTGTTGAGTAGAGTCAACGCGTCCACAACATGTGCCAGGCTCAGCATGATTCAATTCAAGGTTGTTCATTGGGCTCACATGACAGTGGACCGGATGAGCAGATTCTTTGGGGTGCGCAAAATATGCGGGAGGACCAGCGAACCATGTCCACATGTTCTTTTTTTTAAAAACGCATTTTATTTAAACTTGTATCAAAGTAGGTTACAGCATATAAACACCCCAGGAAACATTCTTCCCAACAATCAACTATACAGTTTGTACAGATTTTTCTCCTTTTTCACTCCCCCCCCCCCATCACCCCCCCCCCCCCCCCCCCCCCCCCCCCCCCCCTCCCACCATGAACAACTCCTCAAACACGGTCACAAACATCCCCCACCTTTTCTCAAACTCCCCTGCTGAGCCTCTTAACTCATACTTTATCATGCAGGTCACCCAACCATGCTGCTACCCCCGGTCGCCCTGCAACCAGAGAGGCGAAGGCCAAGACATCGGCCTTCCTCCTCTCCATGAGCTCCGGCTTCTCTGAAACCCCAAATATCACCACCAAAGGCTCTGGGTCCACTCCCTCCTCCACTACCCTGGCTAAGACCGTGAACACTCCCGCCCAGAATCTTCCCAATTTTTCACAACCCCAAAACATGTGCACGTGATTCGCTGGCCCCCGCCCACACCTCTCACACTCATCTGCTACCCCCTGAAAGAACCCGAGTCATTCTCGCCTGAGTCATATGCACCCTGTGCACCACCTTAAACTGTATCAGGCTCATCCTTGTACAAGAGGAGGTCCCGTTTACCCTTCGCAGTGCCTCACTCCATACTCCCCAATTGATCTCTCCTCCCAACTCTGCTTCCCATTTCTCCTTGATATTCACCACCCGCTCGCCTCCCTGCTCCCCAGCCACTTATATATATCCCCAATTCTTCCTTCCCTTTCCACATCGGGAAGCAGCAGTCGCTTCAGCAGGGTGTATCCCGGCAATCTAGGGAACCCCTTCCAGACATTTCGTGCAAAGTCCCTAATCTGCAGATACCCGAACTCACTGCCCCTCGACAGCTCTACCCTCTCCCTTAGCTCCTCCAGACTGGCAAACGCTTCCTCCAAATACAGATCCCTCACCTTGACCAGCCCCACTTCCCTCCGCCTCCTGCATACACTATCCATCCCCACCCTGGCTCAAACCCATGATTCTCGCACAGTGGCGTTAGCACCAACATCCCTTCCATCCTAAAATGCCTCCTTAGCTGATTCCATATCTTTACCGTGGACTGCACCACCGGGCTCCCAGAATACCTACTCGGAGCCATTGGCAATGCTGCCGTCAACATAGCCCTCAAACTAGACACCTTACAAGATTCCTCCGCCATCCGAACCCAATCTACTGCTTCTCCTTCCCACCACCGCCGCACCTTGTCCACATTCGCCGCCCAATAATAATGAAGCAAGTTTGGCAACGCCAAACCTCCCTACTGCCTCTGCCTCTGGAATGTCCACATGTTCCGGACATGTCCAAAGCTTAGGGGATTTTGGCAGGGGTTTGCAGATGTCATGTCCACGGTGTTAAAAACAAGTGTGGCACCGAGTCCAGAGGTGACGATTTTCGAGGTGCCGGAAGATCCGGAAATCCAGAAGGAGAAAGAGGCAGACGTTCTGGCCTTTGCTTCCCTGGTAGCCTGGAGATGGATGCTATTAGTTTGGAGGGACTAAAGCCCTCGAAGTCGGAGACCATAAGACCATAAGACATAGGAGTGGAAGTAAGGCCATTCGGCCCATCGAGTCCACTCCGCCATTCAATCATGGCTGATGGGCATTTCAACTCCACCTACCAGCATTCTCCCCGTAGCCCTTAATTCCTCGAGACATCAAGAATTTATCTATCTCTGCCTTGAAGCCATTTAGCGTCCCGGCCTCCACTGCACTCCGCGGCAATGAATTCCACAGGCCCACCACTCTCTGGCTGAAGAAATGTCTCCGCATTTCTGTTCTGAATTTACCCCCTCTAATTCTAAGGCTGTGCCCACGGGTCCTAGTCTCCTCGCCTAACGGAAACAGTTTATTTGCGTCCACCCTTTCTAAGCCATGCATTATCTTGTAAGTTTCTATTAGATCTCCCCTTAACCTTCTAAACTCCAATGAATACAATCCCAGGATCCTCAGCCGTTCATCATATGTTAGACCCGCCATTCCAGGATCATCCGTGTGAATCTCCGTTGGACACGCTCCAGTGCCAGTATGTCCTTCCTGAGACGTGGGGCCCAAAACTGGACACAGTACTCCAAATGGGACCTAACCAGAACCTTATAAAGGCTCAGTAGCACATCGCTGCTTTTATACTCCAACCCTCTTGAGATAAATGACAACATTGCATTCACTTTCCTAATCACAGATTCAACCTGCATGTTTACCTTTAGGGAATCCTCGACTAGCACTCCCAGATCCCTTTGTACTTTGGCATTATGAATTTTCTCACCGTTTAGAAAGTAGTTTATGCTTGGATTCTTTTTTCCAAAGTGCAAGACCTCACATTTTCTCACGTTGAATTGCATCAGCCATTTCCTGCACCACTCTCCCAAACTGTCTAGATCCTTCTGCAGCCTCCCCACTTCCTCAGCACTACCTGCCTGACCACCTAACTTTGTATCATCGGCAAACTTCGCTAGAATGCCCCCAGTCCCTTCATCCAGATCATTAATATATATGGTGAACAGCTGCGGCCCCAACACTGAACCCTGTGGGACACCGCTGGTCACCGGCTGCCATTCCGAAAAAGAACCTTTTATCCCAACTCTCTGCCTTCTGTCAGACAGCCAATCCTCAACCCATGCCAGTAGCTCACCTCGAACACCATGGGCCCTCACCTTACTCAGCAGCCTCCTGTGTGGCACCTTATCAAAGGCCTTTTGGAAATCTAGATAGACCACATCCACTGGGTTTCCCTGGTCTAACCTACTTGTCACCTCCTCAAAGAATTCTAACAGGTTCGTCAGGCACGACCTCCCCTTACTAAATCCATGTTGACTTGTTCTAATCCGACCCTGCTCTTCCAAGAATTTAGAAATCTCATCCTTAATGATCGATTCTAGAATTTTACCAACAACCGAGGTTAGGCTAATTGGCCTATAATTTTCCATCTTTTGTCTTGATCCTTTCTTGAACAAGGGGGTTACAACAGCGATCTTCCAATCGTTCGGGACTTTCCCTGACTCCAGTGATTTTTGAAAGATCTCAACCAACGCTTCCGCTATTTCTTCAGCCACCTCCCTCAGAACTCTAGGGTGTAGCCCATCGGGGCCAGGAGATTTGTCAATTTTAAGACCTTTTAGCTTTTTTAGCACCATCTCTTTTGTAATGGCAACCATACTCAACTCAGCCCCCTGACCCTCTATAATTTTTGGGATATTACTCATGTCTTCCACTGTGAAGACAGACGCAAAGTACTTATTAAGTTCTCCAGCCATTTCCTCGTCTCCCATCACTAGCCTTCCGGAATCAGTTTGAATTGGCCCAATGTCTACTTTGGCCTGTCGTTTGTTTCTTATGTATTGAAAGAAACTTTTACTATCATTTCTTATATTACTGGCTAGCCTGCCTTCATATTTGATCCTCTCCTTCCTTATTTGTCTCTTTGTTAACCTCTGTTTGTTTTTGTAGCCTTCCCAATCTTCTGATTTCCCAGTGCTTTTGGCCACTTTATAGGATCTCTCTTTTTCTTTGATACATTTCCTGACCTCGTTTGTCAGCCATGGCTGTCTAATCCCTCCCCGGATAATCTTTCTTTTCTTGGGGATGAACCTCTGTACAGTGTCCTCAATTATGCATACAAACTCCTGCCATTTTTGCTCTGCTGTCTTCCCCACTCGGGTCTGCTTCCAGTCGATTTTCGCCAGTTCCTCTCTCATGCCCTCGTAATTACCTTTATTTAACTGTAACACCATTACATCCGATTTTGCCTTCTCTCTTTCAAACTGCAGACTGAACTCAACCATATTATGATCACTGCTTCCTAAGTGTTCCCTTACTTTAAGATCTTTTCTAAAGTCTGGTTCATTACATAGCACTAGGTCCAGAATAGCCTGCTCCCTTGTGGGCTCCATGACAAGCTGTTCCAAAAAGCCATCTTGTAAGCATTCCATGAATTCCTTTTCTTTGGATCCACTGGCTACGTTATTTACCCAATCCACCTGCATATTGAAGTCCCCCATGATCACCGTGACCTTGCCTTTCTGACATGCCTTTTCTATTTCCCGGTACATGTTGCGCCCCTGGTCCTGACCACTGTTAGGAGGTCTGTACATAACTCCCATTATGGTTTTTTTGCCTTTGTGGTTCCTCAATTCTACCCACACAGACTCCACATCATCCAACCCTATGTCGTTTAGTGCCATAGATTTAATTTTGTTCTTAACTAACAAAGCAACCCCACCCCCTCGGCCCACCTCCCTGTCTTTTCGATAGGTTGTATATCCTTGGATGTTTAACTGCCAGTCCTGAACCCCCTGCAGCCACGTCTCTGTGATGCCTACCACATCATAATCATTCACGATGATCTGTGCCATTAGTTCGTCTACTTTGTTACAAATGCTACGAGCATTCAGGTAAAGTGCCTTAATGCTAACTTTCTTATCATTACAGATATTGGAAGTCCTAAGATGTCCAAAGTTATCCTTCCTTTTTGTTGAATTCCTAGTCTGCCTCAAGCTTAAATCCACCTGCCTACATGTTATCCTCCTGCGTATCTTGCCATTTAACTCCATGCTCCCTGACGCTTTCACTTTCCCTTCCCCCCAACTCAGAAGTTTAAAGTCCTACTGACCACCCTATTTATCCTCTTCGCTAGAACACTGGTTTCAGATCGGTTCAGGTGGAGACTGTCCCAACGGTACAGATCCCCCCGGTTCCAAAACTGATGCCAATGTCCCATGAAGTGGAATCCCTCTTTCCCACACCAATCCCTTAGCCACGTGTTTACTTCCCTAATTTTCTTGTCCCTATGCCAATTGGCACGTGGCTCGGGCAGTAATCCGGAGATTATGACCCTTGAGGACCTGTATTTCAATTTTCTTCCTAGTGCTTGATAGTCCCCGAACAGGTCCTCCACCCTAGCTTTACCTATGTTGTTAGTCCCAACGTGGACCACAACAACTGGATCCTCCCCCTCCCGCTCCAATATCCTTTCAAGCCGGTCAGAGATGTCCCGCACCCTGGCACCGGGCAGGCAACACACCATGCGAGACTCCCGATCCGGCTGGCATAGGATACCATCTGTCCCCCTAATTATAGAATCCCCTATAACAACTACTTGTCTTTTTACTCCCCCCTCTTGAATGGCCTTCTGCACCATGGTACCGTGGTCAGCTGGCTCATCCTGTCCAGAGCCCTTTTCCTCATCCATACAGGGAGCAAGAGTCTCATACCTGTTGGACAAGGTCAAGGGCTGAGGCTCCTGCACTCCTGAACTCAGGTTCCCCCTGCCTGCCTCACTAACAGTCACACTCTGAAGTCCCTGATCACTTACTGAATGTGAATTACTCAATTTCCCAGGTGTGACTGCCTCCTGAAACAAAGTGTCCAGGTAACTCTCCCCCTCCCGGATGTGCCGCAGTGTTTGAAGCTCAGATTCCAGATCATCAACTCTGAGCCGGAGTTCTTCCAGCAACCAACACTTGCTGCAGATGTGGTCATTGCCATTCACAAGGGGAACAGCCAGCTCCCACATCATACAGCTACAGCACATCACCTGCCCAGCCATCTCTGATTAGTTAATTAATTTATTACTTTGTATAAATTTCAGTTTAAAAAAAAAACAAACTTGGATACCTCTGCTATAGTCTTTTTCAACGTAGTTCTGGTTAACAAATAAGAAAAAGAAAAATAATAATGTAATAAGGCACTCACCTGCTCACCCCAATGGGTCTTATTATTAGGTTAGAGGAGGAGGAGGACGGGTGGGAGACACTACACGTGTAGTGTCTCGGGTGCTTGACTTCCGTTGAACACCTTGGGTCACTGATGCAGGTGCACCTTCAACTAACGCTGACTGCACTGCACGTATGCAAATCTCCCCGGAACAGCCAATCAGAAGCTCTGCTCTGCTGCCCCCTGCTGGATGCTTGACTTCAGTCGAACACCTTGGGTCACTGATGCAGGTGCACCTTCAACTTACGCTGACCGCACTGCACGTATGCAAATCTCCCCGGAACAGCCAATCAGAAGCTCTGCTCTGCTGCCCCCTGCTGGATGCTTGACTTCCGTCGAACACCTTGGGTCACTGATGCAGGTGCACCTTCAACTTACGCTGACCGCACTGCACGTATGCAAATCTCCCCGGAACAGCCAATCAGAAGCTCTGCTCTGCTGCCCCCTGCTGGATGCTTGACTTCCGTCGAACACCTTGGGTCACTGATGCAGGTGCACCTTCAACTTACGCTGACCGCACTGCACGTATGCAAATCTCCCCGGAACAGCCAATCAGAAGCTCTGCTCTGCTCTGCTCTGCTCTGCTCTGCTCTGCTCTGCTCTGCTGCCCCCTGCTGGATGCTTGACTTCCGTCGAACACCTTGGGTTACTGATGCAGGTGCACCTTCAACTTACGCTGACCGCACTGCACGTATGCAAATCTCCCCGGAACAGCCAATCAGAAGCTCTGCTCTGCTGCCCCCTGCTGGATGCTTGACTTCCGTCGAACACCTTGGGTTACTGATGCAGGTGCACCTTCAACTTACGCTGACCGCACTGCACGTATGCAAATCTCCCCAGAACAGCCAATCAGAAGCTCTGCTCTGCTGCCCCCTGCTGGATGCTTGACTTCCGTCGAACACCTTGGGTCACTGATGCAGGTGCACCTTCAACTTACGCTGACCGCACTGCACGTATGCAAATCTCCCCGGAACAGCCAATCAGAAGCTCTGCTCTGCTCTGCTCTGCTGCCCCCTGCTGGATGCTTGACTTCCGTCGAACACCTTGGGTTACTGATGCAGGTGCACCTTCAATTTACGCTGACCGCACTGCACGTATGCAAATCTCCCCGGAACAGCCAATCAGAAGCTCTGCTCTGCTGCCCCCTGCTGGATGCTTGACTTCCGTCGAACACCTTGGGTCACTGATGCAGGTGCACCTTCAACTTACACTGACCGCACTGCACGTATGCAAATCTCCCCGGAACAGCCAATCAGACATGGCTAACTTTCTCTGTTTGGAAAAAATCAAGTTCGCCTTGAGAGGGTCAATGTTAGGGTTCGCCCGGAGGTGGCAACCGTTCGTCAACTTCATCACGGAAAATTAATCATCAGCGGAAGGGGGTTGGGGTTAGTTTAACTTAGAGTAGGGGGTTAATAAAGGTGGGACCTGTAAGGGAGGAATGAAGGAGGCTTTTGCACTATATTTATAGATTCATGTACATTGTTTATTTTGTTGTTGTAAAACCAAAAATACCTCAATAAAATGTTCATTAAAAAGAAAGTATGAGGTTATCCATTTTTGTCAGAAAAATGGAACGGCAACTGGTCTAAATGGAGAGAAACCTCAGAGTACTTCAATGCAGAGGGATCTGGATGAAGCATGAATGTCAGAAAACTAGTATGCAGGTAATAAGGAAGGCAAATGGAATTTTGGCCTTTATTATAAAGGATAGCGTATAAATGTTTCTGCAACTGTATAAGGCTTTGGTGGGACCGTATCTGGAGTACTGTGTACAGTTTTGGTCCTCTTATTTGAGGAGGGATGCAGTTGGATTAGAGGCAGTTCAGAGGAGATTCACTGGATTCATTACAGAGATGTGCGGTGGGATTCTCCATATCTGAGACTAAGTGTTGACTCCAATGCAGACTCCGTGGACTTTCATGACTGCAAAACTGGCACCACACCTGTGTGACAATATGTATATTGTAAGAATAATGAAGGGTTAACAACTTACTGTAACTGCATCCAACCACTAGATGGCGATCAAGCGCATCATGTGATATTCTTCATTCAGGGAGAAGGTTGTTAGGTGAGATAGAGAATAGTCGTGTAATCAGGAGCTCTGTAATTAGAATCATAGTTTTAGTGAATCTGTATTCTTTTATGTCTTAGTAAACAAGTCGTTCCTACTTAATTATAGTGTAAATAAATTAGCTTTGTTCAAAACTTAGCTTGATGTTCTTTGTGAGACATCACACTTCGAAGCCATCCTCATACAGAAAGCAGAGAACATCACAACCGATTCGGCGACTGATAAGGGGCTAGCATGGCGCCTTGTGGAACACAATCGATTCTAATGAGAAACAGTGCCAGATACGCTGGTTTGGCAATTGACACTTAAGAAGGTTGACAAGCTGCAGCTGCATATATACATTTCACTCCCCATACACATCACCCTAGCCAACAAGATTGCAGTAAGATGTGTGGACTCGCAATTCACAGTCGCAGAGCTGGAGACTCTCCTGGATGCCGTGGAGGAGAGGAGGGTGACCTTTACCCCAATCCGGGAAGGAGGCGGCCAGCCGTCGCTGTTCATCATGCCTGGGTGCAGGTTGCAGAGGTGGTCAGTGCCGTGGGTAACATCATCTGGACCGGCCAGCAGTGCAGAAAAAAGCTGCATGACCTCCTCAAGCCGGCCAGGGTGTATAGGCAGCACTGTGCCCCTAGCACCAACCTCCCCAAACCCAGAGGGCAGCTATACTGCCACCCTGCCCCACAAGCCAGTATCAATACCAGCCGCCACGGCTGGGTGCTCTGGCCACCAGCTGCCCACCCCCTGGGCTGCATGAGTCAGAGTGTCTAACATTGTCTTTTCCTGCGTCCCTCCCCCACTACCCCTCCCAAACACCCCCCAGGAGAAGGCTGCACACAACCGCCGGGAGCGGGAGAAGACAGGAGGGGGAGCGTCGGTCTTGCAGCCCTCATCACGGCTGAACAGAGGGCCCTGAACATGGTCGGCAACTGGAGGGAAGGGAGGTCACCGAGGTGGAGCTCAGCTGCGAGGCAAGGAAGTAGGACACCCCCCCCAACACCACCCTCACCATAACACCTTCCTCACCCCCACATCACCCTATATCACCCTCACCCCCACACCACCCTCCCCCACCCCTACACCGCCCATCCCAACTCCCTCCTGGCTCGCAGTCTAATCATGTGGTTTTTCTTGTGTCTTGCAGGACCTGCTGGGGATGGGGCGGGTCCATCTGGCATCTCCCACCCCAGCCAGTGCAACAGCCGGAGCCCACCCGCCCAACCCCCACCCTGCCATGAGCTGAGCAGCGACGAGGAGAGCAGCTCGGAGACCAGCCCTCCGCCCGAGACTCAGGAGACCTGTGAGCTCGGGTCAGAAGATGACAGTGAGGAGACACTCACCTCGGTTGGGCATGTTAGTGAAGAGGCTCCTGGGACACTCTCTGGTGCTCACCACACACATGCTTCGGTACAGCAGGTGGAGGTAGGAACACCCAAAGGGGCGGAAGGTCGGAGGGCAGCCCGACCCCAGGGTCTAGCTGTCGTCCAGATGGGTCGAGGGTTTCTGGAACAGACAGTCCCATTGATTGTGAAGATTAAGTCACAGAGCCAAGGATACATGAGGGGTTGTCGACGAACTCCCAGCAGCGACAGGTCCAGTTGGAGGAGTCCAACCATGTACAGCAGCAGGAGGTGTTGCCGACAATGCATGACACCCAAGCCAACACCGCACGGATTTAGGGGCACGGTCCTGGCTATGGATCAGTATGTCCAAGACCTGGGGCATTCTGTGCAGGTGCTGGCCAAGGCCCAGCACAGAGTTGCTGCCTAACAGGCGACTGTGTGCCAGAGCCAGCTGGACATTGCAACGGTGTTCCTGAGCATGGCCCAGTTATAGCAGCTCATGGCTGGGAACGTCAGCAACATTGCCCAGGCACTGGCCAACGTGGCACAGACACAGAGGGAGATGGCCCAGCCCCAGAGGGAGATGATGCAGTCACTGGCTGATGTGACACAAGCCCAGAAGGCGGTGGCACTGTCAATGGGCAATGTGGCAGCTGGGCCTATCCAGGCCCGGTTGCCCCAGAAAATGCACGCCAGCGGGGACCCAGGTCGCAGGGCAGGAATCACAGCAGGCCACTTCTACTCCTGTTGTACCATCTGGGGAACCATCAAGATGTAGCTTTACGGCCTGTAAGGCCAGAAAGTTAGACACCAGTTGAGTTGGTATGGGTGCAGGGCACAGTTTCAATATAGGGGCTAAGGCACAAATCTGTATATATTTGTTGACATTAAACACATGTCGCCACTGTTATGACCTGCCTCAGTGCTATTGTTATATCAGCCGAGGGTGAGAGGTGGTCTGGTCTGGTCTGCCCGGGGGTGAGAGGGGGTTGGGGGGGGGGGGGGCGGTGGTGGCAGGATGGGCAGATGTTGGGGGGGGAATGGGCGGACCCTATGGGTGGCCTGGACACCTCTCCCCCCGCAGGGTTTTGATGGCACTGTGTGATGGACTGGCCAGCTAACACACAGGGGTCACCCAGGTGGACGGTGGAAAGTGCAACCGTAGGCAGTAGTCAGTTGTTGGTAAATGATGGAGAGCATCATAGCTCATCACAGAGCGGGCTGTCATCTTCCTCCATCCCATGGACCCGCTGTTACTGCCAACCCAGGGCCCCAACCCCAGAGTGTGACAGGTATGTATCACGGAAGGGGTTGGAGGTGGTGGGGGGTGGGGTTGAGGTATCTGTGCCCCAGGCCAGTCCCCTTCCCCCCCCCCCACCCCAGTGGTGAACCTGGAGACGATCAGAGCGTCCCATGCGTTTTGGCCATGGCATACACGTTGTTCGGCCTCCTGTGCCTACCTGGGCTCAATGTCCTGTCCATTTTCGCCCTCCTCCAAATCTTCCTCGTCGGACAAGGCCTGGCGTTCCTCTTCCTGCTCTAGCACACTGCCCCTCTGCTGCACCATGTTGTGGAGGACGCAGCAGACCACCACGACACAATGTTGGCGACCCTCTCAGCATCATACTGGAGGGGCCCTCCAGGGCGATTCGGGCAGCTGAACCACATCTTCAGGAAGCCGAAACTCGATCACACTCCTGGTCGCTGTGTGGGCGTATAGGGCCTCCGTGATGGCACAGATGCACCTGTGCACCAAGGTTTGTGAGGTCCCAATTTGGCGCCTGGAAGGACCCTGTCACATAAAAGTTCATGGCAACCATCACCTCCCCGATAACCCCGTGGTGCCAGGTGTGCCATCATCTGGCAGATATGCCGCACTGTCTCCCTGCTCAGCCTGAGTCTTCAACGGCATGCCCGGTCCAGCAGGCCCTCGAATGACAGGCCATGCCGGTACACATGAAACCTCATGTGGCACCTCTTTGGCACCTCCTCCTCCTTGGCCTGTTGGGTGGTTCGCTCTCCATCCTGGGCGGCTGACACCTGTCCCTCTGGGGCAGGCTCCGCTGCTGCTCGCTCTGTTGCTGCCCATTCTGCTGCTGCAGCTTCTTCCTCCCACTCGAGCAGTGCCCTCTTGTACAGCCACAGGGCATCCCCAGAGCTGCGGCAACTAGCAGGAAGGCCACCATTGCTGGTTGAATTCCAACATCCATTGTTTGCAGGAGGTGAAAGGCCGTCATGTTAACCTGGTGCATACCCCCATGCCCAACCAGATCCAACGGCTACATGGTGCCCCTGGTTGGCACATGGGCTCTGCCCCCCGCATGCCCCCCCCCCCCCCATCCCCGTACTCCTGGCCTGTCGGTGGCCGATATCGTGGGGGCCTCTGGCCCTGGCGCCTGTTCCTGATGCCAGGAGTACCGTCGCCAGGCACTGCCCCACCAGATGTATGCACCATGACCCCGCCCCATGAGGGCTACTGTGGGTGTTGATCTGGGTGGGCCGCCAGTGGGTGGCGGCTGGGTGGGGAAGGGTGTGGTGGGATGGTATGGCAGAGGGTGGGATGGGGGCACCCATACGGCCGTTGCCACTCTGCAGAACGAGGGCCAAGGTGGGTGGTCAGTGGGTGTACCGCAAGATAATAATAATAATCTTTTTATTGTCACAAGTAGACTTACATTAACACTGCAATGAAGTTACTGTGAAAAGCCCCGAGTCGCAAAGATGGTCACGGTAATGGCGTTCCATGCCTGGGCACCACCGGTCAGTGTCTGGCCCGGCAGCCCACAGTCACGCCTCCCTGTGTCCTACCTCTTCTCTCTCCTTCATCAGGCATGATGTCAGTTTCACGATTTTAAAGCACAAGTGAACCGTCCCATGGGGAACTCGGTCTATTGGAGAAGCAGAATCGCCGAGGCCCTGGAGAATACCAGGTCGGGCCCGCTAATGGTATGCAAATGGTGTTTACTGTATATGCGTTTCAGACCGCATTGACACTAATGTCGAGGTGACGGGATATCGCGATTTGGCATCAAATCGGCACCTGCCGCGATTTTGGCATCAGGACCTATTCTCCGCCCAATTGCATTTCCCGATTTTGGCATCGGCAAATTGAGAATCCCCAGCCGTAGGGTTTATCTTATGAAGAAAGATTGAGCAGTTTAGGCCTAAACTCTCTCGAGTTCAGAAGAATGTGAGGAGATCTAATTGAGATCTATAAGATGTTAAACGATATTGACAACGTAAATGTAGAGCGGATGCTTCCTTTTGTGGGGCAATCTCGAACAAGAGGTCATAGTCTAGGATAAAGGGCGGCATTGAGGAGGAGAAATTACTTCTCTCAAAGGGTTGTGAATCTGTGGAATTCATTACCCCAGAGTGCGGTGGATGTTGGTACATTGAGTAAATTTAAGGGGCAGCACGGTGGCGCAGTGGGTTAGCCCTGCAGCCTCACGGCGCTGAGGTCCCAGGCTCGATCCCGGCTCTGGGTCACTGTCCGTGTGGAGTTTGCACATTCTCCCCGTGTTTGCGTGGGTTTCACCCCCACAACCCAAAGATATGCAGAGTAGGTGGATTGGCCACGCTAAATTGTCCCTTAATTGAAAAGTATGAATTGGGTACTCTAAATTTATAATTTTTTAAAAATTGAGTAAATTTAAGGAGGGGATAGACAGATTTTTAATTACTCATGGGTTGAAGGGTTATAGAGAACAGAAGGAAAGTGGATTTGAGGTCGAGGAGATCAGCCATGTGGGCTCAAGGGGCTGAATGGCCTACTCCTGCTCATCGTTCTTATGTACACCATGCCTGGTCCGAGATGAGGTGTATCACCCAGAGATTGGTGAGCCTGTGGAATTCGCTCCCACAAAAAGCAGTTGAGGGCAAAGCATTGTATGGTTTCAAGAAGGAGTTAGATATAATTCCCAGGACTAGAGGGATCAAAGGATATGGGGGGAACGTGGGAACAGGTTACTAAATTGGATGATCAGCCATATTGATAATGAATGTTAGAACAGGCCCGAAAGGCCGAGTGGCCTACTCCTGCTCCTCTTTTCTATGCTTCTATGTTTCCTTTTATGCCTATACTGATAACAGAACCCTTTTAAGTTCTGTGCAGTTTGAATCTATTTCCTCCAATAAAAGTTTACAAAAAACACAAAACAATTCTAATTATATCAACACAAAATGTGTACTCATCAAACGTTTAGCTGAACAATTATTTAATAAGTTGCGCATTCTAATGTTCAAACAATAAAAATTGGGCACAAGTCGTAATAAAAGTACAGCACAGAATCTTACCGCAAATGATGAAGTATTTCAGTCGACAATTCATGAAGGATCGAATGCAAACTTTTACAACAGATCCCTGTACAAGGTGGAAATGCAATTCAGCAAATTTATACCACATATATATATGTAACTGGGAGTCGGATAGAACATAGAACATAGAACATAGAATGATACAGCACAGTACAGGCCTTTCGGCCCTCGATGTTGCACCGACATGGAAAAAAAAAACTAAAGGCCATCTAACCTACACTATGCCCTTATCATCCATATGCTTATCCAATAAACTTTTAAATGCCCTCAATGTTGGCGAGTTCACTACTGTTGCAGGTAGGGCATTCCACGGCCTCACCACTCTTTGCGTAAAAAACCCACCTCTGACCTCTGTCCTATATCTATTACCCCTCAATTTAAGGCTATGTCCCCTCGTGCTAGCCACCTCCATCCGCGGGAGAAGGCTCTCGCTGTCCACCCTATCTAACCCTCTGATCATTTTGTATGCCTCTATTAAGTCACCTCTTAACCTTCTTCTCTCTAACGAAAACAACCTCAAGTCCATCAGCCTTTCCTCATAAGATTTTCCCTCCATACCAGGCAACATCCTGGTAAATCTCCTCTGCACCCGTTCCAAAGCTTCCACGTCCTTCCTATAATGAGGCGACCAGAACTGTACGCAATACTCCAAATGCGGCCGTACTAGAGTTTTGTACAACTGCAACATGACCTCATGGCTCCGGAACTCAATCCCTCTACCAATAAAGGCCAACACACCATAGGCCTTCTTCACAACCCTATCATCCTGGGTGGCAACTTTCAGGGATCTATGTACATGGACACCGAGATCCCTCTGCTCATCCACACTACCAAGAATTTTACCATTAGCCAAATATTCCGCATTCCTGTTATTCTTTCCAAAGTGAATCACCTCACACTTCTCCACATTAAACTCCATTTGCCACCTCTCAGCCCAGCTCTGCAGCTTATCTATGTCCCTCTGTAACCTGCAACATCCTTCCGCACTGTCTACAACTCCACCGACTTTAGTGTCGTCTGCAAATTTACTCACCCATCCTTCTGCGCCCTCCTCTAGGTCATTTATAAAAATGACAAACAGCAACGGCCCCAGAACAGATCCTTGTGGTACGCCACTCGTAACTGAACTCCATTCTGAACATTTCCCATCAACCACCACTCTCTGTCTTCTTTCAACTAGCCAATTTCTGATCCACATCTCTAAATCACCCTCAATCCCCAGCCTCCGTATTTTCTGCAATAGCCGACCGTGGGGAACCTTATCAAACGCTTTACTGAAATCCATATACACCACATCAACTGCTCTACCCTCGTCTACCTGTTCAGTCACCTTCTCAAAGAACTCGATAAGGTTTGTGAGGCATGACCTACCCTTCACAAAACCATGCTGACTATCCCTAATCATATTATTCCTATCTAGATGATTATAAATCGTATCTTTTATAATCCTCTCCAAGACTTTACCCACCACAGACGTTAGGCTCACCGGCCTATAGTTACCGGGGTTATCTCTACTCCCCTTCTTGAACAAAGGGACCACATTCGCTATCCTCCAGTCCTCTGGCACTATTCCTGTAGCCAATGATGACCTAAAAATCAAAGCCAAAGGCTCAGCAATCTCTTCCCTGGCTTCCCAGAGAATCCTAGGATAAATCCCATCAGGCCCCGGGGACTTATCTATTTTCACCTTGTCCAGAATTGCCAACACTTCTTCCCTACGCACCTCAATGCCATCTATTCTAATAGCCTGGGTCTCAGCATTCTCCTCCACAATATTATCTTTTTCTTGAGTGAATACTGATGAAAAGTATTCATTTAGTATCTCGCTTATCTCCTCAGCCTCCACACACAACTTCCCACCACTGTCCTTGACTGGCCCTACTCTTACCCTAGTCATTCTTTTATTCCTGACATACCTATAGATAGCTTTTGGGTTTTCCTTGATCCTACCTGCCAAAGACTTCTCATGTTCCCTCCTTGCTCGTCTCAGCTCTCTCTTTAGATCCTTCCTCGCTTCCTTGTAACTATCAAGCGCCCCAACTGAAACTTCACGCCTCATCTTCACATAGGCCTCCTTCTTCCTCTTAACAAGAGATTCAGAGATTCCACTTCTTTGGTAAACCACGGTTCCCTCGCTCGACCCCTTCCTCCCTGCCTGACTGGTACGTACTTATCAAGAACATGCAATAGCTGTTCCTTGAACAAGCTCCACATATCCAGTGTGCCCAACCCTTGCAGCCTACTTCTCCAACCTACACATCCTAAGTCATGTCTAATGGCATCATAATTGCCCTTCCCCCAGCTATAACTCTTGCCCTGCGGGGTATACTTATCCCTTTCCATCACTAACGTAAAGGTCACCGAATTGTGGTCACTGTTTCCAAAGTGCTCACCTACCTCCAGATCTAACACCTGGCCTGGTTCATTACCCAAAACCAAATCCAATGTGGCCTCGCCTCTTGTTGGCCTGTCAACATATTGTGTCAGGAAACCCTCCTGCACACATTGTACAAAGAACGACCCATCTAATGTACTCGAACTATATCTTTTCCAGTCAATATTTGGAAAGTTAAAGTCTCCCATAACAACTACCCTGTTACTTTCGCTCTTTTCCAGAATCATCTTCGCCATCCTTTCCTCTACATCCCTAGAACTATTAGGTGGCCTATAGAAAACTCCCAACAGGGTGACCTCTCCTTTCCTGTTTCTAACCTCAGCCCATACTACCTCGGAAGAAGAGTCCCCATCTAGCATCCTTTCCGCCACCGTAATACAATACTGTCCTTGACTAGCAGCGCCACACCTCCCCCTCTTTTGCCCCCTTCTCTGACCTTACTAAAACACCTAAACCCCGGAACCTGCAACAACCATTCCTGTCCCTGCTCTATCCATGTCTCTGAAATGGCCACAACATCGAAGTCCCAGGTACCAACCCATGCTGCCAGTTCCCCTACCTTATTTCGTATACTCCTGGCATTGAAGTAGACACACTTCAAACCACCTACCTGAACACTGGCACCCTCCTGAGAAGTCAAATCTGTGCTCCTGACCTCTATACTCTCAATCACCCGTACCCCAAAACTACAATCCAGGTTCCCATGCCCCTGCTGAATTAGTTTCGCAAACTAACTGGAGGGACAGGGAGGTTTTGCAGTGAGGGATTTCCAGGAGAAAGGTGTCCTGAGAATTCAACATAGCACTGGAGGGATGGGTAACTCAACAGATCAGAAGCCGTGGAATCAGATTTGAATTTGAGTTTGTATAACGCTCCTCACCTAACCTGTGTTTACCTATGCAAAGCTGCACACCTGCCTCCTATTCTGTTGGTTGATTAATCATTTCCGATTCCAAGGAACCGGTAAAGGAGGGTGGTCGTGGGTAAAGGTGGGGAATGCCAGTCACTCACTTCCAGCTTTCAAAAGGAAGCAGTAATTTCAAACTATTAGTTCTGTTTATGAAGTATATCAAGCAGCAACATGAATTGAGAATCTGACAATTCCGTTTCCTGCCAAGATCTACGCTTTCAGTTGCCTGGAACCTAAGCTCTTGAATTCCCCCATCAAACCATTCTCCTTTATCTGTCTCTCTCCTGGAATGTGCCCCTTACAATCTACCTCTTTGATTTTGCCTGTCCTAATATCTCTTTACGTGGTTCAAGGTCAATTTTTGTTTCCTTATTGCTCTTTTGCAGCATCATAGGACAATTGTACTACATTAAAGGTGTTATTTAAATGCACATTACTGGAGTTGAAGCGTCAACATAGTTCTCAATGTGGAGCTCTATTAGCTAGTATTCAGATGGCCAGATTTTAATGTTAATAAAGTTACAGCATGTGAGGATCATCGGCACTTTAGCAAATTGAAGCATGTAGCACATTCAGTGTTTTGGGATAGCGAATTGTGTCTTCTTAATATCAGTCAATACATTCCTTTCAAAATCCATCCACTCCCAATCCATAATTCCATTGTGTTTTATTTTTCAGTTTTCTCTGCTACTTTGGCTGGCACAGACAGGATGGACCGAAGGGCCTCTTTCTGAGTGTAAACATCTGACTCTACAATGTGCAGCCCCACAGACCATCAGGCTTGACACTGAACATCATTGACCATGGCAGGTATCCCTGCTGAAAAAACCCTCCCACCCCAACCACCACGCTCTGAAATTAAAGACAGAATAATGGGGAAATGCGACCTTGCTGAAACAGCAGCCTATTTCGTTACTCTGACTTGGAGTGAAACGAGCAACTATGGCCTGACCAAATCCAACCATGACCGCTACATTTATTCACCACACAGGCCGTAACCTCTTTGCATCTATTCTGCTCAATGTGGAATTGTTTCCTGGCAACAAGCACAGGTGGGATTCATTAGTCAAAGTATCTGACTGCAGTCATATACTTTGGAGGAAGTACTGCAACCGGCACCTTCAGTTTTGTTATTAGAACCATGTTGTAGAATTATCCAACTCTGTAGGGAGGTGTTTAAAACTGGCATCAGCTGTGAGCACATTTACATCTGACAGGTGGTGAGCTTGATATCTATTCCAGACTTTTGAACACAAAATGCAGGCTGACAGTTCAGTGCAGTACTGAAATAGTGCTGCTCTGTTGGAAGTGCCACCTTTCCGATGAGATGTTAAACTGAGGCTCTGCCTGACCTCTCAGGTGGAACTAAAAAGTCCCATGGCACTATTTTATGCAGAGAAGAGACGAGCAGAATTGATCCGTTTCTTTTTTCCTCCACGCCGAAGCTTCATTGGTAAGAACCTTCAGGCACCTACTGGGACTGTCTTCACATGAGGGAGCACCACATTGACAGCATCAAAACCTTGTGAACTTTATCCCTTTTTTATAGTCTTTTCTTAACCCCCATCTCTGCAGAGACTCTGCATTTTTGTCTTTTGTTTGTGTGTGTGTGTGTGTGTGTGTGTGTGCATTCACTGGGGAATTTTAAAAGGAGTAGAAAGTTCACTTCCAGATTACAATTGTGTTTTAACCAGTTCTTGCAACTTGATTAAAAAGTAAGTTTTGGTTTATAGGGCATGATCTAACCAAAAAAAGTCTACCCTGGATGGGATTAGAGAGGTCGTTCCTGGCGCTTGTAGCACTGCGAATGACTCCACTATCAACGGCCTCAACAGTGAATGGCCCACTGAGGACGCACTCAGTTGCATTTCCTACACTGAGGAGCTCCAGTGGGCAGAGCTCCACAGTGCAGGAACAGACCAGATGCCATTTATAAATGGCGCCCCAATCTCATGACCCCCCCCAACGCAACACCCAGACTCTCCCAAAGCTCCAATTCACCTGTTGGGAGTGTCCTTGAGTCCCCCACAAACTGCCTCATACGGGCAGGGCACCCCCAGGCCCGATCCTTGGCATGGGGAAAATGCCACTTGGGCACCGTAGCACTGCCAACAAGGCACCCTGGCAGTACCAGATTGAGACCCAGGTGGCACTGCCAGGATGCCAGGCTGGCATTGCCTAGGTGCCCAGGTTGCATCAGTGCCCGGGCGCCACTTGGCCCAGATACCAGCCACCCAGAGGCCTCCGATCGCCTGGGAGACCCCCCAAGTGTTGTGCCATCTGGTCCCCATTTGCAGAGACCAGTGCTGAACGGCATCCGGCTGGGGTCCCCTCGGTGAGGCCAGTAGATCCCGGGAGCTGGTTCAATCTGGTCACGGCAGAGTCAAGGGAGTTTTTAAACTCACTTTGCTCTCTAAATCTGGGTCCCATCCATTGTGGCAAGATCTTGCGGCGGTGTGCCAGGCCTGCGCAGTTGCCGCTATCGCGCCCGATTTCTCTCCCTTCCCTCAGCCAATCGCACAATGGGCGCCGCCATCCTCTGCTCCCGGGGCCACGTGCGACCAGTGGGCGCCGCCATCTTCTCCCCCCCAGGTCCACGTGCGGCCCGTGGGCGCTGCCATCTTGCGCCGCCCCCACAACGTGCGCACCATGGCGCTGCCATCTTCCCCCCAGGTCCATGTGCGGCCAATGGGCACCGCCATCTTGCCCCGCCCCACAACGTGCACACCATGGGCGCCGCCATATTGCCCTGCGCCTGCAACGTGCGCTGCATGGGCGCCGCCATCTTCTCCCCCACAGGTCCTTCGGACGCCGCCATTTTGTCTCCCCCTCGTGACTGGACCGCTGGACCCGGGTCGCTGCCGCTCCTCATCGGACTCCTCGGACGATCGCCCGCTGCTCGCCTCCATGACGCTGGACCAGTCCCGTCCTCACAACCTGGCTACCGCTTCGACGACGGTGCTAATCAACGGCCACGCGACCTCCTGCCTACTAGACTCCGGGAGCACCGATAGCTTCATCCACCTGGACACAGTAAGGCTCTGCTCCTTCACGGTCCATCCGGCCAACCAGCGGATCTCCCTAGCCTCCGGATCCCACTCTGTCCCGATCCAGGGTTTCTGTGTGGTCAACCCCACCGTGCAAGGCGTTGAATTCAGCGGTTTCCGCCTGTACGTTCTTCCCAATCTCTGTGCTACACTATTACTGGGCCTGGATTCTCAATGTAACCTCCAGAGTCTCACCCTCAAATTCGGCGGACCCCTACCCCCACTCACCGTTTGCGGTCTTTCGACCCTCAAGGTTGACCCTCCCTCCCTCTTTGCCAATCTGACTGCAGATTGCAAGCCCGTCGCCACCAGGAGCAGACGGTACAGCACCCAGGACAAGGCCTTCATCAGGTCCGAAGTCCAGCGGCTGCTTCGGGAGGGTATTATCGAGGCCAGCAACAGTCCCTGGAGAGCCCAAGTGGTAGTGGTTGAAACTGGGGAGAAACACAGGATGGTCGTGGACTACAGCCAGACCATCAATCGGTACACGCAGCTCGACGCATGCCCCCTCCCTCGCATATCTGATATGGTCAATCAGATTGCACAGTACCGGGTCTTCTCGACGATTGACCTTAAATCCGCCTACCACCAGCTCCCCATCCGCAAATCAGACCGTCCATACACTGCCTTCTAGGCGGACGGTCGCCTCTATCAATTTCTTAGGGTTCCCTACGGCATCACTAACGGGGTCTCGGTATTCCAAAGAGAAATGGACCGAATGGTTGACTGGTATGGACTGCGGGCTTCGTTTCCGTACTTAGATAATGTCACCATCTGCGGCCATGACCAGCAGGACCACGACGCCAACCGTGCCAAATTTCTCCACACCTCATCTCTCCTCAACCTCACTTACAACAAGGAGAAGTACGTGTTCAGCCGCTTGGCCATCCTCGGCTACGTAGTCCAAAACGGACTCCTGGGGCCCGATCCCGACCGCATGCGCCCCCTCATGGAGCTCCCCCTTCCCCACTGCCCTAAGGCCCTCAAACGCTGCCGGGGGTTCTTCTCCTACTACGCCCAGTGGGTCCCACAATACGCGGACAAGGCCCGCCCGCTGATACAGTCGACTCAATTTCCCCTCACAGCCGAGGCACAACAGGCCTTCGCCCGTATTAGAGCAGACATAGCCAAGGCCGGGATGCATGCAGTAGACGAGACACTACCCTTTAAAGTAGAGAGCAACGCTTCAGATGTCACCCTTGCTGCCACTCTAAACCAGGCAGGCAGACCCATGGCATTCTTTTCCCGCACCCTCCATGCCTCCGAAATTCGACATTCGTCTGTTGAAAAGGAGGCCCAGGCAATCGTTGAAGCTGTGCGGCACTGGAGGCATTACCTGGCCAGCAGGAGATTCACTCTCCTCACTGACCAACAGTCGGTAGCCTTCATGTTCAACAACACGCAGCGGGGCAAGATCAAAAATGATAAAATCTTGAGGTGGAGAATCGAGCTCTCCACCTATAATTATGAGATCTTGTATCACCCCGGCAAGCTCAACGAGCCCCCAGACGCACTCTCCCGAGGTACAGATAGACCAGCTCCGTGCCCTGCACGACAGCCTTTGCCACCCGGGGGTCACTCGGTTGTATCACCTCGTCAAAGCCCGCAATCTGCCCTACTCCGTCGAGGAAGTATGGACAGTCACCAGGGACGGCCAGGTCTGTGCGGAGTGCAAGCCGCACTTCTACCGGCCAGACTGTGCGTGCCTGGTGAAAGCGTCCCGCCCCTTTGAACGCCTGAGTGTGGATTTCAAAGGGCCCCTCCCCTCCACCGACCGCAACACATATATCCTCAGTGTGGTCGATGAATTCTCTAGGTTCCCATTTGCCATTCCATGCCCGGATATGACGTCTGCCACCGTCATCAAGGCCCTCGATTCCATATTCGCTCTGTTCGGTTTCCCCGACTACATCCACAGCGACAGGGGATCCTCATTCATGAGCGATGAGCTGCGTCAGTTCCTGCTCAGCAGGGGTATCACCTCCAGCAGGACGACCAGCTACAACCCCCGGGGAAATGGGCAGGTAAAGAGGGAGAACGGGACGTTATGGAGGGCCGTCCAGCTGGCCCTATGGTCCAGGAACCTCCCAGCCGCTCGCTGGCAGCAGGTCCGCCCGGATGCATTGCACTCTATCCGGTCTCTACTGTGCACTACCACGAATAACACACCCCATGAACGTGTTTTTACCTTCTCTAGGAAGTCCACATCCGGGGTGTCGCTCCCGACTTGGCTCGCAGCTCCGGGACCGGTTCTACTACGTAGGCATGTCCGACTCCACAAGGCGGACCCCTTGGTGGACAGGGTACGCCTGCTCCACGCAAACCCCCAGTATGCCTACGTGGAGTTCCCCGACGGCCGCCAGGATACGGTCTCACTCAGGGACCTGGCTCCCTCGGGTGCCAATCCCACTCCCACACACCTCCCCACCCACGCGCCACACGCGCTCCCAACACCAGCCCCACCAGGTCCATCCCTCCTTCCCCTGCCCACGCTAGAGGACGAGGAAGATTTCGGCACGCTCCCGGAGTCATCCAGCTACTGGCCAGCACCAACACCACCAGCACCGATGCCGTCCTGCAGAAGTGAATGGGTTTGTGTGAGTTAACATTGGTCTATGGAGGTACGGCTGGATCATGTCACCCGCACATGGGATTTCTATCTAAAATAGAAGCATTCCTGCTTTACCAAGGTTCAGCTTTGAGGTTAGCAGCCGCCCATGAGAAACCAATGAACTTACAATTACCTTGAACTGCTGTTTTTGAAATCTTCTTTTATGCAGATTGATGGACTGTGGTTTTGAATCAAAATCTGGTTATAAAGTATCACCAGCTTATTAGGTGATTGAATCATAGGACAATAGGAATTAGGAGCAGAAGTAGGCACTTCAGCCCTTCGAGCCTACTGCATCATTCAATCAGATCATGACTGATCTCTTCCTGGTCTCAAAACCACCTCCTGGCCTGTTCACCATATCCCTTTAATTTGTTTTTCAAAATATTGATTTTTTTTCCAGTTAAGGGATAAGTTAGCGTGGCCACTCCACCTACCCTGCAGATCTGTGAGTTGTGGGGGCGAAACCCACGCAAACACAGGGAGAATGTGCAAACTCCACACGGACAGTGACCTAGAGCTGGGATCGAACCTGGGACCTCAGCACCGTGAGGCGGCATAATTATTTTTAAAATCAGAAATATATATATCTCCCTCGATAAATCAATCAATGATTCTGATTCCACCGCACTATATAATTAATAGAAAGTACTTAAATCATTTTTATTGATGAACCATAAAGGTTACGAACAGAATGCAAGCAGCAAGCAATGAACTACAATAATCATTAGACACATGGTCCATTGAATTGATCTCCTACGTGTGGAGATGCTGTTCCCCACTTTGGTAAACTTCTGATCTTAAGACCAGGAATTGAAGTAATTTGATTCACTTTATCAATCAGAGTCTATAGGTTATGATTGGGGTCACTGTGTTGGCAGATGTGTGCTGGGTAGAAATAGGGCAAATTTTGGGTAGAAGAAGGAATTCTTGACAAGGTCATCAATGGCCATCACCAATGTCCAAATAACCAAAACTCAGTATTGATTGAGAAGGTCGTTTACATAAATAGATTCTTCACATCGTTCAATTATGGGAAATGGCTCATTTACATAAAAGGGCTCCATGCGTCGCTTATTTACACGTGGCTCCACTGGGCCTATCTCAGTCGTGTCGGTCATAGAAGCAAGCTCGGTGTTAACCATTGTGACATCGGGTGATGAGGAAGCCGCAGTAATATTCTATAAAGGACCAAACATACAAGTATTGTTACTCAAATATACACATGGTGAATTTGTACATTACTAGTTCTTGATCACTTTCTGTAAAATGTCCCACAATGATGATGATCCTTAGTCTCTCACTAATGGTTCATCTTTCCAGTCAATACTTGACAAAAATTTATCCTTCGGCCAATATCGCTGAAAACAATTTAATTTGATCATTATCACAATACAGCTCTTTCTTTTATGAGACTTTCAGTGCAAGCTTGCAATTGAACTGTAAATGCAAAATTTACTAAAGTTTACCTGAGCCCAGATTTCTGCTGATAAATAATGAGGCTTGTCTGAGAGACCAGGCATCCATTAGGTTTTTGGAACAGCTACCTCTGGGAAAATATTGCTTGACTGACAGCTCTTGACTTTTTTATCCCTTCAGTCAATTTTGCATTGTTTATTTCTACAAAATAAAGATTTACAAGTTCCTGCAGTTTTTGCTATTGATTCTTGAAAGGGTCTGCGTGATTGACACTTTAATTGGCCTGCAGTAAAAGGAGTTCTTTAAAGTGGGAAGTTATGGATAATTGATTATTTTCTAAAGCTTTTTTAAAAGTGTGCTATAGTCATTTTAGGTATCAGTGGTCCTAGCCTATGTATGAATGGGTGACTTGGCATGGAAGTGCCATAGCTTGGCATTGGAATATAAGGGGCAATCAAGGTGAGTAGAAGGCATAAGGTAGCATGGCTGGGGCATGGGGAGTGTATGAGGTGGTGGTGAGAGGACATAAGGAGTGAGCATTGAAGGGCCTTTCTGTTTTTATTTTTAATGGGCAAAGTCCCACAGCATGAGGTAAGCCTTTTTTAAAAAAAAACATCTCCGCACTCGACAGTCCCTGTGGCTACTAATCAACTCTGTCCCGGGGTGGCTAAACTGTAGCCCGAATAAAATTCCTGCTTCTGCCTCTCAAGGCAGTAATGTCCCGACTCCCCTTACCTGTCTTGAGGATAAAAATCGAGTCCAACATCGCAGTATCCACCCTGTCAAAGCCCCTTCAGATCAAATCTTATATCTTTCAATAAGGTCACCTCTCATTCTTCTAAACTTCAATGTATACAGGCCCAACCTTCCCTCACATGATAACCTCCTCATTCAAGGAATTAGTCAAGTGAACCTTCTCTGCTTCGAATGCAATTATATCCTTTCTTAAGCAAGAAGACCAAAGCTGTGCACAGTACTCTAGGTGTGGTAGAACCCACCCCTGTACAACTATAGAAAAAATTGCCTATTTTTATATTGCATTCCATCCAATAAATGACAACATTCCATTTACCAATATTCATACAACAAGCGTCATGATATGGAAATATTAGGAACTTGGGCCTCAAAATGGGGTCCATGATGTAGCAGGCAATTTGGGGTTAAAAATAATTCTGGCAGCAGAGTTAGAGGGATACAGCCATAGCCTGAGTTACCTTATCCCATTCAGACTTAACCTTGTTAGTGGGAATAGCCAGGATGTCCCGATTCAGCCAGGATGAGCCACTCCAGATCCATTGTCATTCGGGACAACCTTGTTTGATCAGAAATCACAGAGTTTAATTACCTATTTGTCCACCAATCGGTGGTTAGCTGCATCTGAATGACATAGTTATGTTCTTTTGTATAAATGGCTTTGGGCAATCAGCCAAGATAACAATAAGGGATGCAAATCTGGCCAACTCAGAGAGAACCTTAGATTGAGGGCATTGGTGGAACTTAGCGAGAGGGAGAGAGAGAGAGACAGAGAGAGTTACAGCAGAAGGCTCTGGTGGTCACCCAGTGAGGACATGAAGAAGTTGTTCCAGGTACAGCCTTTCAAAAAGGATCCTAAAGGAACTTGACTTACAGCAGAGAATTGCTTTGTAAATACAAGTATCATCTTTGCGTGTCTATGTAACTGGAATGAGAGCTGTATGTTTATAGGATGTGTTGTCTGATGGGAACTAATTTGTTAAGGTTAAGAAACTATATGTAATCTCGAAGTGTTCGAACTGGAGTAAAAGTTTCAATATTGTTTTCTTTTCTTTTGTTTTAATAAAGTTTTTTTTATAAAATAACCAAGCACTATTTCTTATACTATCACTCCTGGAACAAATCTATCTTTACACACCGCATTAAAACTTAAAAAGTGATGGCATCTGTTCCAACTTCTTAACCTCTGTTGAGAGCTGACCAGGCATCCGCAACACAAGCTCTTATGAACAGCAAGGTAATAATGATCAGATCATCCTTTTTTAGGTGCTGGCTGAGCGTTCAATATTGGCCAAACACTGAAGAGAACTCACCTGCTAATCCTCAAAACAGCACATTGTGATACCTCATCTGAAAGAATACTATTCCCCCCCCCCCCCCCCCCCCCCCCACAACAGGGCAACATAGCCTCTGGATTGGAGCGGAATTTGCAAATTTTTAACCCAGAGGCAAGTGTGTAACTCAACAAACTACAGCTGAAATCATTTGTTACTGTGATTAGTGAGTTCTAGTTTAGTTGCCCCACTCCACAAGGAGCTGACCCATGCTGGACAGACTATGGCCAAGGATTGCTTCTTCAGCATGTGATGCATCATGTGAACCTGCTGCTAGCTTGACCACCTGCTAGCTGCTGGGGGCTGGTTTAGCTCACTCAGCTAAATCGCTGGCTTTTAAAGCAGACCAAGCAGGCCAGCAGCACGGTTCGATTCCCGTACCAGCCTCCCCGGACAGGCGCCGGAATGTGGCGACTAGGGGCTTTTCACAGTAACTTCATTGAAGCCTACTCGTGACAATAAGCGATTTTCATTTCAGGTTCATTTGGTCTGTGACAGGTGTAATTGAGGTGAAGTCATGAGATAATGATCAGGAGCAGGAACGTTAGCTGCTATTTCCTACCCATATCTCAGGATGCTGGGTCAAAATGCATCAATCAACCTAGAAATAACCATTGACTGAAATCATTGATTGAAAGCAGCACAAACTGCTGACCAGACCCAGGATCTTCATGGCTCAGTGTCATGATGAGGAGTCCATTTATCCATTGAGCCATCATTGAATTAGATGCCGAGAGGCTGTTTGACATACTCCCTACCCATCACGTTCACCCCAATCATCGCTGGGGAGTGTAGAACAAGATGTCACAGACTAAGAATAGGAGTTAACCATTTTGGATTGAGATAAGGGAAAATTTCTTCACTGAGAGCTTTGTAAACCTTTGGAGTTCTCTTACGAGAGGGCCATGGATGCTTAGTCATCGAGTGTGTTCAAGGTTAAGATTGTTGGGCACAAAGAGAATCAAGGGGTGGACTTTTCTCTACTTTGTACAGAGTGCTGTCTGCAGCTTGCTGGATGCACAGCCAGTTTTTCTCGACACATTGTGCAGCATTCTATGAAAACGAAATATGGAAGCATGGCCCACGCCGTCACGCTGGAGGGTTGGTGATTGAAAAAGCCAGCAATGCCTGAAAGAGGGCGCCCCAATCTCCAACAAATAAATACAGGAACACCCCCCCCAGACACACAGAAACTCCCATTATGTACAGGGGCACCACCCGTCCCATCCCACTACGAGCATGGGGAACCCTTCTCACAGGCACAGGGAACCCCGTTGCAGTCTTAGGGAGCCACCTAATCTCCTCACGGACATGAGGAGCCTCCCCCACAGATAAGAGGAACATTCCCCCCTCCCCCATGGAACAATGCCAGGGTGAAGAAGGGGAAGTGCCAGATGGAAATGCCAGGCAGCAACGTCAAGTTACAGCCTGGATATGTCCCTCTCCCTCCAGGGGCACCCCTAATGGGTTCCCTTTACCTGGATCTCATTTTCAAAAACCCTCTATGAACCTTGCCAACGTGACACACGTGGTGAAGAAGGAGATTCCAATGTGGGCGGCTGATATGGCGGGAAAGCCTTTTAATGATATTATAATTGATTTAAATGTGATTCCTGATCTCTCCGGGTGGAGCCTCGTTACATCACTGGCCGGGGGGGGGGGGGGGGGGGGGGGGGTTTGGGCGGATATTAAAACAAGATCTCACCAGTAAGATTCTCATTTTCTGTCTCTCACAGGATTGCCATGAGTGCAAAGTCTCAGCCAAGGGACAAGGCAAGGATGTGGATCAGTCAGGATCTTATTGAATGGTGGAGCAGGCTGAAGTAACTGTATGGCCTACCCCTTTTCCTATTTATCTGTATGTTCCTTGGAGCACTCTTACTTTGATTGATGCTCCTCATGTCAGCTCATTTACCTTTTCTTGGGCTCTTTGTCTCTTCTGTGCCGATCGTCGCTTCTCTTCAAAAGAAAATCACAAACAGCATCATGACATGTGGCAACATATGAGATATATATTTCTGGTAATGTTGATAAATAAGAATTATTTCCTTTGGGCTGGTGCTTACCTCGACAATACAGTGTGACACATACTATCACCACCACTAGAGGCAGCAAAAGCAAAAAGTACCATTTATAAGAGTTGTCAACATGTTCTACTGGTATTATTGGATCATCTGAAGCCTCTGCAAAACAATATATGAACAGCAATCTGTACAGCACATGAACAATATATAACAATATAATATTTGCCTGATTTTGTCAGCGATATATTATGTGGGCAATTTGTACTCTTCATGAGTTATATTTCATGTGCTAATCTCTGTGTGTCTCTCTGATGTAGACATATGGGATATGAATGTTTGATATTGTGAATGGGCACTATCCAAACTGTCCAGTTGATGAATCTAAGGAATATTGGTCCAAGGAATGTAATGGTTCCTATTTCAGGCAGCCAGTGTCAACATTAAACCCTGCTGCCAAGTCAAGTTGAGCATGGTTAGAATAAAGTGCCTCGTACTCTTTCCTAATAATGAGCTTAAGCCCACCTCAGAAATTTCACATTCTGTTCACCTCTCTGCATTCAATTACCAATCAATACTGAATCGGACTCATTTTGTAATGTTGGCCAATGTGCGTCAATGTACACTTGAACCCTGACTTGACCCTGTTCAAATTCCTTTCATGTTCCACATGGAAGGGAGTCAGATGGCTTCAATGAGCTAAAAATAACCAATAGAGCTCAGGATGAAAAAAACAAGTAAGGTTTCTGGCCTTATACTTGAAACTCCCCAGCCTTGACCCTTGACTGGGCTGCTCTGTGCACTAGGTTTCCGGTACACTGGATTTCCTATCAGCCTCCAACACATTCACGGAACCAGGTTCAAGACAATGTTAAAAATGACTAAGGAGGGCAGCACGGTGGCCTAGTGGTTAGCACAACCGCCTCACGGCACTGAAGGTCCCAGGTTCAATCCCGGCTCTGGGTCACTGTCCGTGTGGAGTTTGCACATTCTCCCCATGTCTGCGTGGGTTTCGCCCCCACAACCCAAAAATGTGCAGGCTAGGTGGATTGGCCATGCTAAATTGCCCCTTAATTGGAAAAAATAATTGGGTAATCTAAATTTATTAAAAAAAAAATGACTAAGGATCTTCAGAAAGGACAATAGAGAAAATATGCTGGGGGAGGAAAAATGCTGAAATTCTGTCACTGAAATCTGAAGGAAAACATTTAGAAATGAGCCAAATTAAAATAAAATGAAAAAAATGAAGAATGGAGGATTACACGGGTAGGGGGAGAAGAAAATAATTTCAATTGAAGATAATGCAAAAAAGCAAGGTGAGTGAGAAAGAGTTACTGGAAAATCTGAGGTTGGAGAGAGATTTGGAAAGGAGAGGGACAAAAGTTTCATAAAGACATTCACAATGACTAAAATGATTCCCATGGGTTATCTGTATTAAGATCATAGTTTCAGCTGACTGCCCTGACTTCTAGATGACTGCCATATTGATGGTGGGTACAATGAGTTCAAGTTATCAGAGCTATATCTAATTCACAACATTCCTCAGGTGACAAATATAGATGTTGTGGGTTCTCGGAGTCATTGGTGACAAGGACTTTTGACAATATAGCTTATTCACTAGCTCTGCAGCTGCCTAAACACTTGTGCTCTGCCCTTGCTCCCATGGATAACAAATACACGTGCTCCTCGGGATAACTAACTTTTGCGCTCCTGCCACATGATCTCTTTTTTGGCCGCATCACATTTTTACGTGAACACTTGGTTTACAAATACCTGAGTCTATTCACTCTTTCAATTAATGTGCCTTCAGAGTATCCTGCAGAATTTGTACTCCGTGCTGAACCCAGGGTAGGACACTCCAACTCTTTGGGTTCTTCTCTATTAAGAGCAACCAACCCGGGGAAGGAAGAGGAAGATCTATGTTGTGTGTACCTGTAGGTTAATAAATGAGACACATGGAAGACTTCCGGTGGCGGCAATGATCAGCCGAGCCGCACGTTCGGCGGCTCCCGCGGTGAACGGACTTTGGGGCTCTTTTCAGGGCCCCCAACGGAGCTGCAGCGGCGATTCCCAACGGGGGAAGAAGACAGGAGGCGACCCCAACGGTCCCATGGTCCGGACCAGGAGCGGGGCAGAAAAAAAACCAAGGAAAGTGCCTCTGAAAAAACGGGGGCAGGAAGAAAAAATGGCAGCCGGCTAGGCCTCAAGGAGCTGAGGAAGTGGGTCCAGGAGCAGCAGGCGATTCTGCTGCGCTGCTTCCAGGAGCTGAAGTTGGAGCTGCTGGAGTCCATCAAGGTAACCAACAGGGAACTGATGGAGACCCAGACAGCCCAGGGGGCTGCGATCCGGGAGCTGCAGCAGCAGGCCTCCAAAGGGAAGACGAGGTCGTGGCCGTGGCGGGGAAGGTGGAGATGCATGAGGCGCTCCATAAAAGATGGCAGGAGCGGTTCGAGGAGCTGGACAACCGGTCGAGGAGGAAGAATTCGCGGATCCTGGGCCTCACGGAGGGGCTGGAGGGGTCGGACCTAGCGGCCTAGGTGGTGATCATGTTAAACTCGCTGATGGGGGCTGGGTCCTTCCAGGGGCCCCTGGAGTTAGAGAGGGCCCACAGAATTCTGGCTAGGAGGCCCAAGCCGAACGAGCCGCCGCGGGCGGTGTTGGTGAGGTTTCATCGGTTCGTGGATCGTGAGTGTGTGCTCCGGTGGGCCAAGAAGGAGCGGAGCAGCAAGTGGGAGAACACGGAGGTGCGGATCTTCCAGGACTGGAGTGCGGAGGTGGCGAGGCGGAGGGCCGGGTTTAACCGGACGAAGGTGGTGCTCCACAGACGGAGTGTGAAGTTTGGAATGTTGCAGCCGGCGCGTCTGTGGGTCACATACCAGGATCGGCACCATTATTTTGAGTCCCCGGAGGAGGCGTGGGCCTTTGTGCAAGCCGAGAAATTGGACTCAAACTGAGGGTCTAGGATGGGGGATGTTGTATAATATTGTATTTGCATTTGTTTGGTTTAGTGTAAGAATGTCGTACTGTTTTTTCTATAGGGGTTATTAAGCAGGGGCCGGGTGCACGGGTTCGGGCAGAGGGGTAAACGGGGAGTTCGGGGAGCTGGTGGGGGGGACTGACAATGGGAGTGGCCCTGGAGGAGGCGGGGCCCGGCAGGGCGAAAGCGCGGGCTTTCTGCGGGCATCCCGCAGCGCGCTGTGAGATGGTGGGGGCGGGGCCGGGGCTGAGAAGTGCGGGTCGTTGCTGGTTGTTTTCTTTTCCCGCGCAAGAGCGGGGGAAGGATGGACCCGTTGACGGGCACAATGGAGGAGGGGCAGTCCCACATTGGGAGGAGCCGAAGGTAGGGCGGGAGTCGCCGGGGTCAGCAGAAGTTAGATGGCTCACGGGAGTGCTGTGGAGGGAGGAGCGCGGCTAGGAGGGGTCCTAGCCTGGGGGGTGGGGGGGGGGGGGGTACCAGGTTGCTGCTGAAACAGTCAGGAAGGAGCTGGAGGACACAGGGGGTGCTGGAGGGGGGAGTTGCCGCCATGGGAAACTGGCAGAGCGGGGGACGCTGGCCGGGGGTGGGCAAGGGATGGGGTATGGCTAATCGGCAGGGGAGGGGGGCAGGGAGCCCTCGGATCCGGCTGATAACCTGGAATGTGAGGGGGCTGAATGGGCCGGTCAAACGGGCCCGGGTATTTGCGCACCTGAAGGGACTGAAGGCGGATGTGGCCATGCTCCTGAGACACACCTGAGAGTGGTGGACCAGGTTTGGCTGAGGAAGGGATGGGTGGGCCAAGTGTTCCACTCAGGGCTGGATGAGAAGAGTAAGGGGGTGGCGATCCTGGTGGGGAAGAAGGTGTCGTTTGAGGCATTAAATGTGGTGGCTGACAGTGGCGGGAGATATGTGATGGTGAGTGGCAAGCTGCAGGGGGAGCGGGTGGTGTTGGTGAATGTTTATGCCCCAAATTGGGACGATGCGGGGTTTATGCGGCGTATGTTGGGCCGCATTCCGGACCTGGAGGTGGGGGGCCTGATCATGGGGGGGGACTTCAACACAGTACTGGATCCCCCATTGGATCGATCCAAGTCCCGGACGGGTAGGAGGCCAGCGGCGGCCAAGGTGCTGAGGGGATTCATGGACCAGATTTGGGGGGGGGGGGGGGGATCCCTGGAGGTTTGCGAGGCCAAGGGCCAGGGAATACTCGTTTTTCTCCCACGTACATAAGGCCTACTCGAGGATCGATTTTTTTGTCCTGGGCAGGGGGTTGGTGGTGAGGGTGGAAGAAGTGGAATACTCCGCCATTGCCATTTCAGATCATGCCCCGAACTGGGTGGACCTCGGGCTGGGGGAAGAGAGGGACCAACGTCCGCTCTGGCGCTTGGAGGTGGAGCTGCTGGCAGATGAGGAGGTGGCCGGGAGGGTTCGGGGGTGTATCGAGAGGTACCTTGAGGCCAATGATAACGGGGAGGTTCGAGTGGGGACGGTCTGGGAGGCATTGAAGGCGGTGATGAGGGGGGACTTGATCTCCATCCGAACCCATAGGGAGAGGGGGGAGCAGAGGGAGAGGGAGAGACTGATAGGGGAAATGGTGCAGGTGGATAGGAGATATGCGGAGGCCCCAGAGGAGGGATTGCTGGGGGAGAGGCTTGGCCCTCAGGCCAGATTTGACCTATTGACTACCAGAAAGGCGGAAGCTCAGTGGAGGAAAGCACAGGGGGCGGTGTATGAACACGGGGAGAAGGCGAGCAGGATGCTGGCGCACCAGCTCCGGAAGCGAGATGCGGCCAGGGAGACTGGGGGAGTGATGGATGGAGCTGGGAAGGTGGTGCGGAGGGGGGTAGATGTTAATGGGGTCTTCAGGGACTTCTATGGGGAACTGTACCGGTCTGAACCCCCGGTGGAGGGGGGTGGAATGGGGCACTTCTTGGACAAGCTGCGATTCCCGAGAGTGGAGGAGGAGCAGGTGGAGGGACTAGGGGCGCCGATCGAGCTGGAGGAGGTGGTCAAGGGGATAGGGAGCAGTAGGGGAAGGCGCCGGGACCGGACGGGTTTCCGGCGGAATTCTATAAAAGGTAAGTGGACCTGTTGGGCCCCCTGTTGGTCCAGACCTTTAACGAGGCAAGGGAGGGGGGGGGCTTTGCCCCCAACTATGTCACGGGCGCTGATTTCCTTGATCCTGAAGCTGGACAAGGACCCTCTGCAGTGCGGATCATATAGGCCGATTTCGCTGCTGAACGCCGACGCTAAGCTGCTGGCAAAGATCCTGGCCACTAGAATAGAGGATTGCATGCCCGGGGTCATTCACGAGGACCAGACGTGGTTTGTGAAGGGAAGGCAGCTGAACACAAACGTACAAAGGCTCCTCAATGTTATTATGATGCCGGCTGTGGAAGGGGAGGCGGAGATAGTGGTGGCATTAGATGCGGAGAAGGCCTTCGATAGGGTTGAGTGGGAGTATTTGTGGGAGGTGTTGGAGAGGTTTGGGTTTGGGGAGGGGTTTATCCGGTGGCTGAGGCTGCTCTACGAGGCCCCGATGGCGAGTGTAGCCACAAATAGGAGGAGGTCGGAGTACTTTCGGCTGTACCGGGGGACGAGACAGCCCCCTGTCCCCCTTGCTTTTCGGGCTGGCAATTGAGCCCCTGGACATGGCACTGAGGGAGTCAGGGAACTGGAGGGGCCTGGTGCGGGGTGGGGAGGAGCATCGAGTGTCGTTGTACGTGGACGACCTGTTGCTGTATGTGGCGGACCCGGTGGGGGGGATGCTGGAGGTGATGAGGATTCTTAGTGAATTTGGGGGTTTCTCGGGGTACAAGTTGAACCTGGGCAAGAGTGAGGTGTTTGTGGTGCATCCGGGGGATCAAGAGGAGGGGATTGGTAGGCTCCCACTGAAGCAGGCAGGGAAGAGCTTCAGGTACCTAGGGGTCCAGGTGGCAGGGAGTTGGGGGGCCCTGCACAAGCTCAACCTCACAAGGTTGGTGGAGCAGATGGAGGAGGAGTTTAAGAGGTGGGACATGTTACCGCTGTCACTGGTGGGGAGGGTGCAGTCCGTTAAGATGACGGTGCTCCCGAGGTTTTTGTTCCTGTTCCAGTGCCTTCCCATCCTTATCCCGAAGGCCTTTTTTAGGAGGGTCAACAGGAGTATCACGGGATTTGTGTGGGCACATGGGACTCCGAGGGTTAGAAGAGTGTTCCTGGAACGAGGCAGGGATAGGGGGGGGCTGGCGTTGCCCAACCTCTGTGGGTACTACTGGGCTGCCAACGCAGCGATGGTGCATATGTGGGTAATGGACGAGGAGGGGGCAGCATGGAAGAGGATGGAGGCGGCGTCTTGTGTGGGCACGAGCTTGGAGGCTCTAGTGACGGCGCCTTTGCCGCTCCCTCCAACGAGGTATACCACGAGCCCGGTGGTGGCGGCTACCCTCACAATTTGGGGGCAATGGAGACGGCACAGGGGAGAAGTGGGGGGCTCGATGGAGGCCCCGATACGGGGGAACCATCGGTTTGTTCCAGGCAGCATTGATGGCAGATTTCTGGGCTGGCACAGGGCAGGGGTTTGGAGGCTGAGGGACCTGTTTGTGGAGGGGAGGTTCGCGAGCTTGGGGGAGTTAGAGGGAAGTTTGGGCTCCCCCCGGGGAACATGTGGGGGCAACAGGGTAGCATGATGGTTAGCATAAATGCTTCACAGCTCCAGGGTCCCAGGTTCGATTCCCGGCTGGGTCACTGTCTGTGTGGAGTCTGCACGTCCTCCCCCTGTGTGCGTGGGTTTCCTCCGGGTGCTCCGGTTTCCTCCCACAGTCCAAAGATGTGCGGGTTAGGTGGATTGACCATGCTAAATTGCCCGTAGTGTCCTAATAAAAGTAAGGTTAAGGGGGGGGGTTGTTGGGTTACGGGTATAGGGTGGATACGTGGGTTTGAGTAGGGTGATCATGGCTCGGCACAACATTGAGGGCCGAAGGGCCTGTTCTGTGCTGTACTGTTCTATGTTCTATGTTTTGGTACATGCAGGTTAGGGCGTTTGCCAGATGGCAGATGGAGGGATTCCCCTTGTTGCCCCCACGTGGGGTACGGGACAGGGTGCTCTCGGGGGTGTGGGTTGGAGGAGGGAGGATTTCGGACATATACCGGGTAATGCAGGAGGCAGACGAGGCATCGGTGGAGGAACTGAAGGGTAAATGGGAAGAGGAGCTGGGTGAGGAGATTGAGGAGGGGACGTGGGCGGATGCCCTGGAGAGAGTGAATTCCTCCTCTTCCTGTGCGAGGCTTAGCCTCATACAGTTCAAGGTGCTGCATAGGGCTCACATGACTGGGTCGAGGATGAGTAGGTTTTTCGGGGGCGAGGACAGGTGTGCTAGGTGCTCAGGGAGCCCAGCGAACCATGCCCATATGTTTTGGGCGTGCCCAGCGTTGGGGGAGTTTTGGAAGGGGGTAGCAAGGACGGTGTCGAGGGTGATGGGATCCAGGGTCGAGCCAGGCTGGGGACTCGCAATTTTTGGGGTGGCAGTGGAGCCGGGAGTGCAGGAGGCGATAGAGGCCGGTGTTCTGGCCTTTGCGTCCCTAGTAGCCCGGCGGAGGATCTTGCTCCAGTGGAAGGATGCGAGGCCCCCAAGCGTGGAGTCCTGGATCAATGATATGGCGGGGTTCATCAAATTGGAGAGGGTGAAATTTGCCCTGAGGGGATCAGTACAAGGGTTTTTCAGGCGGTGGCAGCCTTTCCTGGACTTCCTGGAGGAACGGTAGCGAAATAGGCCGACAGCAGCAGCAACCCGGGGGGGGGGGGGGGGGGGTGGTCTGGAATGGGGGGAGGAAGAACTGTGTACATGGGTCTGTGGGATGTGGTGGGTGCTATCTCTTTCCCTTTTGTTGTTTGGGTGCTTTTTTGTTTTTCTTTTCCTTTTTCCTTTTGTTTGAAGTTGCTCTTGAAGTTGGGGGGTATTGTTCTTGGGGTGTTACTGCGGTTGTTTGTTAATAGAGTTAAGATGTTTATATTTTGTAAAAATTTCAATAAAAATTATTTAAAAAAATAAATAAATGAGACACATGCAATGATTACCTGTCACATTTAAGATAATGGAATGACCCATTGACTTGATATTTCCGTGTGAAGCTTCACATCGGAATGTGCCACTATCACTGTAGTTGACGTTGGCGATCGTGTACCTGACGAGTAGGCTGCTTTCATCGTCATTATTGGAGCTTGTGTTGTTTGCAGGTATGGGCTGACAGCTATGTCCCTGCAGCACGCACCAGTGCACCACAGGTTCTTCTGCTTGATCAGCACAGAATTTAACTGTACAATTCAATGTGAGACTTTCTCCCACAGTACGTGTCAACTTCGATCGGGGGTACATCACTTTCAGTGGGCAGGCATGGTTTCCATTTCCTGCAATAGAGAAACTGTGGGTCAGTCTGTATAAAATTTCGACTCTGCCCACACCACACCATCCGTTTCCTTAATTCTTGTATAGCAACCCTCACCCTGGAGAGTGAATTCTAGAGTTTCTGATATGAGGGAAATTTAGTTAGGGCAAATAGTTAAAAGAAATCTTCTCACAGTCGTGATCTGGTGTGTCTGGTTACTCCCAGAGAGACTTGACTTTTGGCTACCAGTCACCCAACATACCTTCAATGCAGTGCTTCTGAGTATGAATGGAATATTTCAAAGAAAGAGTCACTGTCTAACTTTTCAACTTCATTGGCATCAACTACTCTAATAAATCAACGTAATGAGTTGCAAGAATAATCTTAGTTGCATTTTTGTTGTTGTCTATCAGCCATATCTCAATGGCTTGCACTCTTGCCCCTCAGTCAGCAGGTTACAGCTACTTGAGCACAAAAATGTAGTGTAGTGCTGAGGAAGTGCTGTACTGTTGGATGTGCTGTCCTTTCGATGCAGTATTGAACGCAGGCTGTGGTTTTCCTCTCTTCTGCAGTTAAAAATCTCCTGGCACTATTCGAAGATAGCCATGATGTGGACGTTGCCGGCGTTTGTTTCAAACACTAGCTTTCGGAGCACTGCTCCTTAATTAACCTGAGGAAGGAGCAGTGCTCCGAAAGCTAATGTTTGAAACAACCTGTTGGACTTTAACCTGGTGTTGTAAGACTTCTTACTATTCGAAGAGGAAGAATTGAATTCTCTCGATAACATCTTCCAAGACGGTGTCCTGGCCTCTGCGTATCACTAAACCAAAACATCTTCTCATTATCACATTGTTGCTTATGAGGACTTGCTGTGTTCAATATACAACTGTGATTAAACTTCAAAAGTGATTCATTGACTATGAAGTGCTTGACAGCATCCTGAGATTGTGAAAGCTGCTATGGAAATATAAATCCATCATTCTCACCAAATAAAGTGACTGAACTAGTATCTGTGATGTCCAAATACATGCGATGCTTATGAATTTCAGATCACATGTGCCTTTAGGTTGTTTGGGATTCATATTTATGCGGTACAATGTCATTCATCTTCTGAATCGCCACAACATAACCCACAACATTGCTTTTTTCTGTTGGTCTTATGGCTTTCTAAGTCAGACAGTTGTTTGTTCAAACCTCACTGAAAGAGCTAGTCTATCATTTCTGTGCTATATTGAAGGATGGCTGCATTGCTGAACAAACACAGGAAGTAGGAGGCGGATAGGCCATGTGGTCTGTCAAACATGCTCCACCATTCAATACAATCAATTAAAAAAAAAATTAGAGCACACAATTCATTTTTCCAATTAAGGGGCAGTTTAGCATAGCCAATCCACCTACCCTGCACATCTTTTACGGTTGTGGGGGCGAAACCCACGCAAACACGGGGAGAATGTGCAAACTCCACACGGACAGTGACCCAGAGCCAGGATCAAACCAGGGACCTCAGTGCCGTGAGACTGTAGTGCTACTCACTGCGCCACCGTGCTGCCCCATTCAATACAATCATAGCTGATCTTGGCCTACAACTCCACTTCCCTGCCTGTTCCCAATGTCACTTTATTCCCTGAGAGACTAACAATCTGTCTATTGCAGCCTTAAATATATTCAATGATGGAGCATCCACAACCCATTGAGGGAGAGAATTCCAAAGGTTCATAACCCTTTGAGTAAAATTAATTTCTCCTCATCTTAGCCTTCAATGGTCAGCCTCTCATCACAAGACAGGGCCCTCACATTTTAGCGTAAATAATCTCACAGTGTTGTACCCTATCAAACTCCTTCAGAATCTTGTAGGCTTCAATGAGATTGCATCTCATTCTTCTAAACTGCAGAGAAAATAGACCCAATTTGCTCAGACTATCATCATAGGACAACCCGCTGATCCCAGGGAACAATTTAGCGAACCTTTGCTGTATCGCCTCCAGCGCAAGTATCTTTTCTTAAATGTGGAGACCAAAACTGCATTGAGTATTCCAGATGTGGTCTCACTAGAAGGCTGTAAAACTCCAGCAAGACGTCTTTATTCCTGTACTCCAATCTCTTTGCAATAAATACCAACTTGCCATTTGCCTTCCTAATTGCTTGTTCCACCTGTCTGTTAACTTCTTGCATTCCTTGTACAAGCGCTGCCAATTCTCTTAAACTTCGACACGTACAAGTGTCTCACTTTTTAAAGTATGTAAAATATCCCACGGTACTTTTTAAAGAGGAGCAAAGAGTTCTCCACGTGTCATGTCCAACATTACCTCCACTAAACTACATCACAACAACAAAATGCATTCGTGTAGCATCTTTAGGTTAGTAGAATGTCCAAAGTGCTTCAGACTAACATTAATAACAGGATTTGGCACCAAGACTCATGAGGAGATATTAGGGCAGGTCAAAAAAAGCTTGATCATGCAAATAGGTTTTTATGGAGCGTTTTAAAAGAGAAAAGAGATGTGGGGAGATGAGCTCAGGACCCAGAAGGTAAAGACAAAGCCAACATAGAATCCCTACAGTGCAGAATGAAGCCATTCAGCCCATCGAGTTTTCACCAACCCTCTGAAAGACCACCCTAGCTAGGCCCACATCCCCGCCCTATTCCCACAGCCCTCCCAACCTGCACATCCTAGGACACTGAGGGGCAATTGAGCATGGCCATGATGGTATATCAGCCATGATTGAATGGCAGAGCAGACTCAATGGGCCGAGTGGCCTAATTCTGCTCTTAGGTCTTATGGCCAATCCACCTAACCTGCACATCTTTGGACTGTGGGTGGAAACCGGAGCATCTGGAGTAAACCCACACAGACACGGGGAGAACTTGCAAACTCCGCACAGACAGTCACCCAAGACCAGAATTGAACCTGGGTCCAAGCACTGTGAGGTAACAATGAAAACCACTGTGCCACCCTGCCACTCCTATGAGGAGAAAAGAGCACCAAAGATCAGGGACAGGATTCTCCGACCCCCCCCCAACCGGGTTGGAGAATCGCCGCGGGGCGGCGTGAATCCCACCCCTGCCGGACGCCGAATTCTCCGGCTGAGGATATTCAGTGGGGGTGGAAATCGCGCCAGTCGGCGGGCGCCCCCCTCGGCGATTCTCCGGCCCGCGATGGGGCCGAAGTCCAGCTGCAGTAATGCCTCTCCCACCGGTGTGAATCAAACCACCTCCCTTACCGGCGGCAATGGCGGCGCGGGCAGGCTCCGGGGTCCTTGGGGGGGGGGGGGGGGGGCGGGGGCGCGGGGCGAACTGGCCCCGGGGGATGCCCCCACGGTGGCCTGGCCCGCGATCGGGGCCCACCGAACCGCGGGTGGGCCTGTGCCGTGGGGGCACTCTTTTCCTTCCACGTTGGCCATAGCCTCCGTGATGGCTGTGACCCCCTCCCCTGCGCATGCGCGGGCAGTCGCTGACACTCCGGCGCATGCACGGACCACCGCCAACCGGCAAAGTCCCTCCGGCCCCTGCTGGCGTGGCGGCAAAGGCCTTCCTTGCCAGCCGGTGGGACGGGAACCACTCCGGCGTGGGCCTAGCCCCTCAAGGTAAGGGCTTGGCCCCTAAAGTTGCAGAGAAATCCGCACCTTTGGGGCGGCCCGACGCCGGAGTGGTTCACGCCACTCCATCCTGCCGGGACTCCCCGCCCCGCCGGGTAGGGGAGAATCCAGCCCCAGGAATGTACAAGAAGCCAGAAACACTGACATGGAAGGATTGTAGCGTTGGAGGAATTTACAGAGCTCAGATAGGAGAAAGACTATTTGAAAATGATGTAGAGCATTTTTAAATGAAGGTGGTGCCACAATCTAGAGTCATAGAACATAGAACAGTACAGCACAGAACAGGCCCTTCGGCCCTCAATGTTGTGCCAAACAATGATCACCCTACTCAAACCCACGTATCCACCCTATACCCGTAACCCAACAACCCCCCCTTAACCTTACTTTTTAGGACACTACGGGCAATTTAGCATGGCCAATCCACCTAACCCGCACATCTTTGGACTGTGGGAGGAAACCGGAGCACCCGGAGGAAACCCACGCACACACGGGGAGGATGTGCAGACTCCGCACAGACAGTGACCCAGCCGGGAATCGAACCTGGGACCCTGGAGCTGTGAAGCATTTATGCTAACAATGCAGCTTGGTGAGTGCAGGGCTGGTCGGTGAACAGGACCTGGTGGGTGTTAGGGTACGGACAGCAGAGTTGTGGATGAGTTCTGTGAGTTCCCACAGTCCAAAGATGTGCGAGTTAGATGGATTGGCCATTCTAAATTGCGCTTTGTGTCCAAAAAAAATGGTTAAGTCGGGTTACTGGGTTAGGGAGATAGGATGGAGATGTGGGCTTGGGTAGGGTGCTCTTTCCAAGGGCCGGTGCAGACTCAATGGGCCGAATGGCCTCTTTCAGCACGGGGGGTCCATTGTATGTTCGTATATGTTAGAACCTATTATTCAAAGCTGTCACTTAAGTCTGTAGGATCATGAAATATCTTTGGCTAACGGGGTTAAAGAAAATCCCAAAGCCTTTTATTCGTATATAAGGAGCAAAAGGGTAACTAGAGAAAGGATTGGCCCACTCAAAGACAAAAAAGGGAATTTATGCATGGAGTCAGAGGAAATGGGTGAGATTCTTAATGAGTACTTTGCATCGGTATTCACCAAGAAGAGGGACATGACGGATGTTGAGGCTAGGGATGGATGTTTAAATACTCTAGGTCAAGTCAGCATAAGGAAGGTGCATGTTTTGGGTATCCTAAAAGGCATCAAGGTGGACAAGTCCCCAGGTCCGGAAGGGATCTATCCCAGGTTACTGAGGGAACCGAGGGACGAAATAGCTGGGGCCTTAACAGATATCTTTGCAGCATCCTTGAGCACGGGTGCGGTCCCGGAGGACTGGAGTATTGCTAATGTTGTCCCTTTGTTTAAGAAGGGTAGCAGGGATAATCCAGGGAATTATAGACCTGTGAGCTTGACGTCAGTGGTAGGCAAACTGTTGGAGAAGATACTGAGGGATAGGATCTATTCACATTTGGAAGAAAATAGACTTATCAGTGATAGGCAGCATGGTTTTGTGCAGGGAAGGTCATGTCTTACAAACTTAATAGAATTCTTTGAGGAAGTGACAAAGTTAATTGATGAGGGAAGGGCTGTAGATGTCATATACATGGACTTCAGTAAGGCGTTTGATAAAGTTTCCCATGGCAGGTTGATGGAAAAAGTGAAGTCGTATGGGGTTCAGGGTGTACTAGCTAGATGGATAAAGAACTGGCTGGGCAACAGGAGACAGAGAGTAATGGTGGAAGGGAGTGTCTCAAAATGGAGGAAGGTGACTAGTGGTGTTCCACAGGGATCCGTGCTCGGACCAATGTTGTTTGTGATATACCTAAATGATCTGGACGAAGGTATAGGTGGTCTGATGAGCAAGTTTGCAGATGATACTAAGATTGGTGGAGTTGCAGATAGCGAGGAGGACTGTCAGAGAATACAGCAAAATATAGATAGATTGGAGAGTTGGGCAGAGAAATGGCAGATGGAGTTCAATCCAGGCAAATGCGAGGTGATGCATTTTGGAAGATCTAATTCAAGGGCGGATTATATGGTCAATGGAAGAGTCCTGGGGAAAAGAGAGATCTGGGAGTCCAGGTCCATTGTACTCTGAAGGTGGCAACGCAGGTTGATAGAGTGGTCAAGAAGGCATACAGCATGCTTGCCTTCATCGGAGGGGGTATTGAGTACAAGAGTCGGCAGGTCATGTTACAGTTGTATAGGACTTTGGTTCGGCCACATTTGGAAAACTGCGTGCAGTTCTGGTCGCCACATTACCAGAAGGATGTGGATGCTTTAGAGGGGGTGCAGAGGAGGGTCACCACAATGTTTCCTGGTATAGAGGGTGCTACCTATGAAGAAAGGTTGAGTAGATTAGGATTGTTTTTGTTGGAAAGGCGGAGGTTGAGGGGGAACCTGATTGAGTTCTACAAAATTATGAGAGGTATGGACAGGGTGGATAGCAACAAGCTTTTTCCAAGAGTGGGGGTGTCAATTACAAGGGGGTCACGATTTCAAGGTGAGAGGGGGAAAGTTTAAGGGAGATGTGCGTGGGAAGTTTTTTACGTAGAGGCTGGTGGGTGCCTGGAACGCTTGGCCAGCGGAGATGGTAGAGGCGGGCACGATAGCATCATTTAAGATGCATCTGGACAGATATATGAACGGGCGGGGAACAGAGGGAAGTAAATCCTTTGAAAATAGGCAACAGGTTTAGATAAAGGATCTGGATTGGCGCAGGCTGGGAGGGCCGAAGGGCCTGTTCCTGTGCTGTAATTTTCTTTGTTTCTTTGTTTTGATCAAAGAACTAATTTAGATTTATTCCAATATATAAATTCAAATTGAGTTTAATTTCCCCATTCCCCTTGAAAATGTTCAACATTTTTAGTTCCGATTTAATTACTGCATATAATCCTGCTGCTTGAGGGTGAAGTCTCGTCTTTCTCTCTCTCGCTCTGTTTTTAAGGCAGCAAAGCTACAGTTGAAAATCGAGTGGTACAACTCCTGTCAGCAAACCTGCAGAACCAAGAATATCCAAATACCTGCTCGGGGCTGCACAGTAGCACAAGTGACTAGCACTGTGGCTTCACAGCACCAGGGTCCCAGGTTTGATTCCCCGCTGGGTCACTGTCTGTGCGGAGTCTGCACGTTCTCCCCGTGTCTGCGTGGGTTTCCTCCAGGTGCTCCGCTTTCCTTCCACAGTCCAAAGACATGCAGCTGAAGTGGATTGGCCATGCTAAATTGCCCATAGTGACCAAAAAGGTTAGGAGGGGTTAGTGGGTTTTGGGGATAGGGTGGAAGTGAGGGCTTAAGTGGGTTCGATGGGCCGAATGGCCTCCTTCTGCACTGTATGTTCTATGTTCTATGTCAACTGCCGAATTCAGTACTACCAGAATCATGCAATTTAACGCCAGTAACGTTTCATCATCTACTCCTCACAGACAAGTCAAAGTCTGATTCATTTATTTTTCACTTTTATTTCTGGACTCACTTCTCTTTTCTAATCTGTGGATTTATGTTGTGTTTTATCATTCTCTTTCCTCATTTTAGTAAATAATAAACTCACTCTTTAACTCAGAAAAGCCTTGTTATTGTTAAATTTGGATTAGGAAAGGATCCTTTTTAAATTAATCTTGTTGAGACCAACCAAAGGAGTTGAATTGGGCACTCTAAAATTAAAAAAAAGAATTTCATTTGAAAGCCAGAAGATCCAAAATTTTAAAAAGGGTGGCCAATGGTCCACAGGTGAAAACTGAGGACAATGAAAGTGATAATGCAGCAGTAGTGAAATTAAAATTGGTCCAGCAAGAATTAGAATTTCAGGAAAGAGAAAGGGAAAGAGAGAACAAGGCACAAAGAGAGGAGAGAGAATTTCAGGACAGGGAGAAGAAAAGGGAATTTAAACTAAAACAGCTCAAGTTGAGGGACAGGAACTCTGCCATGTCCCATTCCATGAGCTCAGATTTTTTTTAGTGAAGTTTTTTAAAAGAATTTCCATTTAGGAACAATTTTGCATGGCCAATCCACCTACCCCACACATCTTTGGGTTGTGGGGGTGAGACCCACGCAGGCACGGGGAGAATGTGCAAACTCCATACCCTCAGGAAATGGCCTGACCAGATGGACCTGGAAGTTGAAAGGTTTAATAATTTGCTTTTGATCAATAGATGGGCACACTCATTACTCATTACTTGCGAAAACCTCTGTGAAATAATTCTTCTTGAGGAGTTCAAAAGCTTCATACTTTTGCCAATAAGAACACAGACTGAGGAACAGAGGGTAACAGGAGGCCGACAGACAGCCATACTGATCCGCAACCCTGTGTTTCAGAACAGATCCTTCCCTAGTCACCCCCAACCAATTGGAAATGGGAGAGAGGGGTGTGCTGGGCACCCTCCTCAGGACAGAGAGGGTGGTGCTGGGATGAAAAGTGAGGCCAAGAAGCCTGTGCATTTTAACTGCTGAAAGGTAGGGCATATGCAGGCCAGCTGCTGGAGGAAAGAGGACAAACCAGTGGGAATTATCAGGGCATATACACCCCATGCAGAGAATGCGAGTCAGTCAGAGAGTATAGCAGACTAGGCTGAGAATCCCTGTAGAGGCACCTCTGAGAGTGCGGACAAGGTTCAACAAATCTTTGAGAGTTAATGAGTTTGTGCATCTTTAGCAAGGGGGACCCCATTTCCCCAGGGCGAGGCAAGTAAGCCTGTAGTGATACTGTGGGATACAGGGGCCAGCTTCAACCATTTGCTAATATATTACCCGATAATGCATCCATAAAACCCTCACCGAGAAAAAATAAAAAAGTTTGTTACTGTAGTCACCCAGAATAGACTGTGAAGTACATAATGACTCAATGTCTGATTCACAAATACAATGGATGCATTAAAATGACACACTGCTTCTCCTAACTGAATTTAAGATTATTGTTTTATTGTTGCTTTTCTACATTTCTATCAGCTATTCAAGTAGTATAATTGTAAAGGGAGGGTTTGAAGAAAGTTCATGATGAAACTTGGTTTTATTTTTCTCTCCTCGCACTCCCTCAGTCAATAAGTGTGCCACGCTCACAGTATCAACGGACGAAACACTGATGCTGGACATGTATTATTGAGAAGAAAATGGAAAGGTTGCTATCTGGACCCCAAATCGATCATCACCATCGACGGGGAAGAAAAATCAGAGAAAAAATTTTCACATTGGTCTCAGTGCAGCTGATCAAATCACCAGTAAAAATAGGAAATCAGTTAAAACATTTCATGCTCAGTTTAAAGCAGTGATGTGTTACAATAGCATTTGAAAAACCATAAATCATTAATTATTAAAATTGTAAATCTTGCTTCATCAAAATGTCCTGTTAGAGTCAGACATCAATAAAACACTACTGCAGGCACTAGTGTCCAAAACAAACAAAAATAAATTGAAATTACTGAAGGAAAATTAGTTTTATATAGGAAATAAAATCGTTAAAAGCTCCTACCTTGTATCAGTGAGATTATCAAGAGACATTGAAGAGAAGCCTGCTGATTTCTGCTAAACCACATGGTTTGACAGGAATTCAGTCCGAGTAAATAATGAAATGTGAGTTAGAATCATGCTGCTTCTCTAGAAGTGAAACCACAGCTTGGTGTGGTTTCAGCTATCAAACACCATGAGCTTGAGAACAGAGTGACCAGCCTGATCGTTCTTTGCCAGCCACTCATCGCTCTGCAGATACCTTAGATTAAACCAGCATGATGGCGAGACATGGCAGCTGCCAAAAATGTTTATTTTTATTCTCACCTTGTAATAGTGGAGTAAGAAAGAGATCTGGAGATGTATCTTTGAAGTTGGCAGGACAAGTTGGGAAGCTGTTAATAAGAGCATATGGGATAGGCAGCTTTATTAAGAGGGCTTGGAAAGAGATGCAATGGTCCTTTCTGCAGTTCACCCCGAATTGCTCAGTTACACAGGAGGACCCTTGAGCTCCTCGGACTGTTTCCAAGGATGCACGCAGAGACAAACATCAACTGCTGCTGGAGGACAATCGACTCAGTGAAAAACGCTCTTTGGTCTTCCAGTGCAAAGAGCTGTACACAACCCAATGGCACATTCTGAAGTTCAGGACTAAATGCTAAGGGACACAGTAAGGCTTGGGACAGTCACCACAAAGGCTAAATACAGAAAAGCCAAGGTCTTAGAACTTCCGTTCACAGTACATTTAGGGGCTGGAGCCTGTACAAAACGTGTTGGGTTCTCTGCGCCAGAGAATGACTGACAAGAAAAGTCAAATGTAACTTAGTAATTGTAAGTCCAATGAGGCACTTCATTATTATAAGTTTCACATACTGTATTGAAAGAAATGTAACTATTACACTTTATGTAATGCCAAATCTGAAGTCTTATGTAATGTTTATTTACAAATATTATGAATAAAGCATATTTTTAGAACAAAATACAGTACAAAAGCAGGAATGTTATGCAAAGTTTTCATACAATACTGGCTTAGAATCAGCTGGAATATTGTGCTTAAATCTAGGTGCCACACCTTCACAAAGAACCACAGAATCCTCATTTGCACCTCCAAACTGACCAGAGGAATCAGTCAACTTTGCCCAGCTTCACGTCAGCTAAATTTTCCGAGAGACTACATAACTACATCAGCGACACTACCTTGGCAAGATGCAAGCTACTCGTAAGGTGCTTAACATTCTAGAAGCAGCAACTTGTATTCAACAATAATGGTAAAGGATTTAAGCTTCACTGTGATGCCACTACTAGCTGAATTACCTGTTGGTCCCATCTAGATTCACACATGAAGGATGTCTGGTTGCCATGGCTTCTTAAGGGGCTACTGGCACCAAATGAGAATCAATACTTTGTGGCTCACAGGACGCAAAGTCAAGACAATAAAGTCAAGTGGCTGCAAAGGAAAAATGCGCAGATAGATTAAAATAAACAGATAAAGTTCAGAATCAGGCTCGACATCAACCACAAAGCTGATGTTGAACTTGAATGGGAGCTGTAAAATACGCAGACCGCACTCGGAGTACCTTTCCTTGTTATTAGTTTTGAGATTCTCCTCATTAAGACCAAGCCTTTCAGACAGAGAGAGCATTTATTTCTTCAATCACACTGTTCTGAATATGCATGGAACTATGCATCTCACTGGGAACCAAAAAGTCTGTGTTTGTTTCTTCCTCATGCTACAGATACAAGGTAAGAACAATCAGCTGTTACCACATTTAAATTTAAAGATTGCTATTTAAATTGATAGTTTTTAAAAAACGGTATTTGTGTCCTGAACACAAACCAGTGGTACTTTGTCCTCCAAGAAAGGCATTAGACTGATGTCTGCTCTCTCTGTTTGAGTAGATGTCACAGCTCGGTTCAAATAAGAGAGAATTCTCCCTGTGTCTCAAAATCATAAAATCATAGAATCATATAGCCTTTGTCAACTCTTTGGTAGATTTGTGCAATTGCTCCCATGTTGTTCTGCTCATTCCGCATAGCTCTGAAAAGATTTCCCTTTCAGTTATACTCTAACCTCTCCAGTCAGGAATGTTTGGGACTAAGGCATTCCTGGATTTCCGAATTTTTCGGATTATAGAATAACTTTAGAATGCCTGGCCACAAGTATGTGAAACAGATATAAATACTCACCTGAGGGTCTTCCGGTGGCAGCCATGTGCTAGATGCCGTGTAGCTGGTGACTCCCGCGTTGGGGGGGGGGGGGGGGGGGGGGGGGGTACCACTTTTCACCACATAAATTCCAGTTGGACCTTTAAACCTGGCCCCGAAGTCCCGATTCTTACAGGTGAAGGTGTTAGCAATATTTTGAGTGAGGTACGGAATGCACGTGGCCAAGAGCAATGGCAAAAAAAGCGGCTGCAAGTAGACCAGGAGGCACTGGAAAGTACGGTTGAAGGCGCGTTGGCGGCGGGCCCGTAATCAGCACTTCCGGCCCAATGGTCCACAATTCTGCTGGTGGATTTTTTTTTGGATTGGCCAAATCTTTTTATTAAAACAGTAAAAAATACATACAAGGCCAACGGTGCAAACACTAATTTTGTGTTGGAGAAACAGGGTACCCTCCCCTCAGTACCAATGTATGGGGAGGATAGTGGACTTTTTATCTGCTCAGTTCCAAAAACAGAGGTTGGAAACCTCTGAAATCTGGTAAAGGCCATTGATCCAATTAAGGCGGCAGTGGAGGGAGCTGAGCAGCGACTAGAGGAGCCCATCGCCGACCACGAGGACCGGCTGGCCTCGGTGGAAGCAAAGCTTTCCTTGATCTCTTGACCGCTTCAAAAATGTACGTGATAAGTTGGAGAATCGAATATGCCGGCAAAATATCCGAATAGTGGATCTGCCAGAGGGGTTCTGAGTATGTGGCACAGATGCTGCAGACTTTTTTGGTGAGAGTTTTAGTCACCGGGGTATACGGGATATGGCCCGATTGAGGTAGGGAACTGGCTAAATGCCGTGCCGGATTCAACAAAGTCAAGGCGGTCCTGCAGAAAAAAAGTGTCAAATTTGGAATGTTGTATCCAGTCCATTTGTGGATCACCTTTGTAAACAGGAATACTTTTTGGACACCCCAGAGGAGACGGGCAAGTTTCTTCAGGACCAGGGGATTGAGAATCTGAAAATACGTTAAAATGTGGTTCTGTGTTGTTGATGATATTGTTGTTAATTCGATTGTTGTGTATTTCTTTATCTTTGTTATGTTCTTCTCTCCATCATTGAGTGGGAGGGCAGGGTAGGTGCCCCCTCACTCGATTGGTAACTTGGAATGTCCGGGGCCTAAATGGACCTGTTCAAAGGTTGTGCATATTTGCTCATCTGAAGAGCCTGAGGGCCGACTTTGTTTCCCCAGGAGACTCATTTGAAGGTGGCTGACCATTTAAGACTGAGAAGGTTGGTTACGTCTACCATTCAGGACTTGATATGAAGGCAAGAGGGGGGACTGTGTTAATAAGTAAGAAGGTGTCATTCTCAACAAAGAAGTTCATTGCTGATCCAAGTGGAAGATTCGTGCTGGTGTGTGGGTGATTGGAGGACCTCCCAGTGGTACTGTGCAATATATACACCTCAAACTGGGATGATATGGATTTTATGAGCTGCGTTTTGTCCCTGATCCCAGATCTAGATACACACTGATTCATCCTGGGGTGGGGTGGGAGCTGTCGAGATTCATGCGGCTTATGAGTGGCGTGGATCTATGGCATTATGGGAGACCTAAGACAAGGGAGTTTTCTTCTTTTCACATGTCCACAAGAGTTATTCCTGGATAGACTTTTTTGTTTTAGAGAAGACGCTGAATTCAAGAGTGGTGGGCAGAGTACTCGGCGATCGTGGTGTCTGACCAGGCTCCGCACTGGGTGGACCCGGGGGGCGGAAAAGCCGTCCCCTTGCAGACCCCAGTGGAGACTGGACGTTGGTCTCCTTGCAGATAAAGGGAATATGTGAGAGGTTGGAAGGGGCCATTTGTAATTATATGGATCAGAACAACACTGGGAAGTCTCTGCTGGAGTGCTGCGGAAGGCACTGAAGACTGTGGTTAAGGGGGGGCACATCTCAGTCCGGGCGCACAGAATACGAGTGGAGCGAGAGGAGTAAACCAGATTGGTGGTGGCTATCTTGGCAGTCGATCGCTGTTATATGGAATCACATGATGAGGCGCTGTTGAAGGAACACCAGAGGCTCCGGATGGAGTTTAATCTGGTCCTTTAGATAAAGCGGTGAGACAACTGCGTCGCGTTAGAAGATTTGGACAAATACGGGGAGAAGGCTGGCAGGATGCTCACCCACCAACTGAGGAAACAGGTGCTAGGGAAATAGGTAGGCTGAGGGATGAGAGGGCAAGGCAGAAACGGACCCGGCAGGGATCAATAAAATGTTTAGGCCTTCTGTCAGAGACTATACCTATCAGGGAATGAACTGAGATGATGATTTTTGGATGGATTAGAGCTTTCAAGGGTGGATCGGGCAAGGGTGCAGGTGTTGGGGGCCCCAGTATGTGTACGGGAGCTTTGGGGTGTGTGAGTTTGATGCAGTCAGGCAATCAATCGGACAGATTTCCAGCCGAATTTTACAAACTTTGCTTTGGCACGTAGCTGGGTCCATTTATGGTGTGGATGTACAATGAAGCGCTGGAGAGGGGTGTGCTCCCCTCCACGTTATCACAGGCTTCCTATTCCCTCATCCCCAAAAAAAGGACAACGATCCTGAACAAATATGGATCCTATCATCCAGTTTCACTCCTAAATGTAAATGCAAAATCCCTGGCTAAGATCTTAGCTACATGTATTGAGGGGTGTGTGCCGGATATGGTTGGGGAGGACCAAACCAGGTTCATAAAAGACAGAGTATTAGCGACCAATATACAGAGGCTATTAGACATAATCGTGATGCCTGTAGAAGAAAGCGAGATGGAAGTTGTGGTGTCAATGGATGCTGGGAAGGCATTTGACAGGCCAGCCCTGTTGCCTCATGGCACCGAGGTCCCAGGTTCGATCCCGGCTCTGGGTCACTGTCCGTGTGGAGTTTGCACATTCTCCCCGTGTTTGCGTGGGTTTCGCCCCCTACAACCCAAAGATGTGCAGGATAGGTGGATTGAACATGCTAAATTGCCCCTTAATTGGAAAAAAAATGAGTTGGGTACACTAAATTTATTTTTTAAAAAAGAGAAGTAATTTGACTGAGTGGAATGTGTGTACTTGTTTGACATTTTGATGCGGTTTGGGTTGTGACAGGGATTCGTGGACTGGGTTAGACTATTGTATAAAGCCCCGAAAGCAAGCATCTCCACTAATGGGGTTAACTCTGAGTATTTCACTTTGCAGCACGGGACGAGACAGGGGTGCCCACTCTCTCCTCTGCTCTTCACCCTTGCAATTGAACCATTCTCGACCAGCTCTCTTTTGTATGCGGATGACCCCATGTTGTACATTTCTAATCTCAGAGAGTCATTTGACAAGATTCTGAGTGAGTTTTGCTCCATCTCCGAATACAAGCTCAATACGGTAAAAAGTTAGATGTTCCTGATTGGTTCCGGAGGGCAGGAGGGGTGTTTGAGTAGTGGGCTCCCGTTCCGCTTGGCAAGAAAAAGATTTTCTGGGGATTCAAATGGCACGGGATTGGGCCCAGCTTCACAAGTTAAATCTGCCAAGTTTAGTGGAGGGGATGAAAAGGGAGTTTAAAAGATGGGACAGATTGCCGCTGTCTCTGACGGGAGAATCCAGACAATAGAAATGGTGATCCTGTCGAGGTTTCTTTTTGTATTCCAGAATATTCCAATCTTTTTACCCAAATCTTTTTCAGAAGGGCCAATAGGCTTATTCTGAGCTTTGTGTGGGCGGGCAGGATTCCCCGTATTAAGAGAGTTTATCTGGAGAGGTAGACGGAATGGTGGATTGGCTCGCCCTGACTTTCAGAGTTACTATTGGGCTACCAATATTGTCATGGTCTGGAAATGCATGTTAGACCAAGGGTGGGTGTGGTGCAGGGTGGAGGAAACCTCATGTAGAGAGACCTCCTTAAGGGCACTGGCCTCAGCTCCTCTACCATTGTCACCAAGCAACTACTCATCAAATCCAGTGGTAGTTTCCAGTTTGAGCATGTGGAATCAGTGCTGGCTACATTTTAGCTTGGAGGGCATGTACAGAAAGGCCCCAATCTGTGGTAATCATAGATTTGTCCAAGCGAGATTGGATGCCAGGTTTAAGGAGTGGGACCATTTGGGGATCAAATGCTTCAAGGACCTGTTTCCGGGTGGGAAATTTGCGAGTTCACTGAGGCCTATGAAATGCCCAGTGGTAATGAGTTTGGATATGTCTAAATAAGGGCCCTTTTGAATAAGGAGGTGGGTTCATTCCTAATGTTGCCGCCCTTGGGTTTATAGGACAGGCTCCTCTCGGAGGATGATATTGGGGATGGCAAGAACTCTAATGTGTAAACTGAGTTGGCCGGGAGGAGGAAGTTTCAATGGTGGCAATGCGGACAAAATGGCAGGAGGAACTGGGAGGCACGTGCACGGTTGGATTTGGGAAGAAGCACTTTGTAGGATTATTGCATCCTCACCATGTGCTAAACTTGATCTTATTCATCTTAAAGCTGCACACAGAGCATATATGACGCCGGCAAGGCTGAGCCGATTCTTCCCAGAAGTGATCGATCAGTGTGCACGATATACCAGGTCTCCTGCAAATCATACGCACATGTTCTGGTCCTGTCCAAGGCTGGTGGAGTCACAGACGTATTGTCTCAGGTAGTGGGAGTGGTGGTCACGCCTTCTCAGTGGCTAGCTATTTTTGTTTAAACTTAGAGTACCCAATACTTTTTTTTTCCAATTAAACGGCAATTTAGCGTGGCCAATCCACCTACCCTGCACATCTTTTTGGGTTGTGGGAGTGAGACCCACACACAGATGGGGAGAATGTGCAAACTCCACATGGACAGTGACCAAAGCCGGGATTGAAACTGGGTCTTCGGTGCCTTGAGGCAGCTGTGCTAAGCACTGCACCACTGGGCCGCCCTATAGGTAGCTATTTTTGAAGTTTCTAAAGAGCCAGGTGTTTTGGTGGGGAAGGAGACTGATGTTGTGGCTTTTGCCCCCCTGTTAGTCCGGAGGTGAATTTTACTAAACTGGCGGTCCTCGGATCCACCAAGTATCGGGTCATGGATGCGGGACCTTGCTCAGTTTCTTCATTTGGAGAGAATTAAGTTCGCCATGAGAAGTATGAATGAGGGGTTCTTCGTGAGGAGGAAGCTGTTCATTGACTTTTTGAAGAAGTATTAGACCGTCAGCGGGGAGGTAGGTGGGGGTGGGTTGGGAGTAGGGGAGGGTGATGGGGTACTGTTGGTTAATAGGGTACTTTATTTTTGTTTAAAAATTTATTGGGGGTGTGGCTGATGTATTTGTATATATGGGGGGGTTTCTGCTGTGTTATATTGCTATAGTGTTATATGCACTGTTACTGTATTATGGAGTGTTGGATATTGTTTTGTTCTCTTGACTGTTCCTGTTTTTGTATTTAATGGATGTACCTTCAATAAATTATCTTTAAAAACATAAATAAATACACACCTGAGGCATAAAACATGTCAAAGTTATAAAGCACTAATAACAATTGGTGAATTTACTCCAATACTGTATCTTCCATGTTTCCAAAGTACCGCACTGTACTTTTGATTAAGATGGGGCAAGGGGTCAATTGAGGTGGCACGGAGAAATCGAGGGAAATTTGAGGCAGGAGAATCAATCAGGTGGTGGTGGTTGGGGAGTCGGAAAAATGTGGTTCCAATCCCAGTAGGCTAATTGGGGCTGGGGTAATTGGAGGGGTGTGTGGTTGGGAGGCCGATTTCCTGGGATGGGGGGTCGTGGTGTTGATTGGGGAACTGTTGGTCCCTTGTATTGAGTGAGGTGAGGATTGGAGGCCTGAAAATGGAAGTTATTGGAGGCCCCAGGGAGACGGATCATTGGGGTGAGGTGGGGTACAGAGCCACAGAGGTTCCTCAGGCAGGTACCTGCATTAAGCAGATTGGCTTGAAGGCACTGACCTCCCGAACCCACAACTGCTGGTTTCAGGAAACCTAAGCAACTACAGTTAAAGTTGAAAAAAAGGATGGGAATTAAACTCATCATTAGGATTATAATTCCAATCTCCTTCTTAGACCAGGTTCACTGGCTGCTCATCTTCCTATTTCAGGTAAAACTGGAAATGGGCATGTAGGAGGTGGTGTGAGTTGCAAAACATTTTTGTCAGACTTTAACTCCCCCGACTGACTCATTAATGGAATGTTTTAGGTTAAAATTCAAACCATAAAACAAAAGGCAAATATAAAAATGGAAAGATTTTCTTAAAAAATCATAAATTGCTACCTTTTAACATAAACCAAAATAGATTGACGATTGGGTTATCAACCTCATAGGTGGCTTATTTAATGTCCAAAAGTTCAGAACTCTTTACAGAAAACAAATCACTGAAACTTTAATGAGTCCCAGACCTGGGAAAAGGAAGATCCCAGATTCTATTGCCAGTTGCAGACAGTCAATCCAGGGATTTCCTACAAATATCAACATATTTCAAGCAGGGACCTCCTGGAAATGTAGCTCACTTCCAGGGACCTGGAAATATTCACATACTTCCACAATGATGCAGAAATATCATGGCTGGGATTCTCCGATCCCGCGGCAAAGTTCCAACGCCGCATCAAAAGCGCGCGAGCCACTCCAGTGTCAACAAGCCTCCTGGCCCAGGTATTCACCCCCTTCTCAGAGGGCAAGTATGGTGCCAGAGTGGTGTCCTCTGCTCCAGCCGGTGTGCCACAGCCGGCGAGGGTCTGCGCATGTGCGCCACGGCCGTCGCGAGTTCGCGCATGCGCGTGTTATCCCGTCTCCGCGCCGGCCCCCAGGCAATATGGTGGAGCCTTACAGGGACCCGGTGTGGAGGAACATAGGCCACCACGGAAATGGCCCGCCCGCCAATTGGTAGGCCCCGATTGCAGACCGGGCCACCATGGAGGTCCTCCACCGGAGTCGGATCCCCCCTGACCCCCCACCAGGACGGCCCCCGCAGCCAGAACTCCGAGGTTCCGCCGTGTAGGACCATACGTAACCTACGCCAGCGGGACTCGGCCCGTTGAGGCGCGGAGAATCACATGGGCGCTTGCAACGGCCCCCGACCGGCACGGCGGCGATCCTGCAGTGGCCGAGAATCGGCACTGGAGAATCGGCGTGCCGCCGTCGGAGAGACGTGGCGCAATTCACGTGCCCCCACCCGGCGATTCTCTGACCCACCGGGGGATCGTAGAATCTCGGCCGAAGACTTTGGATCAATGAATTGTTACATTTTGATGTGCTCTTTAAGCTGTAGGCACTGTAAATAGTGAAATATAGAAGAGAGCATAGTACCTTTGAATTCTTTGTCTGATTCCAAACAATAATAACCTTTATTAGTGTCACAAGTAAGCTTGCATTAACACTGTACTGAAGTTACTGTGAAATGTCCATGTTTGGGTGAAGCTGGATGGTAGAAAGAATGTGAAGTTGCCTTATCTAAATGATAAAACGTATATCACCTTGAAAGACAAGCTGCGGAATTTCTTTCGGCAGGACCGTCCGCTTTACCAGCGGCGCACCCACACCCGCGGGTTTCCCTACGGCGTGGGATGACCACAATGGGTAACCCCCTTGGCCAGCTGCCAGAACAGAGGATCCCACTGGCAAAGATGTTCCCATCAGAACAGAAGAAATAACGGGCTGGTTTGAGGGAAGTTTTTAAAATGATGAAACTTTGGAGCAGGTTAGATAAAAAACATTTCCAGTGACTGAAAGTTCTGGAATGAGAAGATGGAGTTACATGATTGCATGTAAGAGATATTGGACAGGGAGCAGGAGAAATATTTTAACCCAAGAGGGTTGTGAGGTTGAGAGTCTGTGCAATTCATGATCCGAACCAGAGCTTTAGTAACTTGAGGGGGCAGGCGGAAATTGAACATTAATTTATTTTAACTATATACAATGGTCTGCGGAAACAGCATCTCAATCCCAGTACAATCCTTGCTGGAAAGACTATTTATGAATAGGCCATGCTTTGGGCTAACTTTTATATCAATACATAGCAATCTCCAAGTGGGTGGCCTCCACCCCCTATCTGGGGAGCTTGAACTCTACGAGTCCCATGGGGAGATCTATAGTGGTTTCTCCATGGTTCCCGTGGGGGTTATGACAGGAGCAAAGCACCTGCCAAAGTTTAAGAATAGGTACGATACATAGTTGGGGAATAGTTGGAAACATTTGCATTCATACAGACTATTTCAAAGCCTCAGGATATTAGTTGTATTTCGATATTAGCTTTTCACAGTTAAGTAGTTTTGCTGTTTAGCCACCTTCATAATGTAGGGAAAACAGTTGCCCATTTGTAATGTAATAATGTCACACAAACAGTAATGTGGTAAATACAGGATGTTGGTTGAGGCATGTGTGGTGATATGCCTGAACACAGTTCTGTATATAGTTCGCAATGCGACCTCCAACCAGCTGGTGGCGATAGAGATATATCACATGACTCAAGACACCCGCCAGTTGGTAGTAAGTTGTACCGGAAGATAGTTGCACTTAGAGTAGCTCCAGAATTCACTGAATTCATTGAGTAGCCATCATCTGTATTATAGTTTGTTGATTATCTTTCCACGTGTTTGTTGATAAATCATCTTCCTAGTTAAACAACTACATGTTCTGTGTGCATCATTACAATGGTTGCTTCACAGAACACAACATGATACTAGGAGTGCAGAACACTATAAGATAATAACGGAGAAGATGTGGCAAAATAGGCTGAAGAACGAAAGAGAAGATTCTTTCGCCGACCTGGTGGACTACAGCCATCTGCAACACACACAGGAAAAGACTGTGAAGTTCAAGATGGAAGGACCAACCTCCTCTATATCCAATTTGCACAGACTGTGAGTTAAACCAAAATTTATCAATCAAACAAGACTTCTGACAGACTACAGTGGGAAATGAGATTGAGATGCTGGGTGTATGTGAACTCGAAGCATGGGTACACAACAGAAATTATATTGTATAATTTTCCATTTTGGACACGATACGTGAGTCCATCATAGGAGTGGGTGCGTGTGAGGCCCTGAACCTAGTTACGCGGCTGTACATTCCAGGCAGCACTGCGATGAAGGGTCATTCTGACTGGCTAGGAGATATAATGGCTCAGTTATCCAATGAGATACAAGTGAAAGTTAAAGTGGAGGACGACAAACCAGATGAAGAGATGGAGGAGCCAAAGGGAATACCAGAATTCTGGTTAACAATCTTCAACAATGTGAATTTCCTCAGTGTTGTGATACAGGAGTAGGATGAGCCTATCCTAAAGCATCTACAAGATGTAAACTGAAAATATTCAGATCTTAAACAGCCAATGAGCTTCACTCTGGAGTTTAAGTTTGAGACAAATGAGTATATCACCAGTGAGGTAGTCACAAACGTATACCAGTTGGAGTCACGACCTGACGAGTTTGACTTTTTATTCTTTGATGATCCAGAAATCATGGGATGCACAGAATGCCAGATCAACTGGAAAGAAAAGAAAAAATGTTACACTGAAAACCATTAAAACGAAGCAGAGGCAGAAGGATCGGGGTACTGGTAAAACAGTTCTGAAAACTGTACCAATGAATCTTTCTTTAATTTCTTCCTGAAGTTCCAGAGCATGGAGTGTTGAATGAAAGTTCTTCAACAAAATACGCTGCTGACTTTGAAATTGGGCGCCTCCTGCATGAACAGATAATTCTATGTGCAATGTCGTACTCTACAGGAGAAGCCATTGCAGATGATAGTGACTCCGATGATGATTACGACGATGATATTTCCGAAGGCCAGGGGCGGGATTCTCCGACCCCCCGCCGTGTCGAAGAATCCCCGGGGGATGGGGTGAATCCCGCCCCGCCGCTCCGACGGCAGCTGCTGTATTCTCTGGTGCCAGTTTTCGGGCGGGGCGGGGATCATGCCGTGCCGGTCAGGGGCCGTTGACAGCGGCCCTTCCCGGCAATTCTCCAGGCCTCGATGGGCCGAACGGCCGTCAGTTCCTGGCCAGTCCCGCCGCCGCGAAATGGACATGGTCCAACACGGCGGGACCTGGCTTGTAGGCCGGCTACTGAAGTCCTCAGGGGGGGGCAGGGGGTTCCGGCCCTGGGGGAAGCCCCACATGTGTCGTGGTCCATGATCAGGGCCCACCAATCTGTGGGCGGGCCTGTGCCCTGGGGGCACTCCTTCCTTCTGCGCTGGCCTCTGTAGAGCTCTGCCTTGGCCGGCGTGGAGAAGAACCCCCCCCCACTGCGCATGCGCTGGAACACGCCAGCCGATCTGCGCATGCGCCGAACCACACAACGGTTCTGTGCATGTACCAACTCGCGCTGGCCCTTCAGTGCCGGTTGCCGTGGCGCCAGTCGCTCCGGCGCCGGCCTAGACCACCGGAAGTGCGGAGGGTTCCGCAACTTCCGGTCGGCCCGATGCCGGAGTGGTTCGTGCCGTTTTTGGCGCCGGCATCAGGCCATCCCGCCAATTGTGGGAGAATCCCACCTCATGAATACGATGAGGAAATTGGAGACTCAAATGGTGAATGAGATAAGGACAACTATGAAACGCTATTCAGGTGGTTTGGCAGGAATGACGAGCTGATCAGAAGGGACGCCCTGTCTGTGCAGCCCACCGATAAGTGTGAAAGCTCTAAGATGGCAGATGCACAGGCTGAAAGTGAGATTGCAGTAGCAGACACTCAGATGACAGCAACCCAACTGCGAACAGACTGATAACTGAAGAAATACTCCCCATTCTGGAGGAAATGGCTCTAGATGCATATGGTGAATCATCTCATGCACACAATATGGTACCTGCAGCGGACCCCCCCAATATTCAAGGCCACTCCACCGAAAGACGTGCTATAGAAGAGCAGATGGTTCTACAATGAGAGACGAAACATATATCATCCTATCAGATGGGGATGAACAACCCAAATATCATCATTTCAAGTGAGGATGAGCCCCATCAATTGGGGCTCAAACACAAAATGAAGAAGCAGCACCAACGTTGAGGACATTGATCCAGCTCAGAAACCAGAGTGCGAGGCTTTGCAGATTGTTCCTGACGTTGCAGATTTGACTGTGACCGCACAATCATCCATAAGTATGCCAACACTGGACGTTCACCAGGTAATGGGTATGCAACTCAGTGTGCGGAAACAACCATGGAGCAACTAAAACTCATCGTCCATCAGCTATGATGGCAAAAGCACCGCAAGCAACCAGTCCCAGCGGGGAAGGTGGAGATGCACGAGGCGCTCCATAAAAAATGGCAGGAGCGGTTCGAGGAGCTGGACAACCGGTCGAGGAGGAGGAATTTGCGGATCCTGGGCCTCACGGAGCGGCTGGAGGGGTCGGACCTAGCGGCCTATGTGGTGACTATGCTAAACTCGCTGATGGGGGCTGGGTCCTTCCAGGGGCCCCTGGAGTTAGAGGGGGCCCACAGAATTCTGGCTAGGAGGCCCAAGCCGAACGAGCCGCTGCGGGCGGTGTTGGTGCGATTTCACCGGTTCGTGGATCGTGAGTGTGTGCTCCGGTGGGCCAGGAAGGAGCTAGGAGGGGTCCTAGCCTGGGGGGGGGGGGTACCGGGTTGCTGCTGAAACGGTCACGAAGGAGCTGGAGGACGCAGGGGGTGCTGGAGGGGGGGTGTTGCCACCGTGGGAAGCTGGCAGAGCGGGGGATGTTGGCCTGGGGCGGGCAAGGGATGGGGTATGGCTAATCGGCAGGGGAGGGGGGCAGGGAGCCCTCTGATCCGGCTGATAACCTGGAATGTGAGGGGGCTGAATGGGCCGGTCAAACGGGCCAGGGTATTTGCGCACCTGAAGGGGCTGAAGGCGGATGTGGCCATGCTCCTGGAGACACACCTGAGAGTGGTGGACCAGGTTCGGCTGAGGAAGGGATGGGTGGGCCAAGTATTTCACTCGAGGCTGGATGAGAAGAGTAGGGGGGTGGCGATCCTGGTGGGGAATAAGGTGGTGTTTGAGGCGTTAAATGTGGTGGCTGACAGTGGCGGGAGGTATGTGATGGTGAGTGGTAAGCTGCAGGGGGAGCGGGTGGTGCTGGTGAATGTTTATGCCCCAAATTGGGACGATGCGGGGTTTATGCGGCGTATGTTGGGCCGCATTCCGGACCTGGAGGTGGGGGGCCTGATCATGGGGGGGGACTTCAACACGGTACTGGATCCCCCATTGGATCGATCCACGTCCCGGACGGGTAGGAGGCCGGCAGCGGCTAAGGTGTTGAGGGGATTTATGGACCAGATGGGGGGGTGGACCCCTGGAGGTTTGTGAGGCCAAGTGCCAGGGAATACTCCTTTTTACTTCCACGTACATAAGGCCTACTCGAGGATTGATTTTTTTTGTCCTGAGCAGGGGGTTGGTTTCGAGGGTGGAGGATGTTGAATACTCTGCCATTGCCATTTCAGATCATGCCCCGCACTGGGTGGACCTCGGGCTGGGGGAAGAGAGGGACCAACGTCCGCTCTGGCGCTTGGAGGTGGGGCTGCTGGCAGATGAGGAGGTGGCCGGGAGGGTTCGGGGGTGTATCGAGAGGTACCTTGAGGCCAATGACAACGGGGTGGTCCGAGTGGGGACGGTCTGGGAGGCATTGAAGGCGGTGGTGAGGGGGGAATTGATCTCCATCCGAACCCATAGGGAGAGGGGGGAGCAGAGGGAGAGGGAGAGACTGATAGGGGAGATGGTGCAGGTGGATAGGAGATATGCGGAGGCCCTGGAGGAGGGATTGCTGGGGGAGAGGCGTAGCCTTCAGGCCAGGTTCGACCTATTGACTACCAGAAAGACGGAAGCCCAGTGGAGGAAAGCACAGGGGCGGTGTATGAATACGGGGAGAAGGCGAGCAGGATGCTGGCACACCAGCTCCGGAAGCGGGACGTGGCCAGGGAGATTGGGGGAGTGATGGATAAGGCTGGGAAGGTGGTGCGGAGGGGAGTAGATGTTAATGGGGTCTTCAGAGACTTCTATGGGGAACTGTACCGGTCGGAGCCCCCGGTGGAGGGGGGTGGAATGGGGCGCTTCTTGGACAAGCTGCGATTCCCGAGGGTGGAGGAGGAGCAGGTGGAGGGACTGGGGGCGCCGATCGAGCTGGAGGAGGTGGTCAAAGGGATATGGAGCATGCAGTCGGGGAAGGCGCCGGGGCCGGACGGGTTTCCGGCGGAATTCTATAAAAGGTATTTGGACCTGTTGAGCCCCCAGTTGGTCCGGACCTTTAACGAGGCGGGGAGGGGGGGGGGGGGGGGGGGGGGGGGGCTTTGCCCCCAACTATGTCACGGGCGCTGATTTCCTTGAACCTGAAGCGGGACAAGGACCCTCTGCAGTGTGGGTCATATAGGCCGATCTCGCTGCTAAACGCTGACGCTAAACTGCTGGCAAAGATCCTGGCCACGAGAATAGAGGATTGCACGCCCGCGGTCATTCACGAGGACCAGACGGGGTTTGTGAAGGGAAGGCAGCTGAATACAAACGTGCGAAGGCTCCTCAATGTCATTATGATGCCGACCATGGAAGGGGAGGCGGAGATAGTGGTGGCAATGGATGCGGAGAAGGCCTTCGATAGGGTTGAGTGGGAGTATTTGTGGGAGGTGTTGGAGAGGTTTGGGTTTGGGGAGGGGTTTATCCGGTGGCTGAGGCTGCTCTACGAGGCCCCGATGGCGAGTGTAGCCACAAATAGGAGGAGGTCGGAGTACTTTCGGCTGTACCGGGGGTCGAGACAGGGGTGCCCCCTGTCCCCCTTGCTCTTCGCGTTGGTGATTGAGCCCCTGGACATGGCACTGAGGGAGTCAGGGAACTGGAGGGGCCTGGTGCGGGGTGGGGAGGAGCATCGAGTGTCGCTGTATGCGGACGACCTGTTGCTGTATGTGGCGGACCCGGTGGGGGGGATGCCGGAGGTGATGAGGATTCTTAGTGAATTTGGGTGCTTCTATGGGTATAAGCTGAACCTGGGCAAGAGCGAGTTGTTCGTGGTGCACCCGGGGGATCAGGAGGAGGGGATTGGTAGGCTCCCATTGAAGCAGGCAGGGAAGAGCTTTAGGTACCATGGGGTCCAGGTGGCTGGGAGCTGGGGGGCCCTGCACAAGCTCAACCTCACAAGGTTGGTGGAGCAGATGGAGGAGGAGTTTAAGAGGTGGGATATGTTACCGCTGTCACTGGCGGGCAGGGTGCAGTCCGTTAAGATGACGGTGCTCCCGAGGTTTTTGTTCCTGTTCCAGTGCCTCCCTATCCTTATCCCGAAGGCCTTTTTTAGCAGGGTCAACAGGAGTATCACGGGATTTGTGTGGGCGCATGGGACTCCGAGGGTGAGAAGAGTGTTCCTGGAACGAGGCAGGGATAGGGGGGGCTGGCGTTGCCCAACCTCTGTGGGTACTATTGGGCTGCAAAGCAGCGATGGTGCGTAAGTGGGTAATGGATGAGGAAGGGGCAGCATGGAAGAGGATGGAGGTGGCGTCCTGTGTGGGCACGAGCCTGGAGGCGCTGGTAACGGCGCCTTTGGCTCCCTCCAACGAGGTATTCCACGAGCCCGGTGGTGGCGGCTACCCTCAAAATATGGGGGCAATGGAGACGGCATAGGGGAGAAGTGGGGGGCTCGATGGAGGCCCCGATACGGGGGAACCATCGGTTTGTCCCAGGGAGGATTGATGGCGGATTTCTGGGCTGGCACAGGGCAGGGGTTAGGAGGTTGAGGGACCTGCTTGTGGAGGGGAGGTTTGCGAGCTTGGGGGAGTTGGAGGGGAAGTTTGGGCTCCCCCCGGGGAACATGTTTAGGTACATGCAGGTGAGGGTGTTTGCCAGGCAGCAGTTGGAGGGGTTCCCCTTGCTGCCCCCACGTGGGGTGCGGGACAGGGTGCTCTCGGGGGTGTGGGTTGGAGGAGGGAGGATTTCGGACATATACAGGGTGTTGCAGGAGGTAGACGAGGCCTCGGTGGAGGAACTGAAGGGTAAATGGGAAGAGGAGCTGGGTGAGGAGATTGAGGAGGGGACGTGGGCGGATGCCCTGGAGAGAGTGAATTCCTCCTCTTCCTGTGCGAGGCTTAGCCTCACAGTTCAAGGTGCTGCATAGGGCCCACATGACTGGGATGAGGATGAGTAGGTTTTTCGGAGGTGAGGACAGGTGTGCTAGGTGCTCGGGGAGCCCAGCGAACCACGCCCATATGTTTTGGGCGTGCCCAGAGCTGGGGGAGTTTTGGAAGGGGGTAGCAAGGACGGTGTCGAGGGTGGTGGGATCCAGGGTCAAGCCAGGCTGGGGACTCGCAATTTTTGGGGTTGCAGTGGAGCCGGGAGTGCAGGAGGCGAAAGAGGCCGGGGGGGTTTGGATCGGGGGGAGGGAGAACTGTGTACATGGGTCTGTGGGATGTGGCGGGTGTTATCTCTTTCCCTTTTGTCATTGGGTGCTCTTTTTTTGTTTTTTTCTCTTGTTTGTAGTTGCTTTTGAAGTTGGGTGGGAATTGTTCTTGGGGTGTTACCGCGGTTGTTTTGTTAATAGAGTTGAGCTTTTTATATTTTGTAAAAATTTCAATAAAAATTATTTTTTTTAAAAAGAGATTGCGATGCTCTCTGGTTGTGCTGATCCAGGCACTGGGTCATCTTTGTCAAACTCACAAATGTGTAAGTGGTCTGTGGGGCTGCATATTGAGATTGTCATCAGCTCTTCCTCTGGGTCAGTCTTGGAGTTGCCTACTACTGCAATATCCAAGTCGCTGTCACCACATTCATCATCGCTGTCTTCCCATTCATCATCGGTGTTGTTGATGGCTTGGGGATGATTTCCAGGAAGCGTTTCAAAGACCTGGAATGAGTCACCATGTACCTCTGAGGCCAGTTTCTCTAATACCGGGATGATTTCTTCCGTCTCTGGCTCAGTCAATGGCTGATCCTCTGTGGTATCAGCAGCTTCAATTTCTAAATGTGCCATCTCCAAGCTCCTGCTCTTCTCAGAGTCCAGCGCAGTCTGGGCATCCCCTGTGACCAGCTCGTCATTCCTTCCAGACCACCGGGGTAGTGCTTCTGAAGCCTTGTCATTAAGCCCTCTCTGTGCTGCTGGAAAAGAGATCTGCAAGTAGCTCATAATGAAATGAAAATCGCTTATTGTCACGAGAAGGCTTCAATGAAGTTACTGTGAAAAGCCCCTAATCGCCACATTCCAGCGCCTGTTCAGGGAGGCTGTTACAGGAATTGAACCGTGCTGCTGGCCAGCCTTGGTCTGCTTTAAAAGCCATCGATTTAGCCCAGTGTGCTAAACCAGCCCCTTTCAGTCTTCATCTTTCTCGCCTTCCATGCCATTACTTTCTGCATCATCGTAAATATCTTTGAGCAGATATTCGTCGTAGTCTTCATCGAATTCAGCATCATCTGCAATGGTATCTTCTGTAAAATATAACATTGCATAAGGAATTATTTGTTCACGCAATAAGTCGCCAAGTTCAAAGTCAGCCTTGTGTTTGCCGGCGAAATGTGGCTTAACATTCCACGCTGTGGAACTTCAGTGGGACTGAAGAAGCTGAAGAATGATTTGTTTGGTACGGTTTTCGTCGCTGTTCTGGGAGTGCTCCGACCTTTTTGCTTTGGTTTCATTTAGATTGTTCTCGTCATTACATTTTTGCCCTCACTCCAGTCGATTTTGCAGCCTGTGCAACAGATGATTTGTGGTTCAGCAATGAATGATTTAAGTGGCGACGAGTCCAACTGATAAACATTCATGATCGCTTCATTTGTGAAATACTCATTAGGCTCGAACTTAAACTCCAGAGTGAAGCTCCACGACTTCCCATGCTCTGTCCATTTAACACTCACATCGTGCAAGTGCTTTAATACGGGTTCGTCATGCTCCCGTATCATGCCACTGAGTCTATGCACATATTTGGAAGACTGTTAACCAGAATTTCAGAATGCTCACCGGCAGTTCCATCCCCTTGTCTGATTTGTCTTCCTCCACCTAGATTTCTTCTGAATCCTCATACACCGTGCACACTGTAATGTCGTGTGGGGATCTGGAGTGTTCAGCTGACCAGCCATCTTCTAGGACACATAGTCGCTCGACTGGATTCAGGGACTCGCATGATTTTACTCCCAAGTACGGAATCAGCGTCTATGACTATAATATGAAATGTATTGTGTGCCTCATGCCTGCCAAAAGAGCACCAGTTCACAAACACCGAAGGTCTCCATTGCTCTTGTTCCACTGGCAGCCCTGGACGATCAGCGAATTTCTGCTGCACACTTTGCTGTTGCAAAGCAGACCGACTCACAAGGTTGACTGTCACTTTAGGGTCAAAGTCGCAACGTATTCAACAATTGTTCAGTCAATTTCAATTTAGATGTAAAAGTTTCCGGAGAGTTCTTACTAGCTTCAGTCTTCCTGACGATTCTGTTTTCACCATCCTTGTTCGGAGCTTCTGATTCCTCTTTGCAGTGAGATCGATGAAAAACTATTCTTCCGTATTTATCGCATCAACTACATGCACCGGTGGTGCATGGTCGATGGTAGAACACGCAAAATATTGTTTGCAAAACGCCCAATACGGTCGCAACTTGGAGCAGACTTTTCCAAAGGCTGGACATTGCCATGGAGCATGTCGAGTCCCAAACTTTTGGCACAACATGGTGGTGGCTCCTGTCGGCCGCTTAAAATAGCCACCCACACTGAGACCATGGCCGGGATTCTCCAGAAACAGCGGCTAAGTGTTGACGCTGGCGTAAACACCGGAGTATTTCACGCCATCGTCAATGGGCCACTTGGCCCAGCGATTCCGTCGCCCACAGGGGGTCAGCATGGCGCCGGTGTGCTCCATGTTGCTCCAGCTGCTGTACATGGCCCTGCACTACTGACCACAGGTCCGTGCATGCGCGCTGTGGCCGCTTCCACGCCAGCGCCACACAGCATCGCGGAGCCGCACAGCAAGCTGGCGCGGAAGAATGTAGGCCTCCCGCAGATGGAGTGCGCCCGCCGATCAGTGGTCACCGATCGCATTCCTGGCCATCATGGAGGCTCCCCCGGAGACTGACCCCCCCCCCCCCCCCCGCCCCTCACCAGGATGGCCACCACAACTGCGACACCGAGCTCTGCTGGGTGAAACCATTCGTGAACAACGCCGGCGGGAACACGACCGGTCTACCGCGGAGAATCGGTGGCTTCTTTCAATGGCCCCCGACCGGCACCACGTCAACCGCACACGGGCGACTGGTGCTGATTCTCCAATCATCGGAGAATCGCGGCCCGGCGTCTGACCCGATCACTGGTCTAAGGCCTAATTCTCCGCCTCCACGCCAAGCGGCATTTCGGCGCAGGGGCTCGCAGAATCCCGGCCCATGTTTCTTCATGACGTGCGTCACAGCGCTAATGGCACTGGCTTCTTCTTACAGATTAGTGCCAAAATCCTTCGAGCAGAGTGCGCCTATTCTCTGTGCAGCTATCTCGCTCACCTGGCAAAACCTCACTGCCTGTTCCAGCACTAAATCTGCCTCCCGCAATAATCTTTCCCGGAGCTTATCATTAGCTACACCAGAGACAATTTGGTCGCGGATCAGCCAAGATTTCAGGTTGTTGAAGTTGCATGACTGGACCTTGAGCCTCAAGTCATTGAGAACACTGTCAAATGAGGTTTTTGGGTACTCATACCAAACTTGTATCGCTCAAACATGTCATTCTTTTTCGGAGACGATGTTTATGAAAGTGCTTCACAACTTCATCATATTTTTTGCGATCCTCCTCATTTCAGTCGGATGTGGACCTGCCACCATGAGCAGCAACGCAATTCGCCTTTCGTCAGGCCCAGGCCTGAACTTAGAGGCTGAACTGTTGCTTGAACAGCGCAAGTTTTCATCTACCTTACAAGATGTCTGAAGCTGGTGGGAGGATCTCAGTCTGTCCATCTCGAGCATCAGCATCTTCTAGTGCATTGAGTCACCTCAGGTCGCAGTTCACCAGATCGGTCTTCGAGCTGAATGCCTAACTTTGCCACTGCTGTCATTATCTTTAAACCTTCAGCACTCATGGTACCATGTTGTGTTTTGTCTTCTATGCCTTGCTAAGGAATCCAGCAAACATGTAGACTTGTCCAAGTCATGATCTTTATTGAATCACATGTGGTAGGATAGTGATCTGTTACAGAGCACTTCATCATGAAGTAGGGTGGCATGTGGCGCAGTGGTTAGCATTGGGACTGCGGCGCTGAGGACCCGGGATCAAATCCCGGCCCTGGGTCACTGTCCGAGTGGAGTTTGCACATTTTCCCCATGTCTGCGTGGGTTCACCCCCACAATCCAAAGATGTGCAGGATTGGCTATGCTAAATTGCCCCTTAATTGGAAAAAAAGTAATTGGATACTCTAAATTTAAAAAAAAGTTATCATGGAGTTACTTTGTACTCCTTTGGAACTACACCTAGCATGACTGTTCACCTGTATGTCTTACTACCATCTCCTACAACCATCTGCTGATGGCCAGATGTGTCCCCACTTATAAGGGAGTCCCTGGTGACATGACCACAGTCTTGAGACTGCATTGTGTGTCTGCACCACCACCTGCTGGTTGGAGGTTGCACACTATCCATTTATGATATTACTTACAAGCATATCACCACAATCATCTTCCTAGTTAAACAACTACATGTTCTGTGTGCATCGTTACAATGGTTGTATCACAGAATACAGCAGGATGAACATAGGACACCGGAGAGTTCTACTTGCTCTTTTTCAAATTGTGCCATTAGAATCTTTATGTCCACCTGAGAGGGTGGACACGGCCTTGTTTTAACGCATACTCCAAAAAACGACATCTCCGAAAGTGCAGCACTTTCTCAGTATTGCTTTGGGAGTGTCAACCTAGATTGCAGATTAAATGGGCTTGAATCTATGACCCCTGACAGAATGGTGATGGTGCTACCTCTGATAATGCTGATTTTGTGTTTTGCAATGTATAGCTTCACATCTGAACAAAATAACTTTTTCTACTCTCTATTGCACCTCCATTCTCCAATCCCGCTGCCATCTTGCCCTGGGCAGCACGGTAGCACAGTGGCTAGCATGGTTGCTTCACAGCTCCAGGATCCCAGGTTCAATTCCCGGCTTGGGTCGCTGTCTGTGTGGAGTCTGCATGCTCTCCCTGTGTTTGTGTGGGTTTCCTCCGGTTGCTCCGGTTTTTTCCCACATTCCAAAGATGTGCAGGTTAGGTGGATTGGCCATGCTAAATTGCCGCTTAGTGTCCAAAAGAGGTTAGGTGGGGTTATGGGGATACGGTGGAGCTGTGAGGATAGGATGGAGGTGTGGGCTTAGGTAGGGTGCTCTTTCCAAGGGCTGATATAAACTCGATGGGCCGAATAGCGTCCTTCTGCACTGTAAATTCTATGTTATTGATGTTAATCACTCCACTACTGGTGGCTGTGCCTTTAGCTGCTTGGGTTCCAAGCTCTGGAATTCCTTCCCAAAAGTTATCTGCCTCTCTTTCCTTCTTTTAAGATATTTCTTAAAACCGTCTTCTTTGACCAAGCTTTTGGGAATCTGTCCTAATATCTCCTTATGTAACTCAATGGTTTGAGCTGTTTTACTACATTGAAGGTGCTAGGTAAGTGCAAGTTGTTGTTACGCCCTCTGTACTTCGTGTTGCTGCAAAAGTGCAACCAGATCACCACCTACACTAAACATCTCGGTTGAATGCACTGTGTAAACACACATCTTACAGACACCAGCACAGTGACCATGATCAGTGCGTAGGTGGAGTGGACCTGATCGGTCAGATGCTTCCTGTCATCAAAAGCAGTCACAGGTGACTAATAAACCTCAAGACACAAAACAGGGTGATTTTCTCTTCAGGTTCAATACAAATGGCAAAGGAAATTTAAATTGTTTATCCTAACAGAACCAGAACCAGAGTGAAGGTTTCATTTTATAAATTGATCACAATCTAAAGCTTAGAAAGACAGTAACAATCCACACAAAAGTGGGCAGAATCATGTAAAGAACTGTCAATTTTGCCAGTAAAGTATAATCAGCAGTAGAAGGGTTCATTCACATTTCCACTAGATAAACATGCCTGATAGCTGCACAGGTTGAAGAAAGAGATACAAACATTGCAGTGCTGGCCCACAGGGAGACGGGGGAATTTTAACCTCCTTCCATCGTGATCCATCAGGAATGAGAATATGAAGTTCTGATGGCACCTTGCCATTCAGGATCACCTGTGTGGAACACATAGCGGAAACTTGGAGAGATTGGCGCGATCTACCGGTTGCCTGAGAGGCAGTGCGGCGTGATGCAACGCATAGGTAGATGCCTGGTGATCCCTCTTCCCGGATCCACCCAGCTTGTAACGCCTTGAAAGATCGAACATGGTCTAGCCCCTGGCCTTGGAGATCTTGGGTGAGCGCCGTTTAGTGCTAGTTCCCACAAACAGGGAGCAGATGGATCAGCACTCATGGGGGTGCCCCAGGGATTGGAGGCACCCAGGTACTTTCCCACTGGGTAAGTTATCACCCTGGCATTGATGGTGCCACCTGGGCACCCTGACACTACCAAGGTGCCCAAGGAGCACTGCCAGAGTGCCAGGCTTGCATTTTTCCCACAACGGGCTCGGTTCTGGGGGTGCCCTGCGTGGGTGGGTGCAGCCATCTAAGATGGCCACCTTCAAAGGACTATGGGAATTATGGTCAACCCAGGACTCAGACAGATACACAGCCTATGTGTATCTAAAACACATGTAACCAGACCTGATCGAACCCCCGCTCGTTTGCATTTTCATGGCCCATTTTCCTAGGCCAATAGAACTCCAATCAAGCAACCGGTACAGCCACAGACTGATTGGCGCCACTTCCCTTACTCAGAAAGCACAACTGCCAAGGTCAATGACCACTAAGGACCCGCCCCTTTATTGGCCGAAATAGAAGAGAGTGATCAGAGCCCTGTCGAACTATTGGGTCCAAGGTTAAGGACCACCCCAAAGAGTGTGAAATCCCAGGGGGATAAAAGAGGACACAGCCATGTGTTCTGTCTCTTTTGGATCCGGCCTGTGCCAAACCAATTGCAGCAGGAACAGCCAGATAAGTTCAAGACCAACGATCGCTACCTGACGGATGAGCCCAGCAGAGACAGAGCCGCTTTCTTCAAACCAGCCAAATGAAATCCAGATAAAGGCCTTATCCATTTGCACAATGTCTGTTGCCCTGACGTTAAGTATAGGTTATTGTAGCTGATAGGTGTAGTTTAACCCGTAGTAGATATTGTGTTTGCATGTTGAGATAACTCTTGTTTATGTAAATAAACCATCTTTTGAACTACCTAACTGGTTGTGTGGTCATTTGATCGATATAAGGGAAGGCTTGTGGTTCATTAAGATAAATAGAAATACCCACAGTATTAGCGACGCTGTTGGGACCGAAACAGAGCAACATGGGGGTGAAGGGGGGGGGGGGTGGCCTGAGGACCCCCTTATAGATGAGTTGGGGCTTTTGGGGACTCGGGGATCATGTTGGGATGTCGAGAGATCCGGACACCATTTACAGATGGCATCCTGATTTTCTCCTACACGGAGGAGTTCCCTGCTGAGGCCCCAAACCTACCCAAATGGGAACAGAGTCTCATTCGAAAACGTGGGAAACACCCAGCTAAACACACTCATTTTGGGACTTCCTGTTTCTATTCAGCAGATTGTGCACTGGATATCTGTAAAAGAGAAGCAGCTATTTTAACTGACAGGCATGTGTTGTCTCTGTCCAATTTGCTTCTCTATACTGTGCCCTTGTCACTAAGCTAAATAAGGAAAAACTACCCTCTATTCTGACCCTGTTTGCACACTTTAACATTCAGCTGTGATGGAGGAGGTCTAACAAAAATATTAACTTTCGTCTTTCAGGTGCTGTCTGAACTGCATCATTTACTGCTTTCACTTCATGTTCCTCTGTCTTGTTTGCAAATCCACCGGTGACCCCACCTCTCCCTATCTCTGAAACTTCCTCCAGTCCTACAACCCTCTGAGACTTCTGTACTCCTTCAATTCAGCACATCCCTGATATTCATCACTCCATCAGTCGTCGCCATGCCTCCAGCTGCCTAGGACCTAATCTCTGGAATTCTATCCCAAATCTCTCCACCTCACTCTTCTCTTTTAAGACAATCTTTTAAAACTAGATGTAATATTTTCTTAAGTACTTTGATATCAAACGTTTTGAAGTGCCCTGCGATATTTTACTACGTTAAAGGTGCTGTAAATTATTGTTGTTAGTCGACAGTAAGTACAGCCCTCTGGTATTTGATATCATTTGCACACTGCATGTGCAATTCCAATGGCCATTCTTTAGAGGTGCAATGTAATCTAATGTTATATTGCGGCCCCTCGCACCAGACTGGATAGGGAGGCTTAGCACAGAATTTTATATAAATAATCACAGACTCATAGACAGGGTGTAGTTCACTTATTGAGTTGGTTGCTGGCGATTTTAAAAATGTCTTATGTTTTGAACAGTAAAGCAGCCCCAACATTGCAAAGTCACCATGAAATGTTGTCTCTGCTCTTCTTAGTGATAGAGGTCATAAGGACGTGCAGGCGCTATGAACGTGACTTTGGTGAACTGCTGCTGTGCATCCAGTAAACTGTGCCTGCTAAAACCACAGTGCACTGGTGTAGGAGGGGGTGGATAGAGTCTGGTGGCAGAGGCAGTGTCCAGAAGAACTGCTTTGCCCTCTATGCTGTTGGGTTTCTTGAGCATTGTTGTGGTTGCTCCCACCTTGGGCAGTGTTTGTCAAACATTTTTTTACCCAGGACCCAATCGACCATCCTTCGGGATCCACGCCGGCCAACCTTCGTGACCCTCGCCGACTGACCTTTGCAACCCACGCCAACTGATCGTCGCAACACACTCCGCCCGAACTTCGCAGCCCACACCGCCCAAAATTCAGGACCGACCATTTTCACTTACCTTTAATGTCACAGTTGAGCCTGCTTGATCCTAGTGATCTCATTTGCTTTGTCATTCAATGTTACTGTTATAACCTGCCTGGATCGTATCTGGGACAATTGATATTCACCATGGGGTGAATATGAGCTCTACTAATGGGAAAGGTTGGGTGGGGTGGGGGGGGGGGGGTGGGGGCAGGTCAATCGCTAGTAGTTGCAGTTGTATAAATAGAGCTGGCCAGTGTGATCGTACCAGCTAGAGAAGGAAGTAGCTTGAACTACTGCTGCTGTGTACATATTGTTGCAAATAAAGTTACTTCCTGTTTGACTCTACAAACTTGTGCTGGATTCTTCTTGGCCCTCACAAATGTTACATTTCTGCTCCAGACTTCAGCTGATGATATAAGTTCTCACTGCATTTGTTGAAGAAAATCAAGAGGTTTGTCCTCGAATTTACCATGCTTAGTCTTCAAATGCCGAAGAAATTTTGAGGGTTTTAAACTTTAATTTGCCAGTGCTTCCCTGCATATAACACACATGAGCTTTGCATCCTGATTTGCACTAACACAGTTAATAAAGCCAAACATCAAGAAATCATCTTTCTACTGCATTGTTCCTGATTTCAGTTTCTTCTTAATGGGCTGTTCATCAGAGGCCCTGGAGCTCACATCAGCTCACTACTGGCAGCTACTAAATGGAGGAATCTCTTAGAGATCTCTGCATGTGTTAATACATGTTCAATTAATGTAAAGTAAGTACAGGCAGATGATCGCTAGATGACAACACTAACAGGAGCTATATAAGGAGTTTACCGCTCTTTATTAAGTTAGTGTGTGTGGAGAACAACTAGAGTGAAGACTTGATTAGATCAGAGTGTAGTGTATTATCATAATTGTTAGTTTAATCTAAACTTAATTATTTGTTTTGCTAGTCACGTATTAAAGTGAAAGAACTTACAAGATTATCATAATATTATTCAATAAATAATTTGTCATCATCTGGAAGACTTCAACTATTTCTCATCAGAATTCAATACAACTCGGCAAGACAAAAGTAATATTTATATTACAACACAGTAATATAACGTGGTACCAGGTCAAAACAAGCTTTAAGAATAACTAGTAAAAAGATTAGAAAAGAAAAGAAAAAGTTCCGATACTGACTGTTCAACTGTGGAAGTCGTCGCAGCAAACGGATCCTCAAGAGCAAATCGATTCGATGGACCAAGTGCAGGCTTCCAAACATCTGAAGACTACCGGTAACAAATCTTAATTGGAAGTTATTTAAACACCAATTCCAGCTCTATTTAGAAGCTCGTGCTTTAAATACAGCCTGTGAAGCTAGCCGCATAGCTTTGCTTCTGTCTGTGGCAGGTCAGCAAGCTATCAAAATTTATAATTCGTTCATATTTGCTAAAGGTGAAGATAAAAGTAAATTCGGGGTGATTGTCGTAAAATTTGATGATCATTGCAAAATGCAAGCCAATGAAATTCTGGAGCAATTCAGGTTTCACAAGCGTTTACAAAGAAATGGAGAATCCATCACTAGCCTTATCGCTGATCTGAAACTTCCAGCCCAGACTTGTAATTTTGCTGATTTACATGAGTCTTTAATCAAAGATCAGGGATGTGATTCACCAAAAATCGCGCTGGGCTGGAGAATCGCCGCAACTGCGCCACGCCGCCTGACGCCGGCTCGCGATTCTCCGAGGTGCGGAGAATCGGTGCCATTTGACGCGGCACGGTCGCGGGCAGCTGTGCGTGGCGGGGCCGCCGATTCTCCGGCCCATATGGGCCGAGCGGCCCCGCGGAAAAAGCAGAGTCCCGCCAGCGCCGTTCACACCTTGTAGCTGCCGGCGGGAACTCTGCGTGAAGGATCGGGGGTGGCTGTAGCGGGGGAGGGGGGTTCTCCGTCCCTGGGGGGGCCTCCAATGGGGTCTGGCCCACGATCGGGGCCCACCAGTCGGCGGGCCGGCCTCCCCCCCCCCCCCCCCACCGGGCCTACTTTGTTCCGCGGCCGGCCCCTGAACCCCCATGCTATGTTGCATCGGGGCCAGCACGCTGAATGTAAGTCCCCCACACATGCGCGGGTTGGCGCTGCCCAACTGCGCATGCGTGGGTTGGCGCGGTGCCCATTTGGCGCCGGGAAGAGAGACTGGAACAGTGTGAACCGCTCCAGCGCCATCCTGGTCCTCTGTGGGGGCCAGAATCGGTAGTCCCCGCGCCCGTTTCACACCATTGTGAAACGCGACGGCATTCACTTTTTTTTCTTTTATTTTATTTTTTTTAATAAGTTTTAGATTACCCAATTATTTTTTCCAATTAAGGGGCAATTTAGCGTGGCCAATCCGCCTACTCTGCACATTTTTGGGTTGTGGGGGCGAAACCCACGCAGACACGGGGAGAATGTGCAAACTCCACACAGACAGTGACCCAGAGCCGGGATCGAACCTGGGACCGGGGGTGGGATTGTAAGGTTGAGAAGAGTGGCGGTGCGGAAGAATTTAGCGAGGTTGACATCGTGGTCCTGCTGGTCATGGCCGCAAACCGTACCGGTTGACCATTCGGTCCATCTCCCTTTGGAAGACCGAGACCCCGTTAGTGACGCCGAAGGGAACCCTACGAAAGTGATAGAGCCGACCGTCCGCCTCGAAGGCAGTGTAGGGACGGTCCGATTTACGGATGGGGAGCTGGTGGTAGGTGGATTTCAGGTCGATTGTTGAGAAAACCCGGTACTGTGCAATCTGATTGACCATATCAGATATGCGTGGGAGGGGGTACGCGTCGAGCTGCGTGTACCGGTTGATGGTCTGGCTGTAGTCCACGACCATCCTGTGTTTCTCCCCCGTTTGTACTACCACCACTTGGGCTCTCCAGGGACTGTTGCTGGCTTTGATGATACCCTCCCGAAGCAGCCGCTGGACTTCGGACCTGATGAAGGCCTTGTCCTTGGTGCTGTACCGTCTGCTCCTGGTGGCGAAGGGCTTGCAATCCGAGGTTAGATTGGCAAAGAGGGGGGGGGGGTCAACCTTGAGGGTCGCGAGGCCACAAACGGTGAGTGGAGGTAGGGTGAGACTCTGGAGATTAAACTGGAAATCCAGGCTCAGCAATAGTGCAGCGCAGAGGTTGGGGAGGACGTAGAGACGGAAACTGCTGAATTCTACACCCTGGACAGTGCGAGTGACCGTGCAGAATCCTCGGATCAGGACGGAATGGGATCCGGAGGCCAGGGAGATCCTTTGATTGGCGGGGTGGACCGCGAGGGAGCAGCGTCTTTAATCCTGGTGTATGAAGCTTTCAGTGCTCCCGGAGTCCAGCAGGCAAGAGGTCACGTGGCCGTTGATTTTCACTGTTGTCGAAGCGGTGGCCAGGTTGTGAGGACGAGACTATTCCAGTGTCATCGAGGCGAGCTGCATGTGGTCGTCTGAGGTTTCGGATGAGAGCGTCGGCGACCCAGATCGTGATGTGTAGTTGGCGTTCCAGCGCCGCGGGGAAGACAAGATGGCGGTGTCCAGAGGTCCTGTGGGGAACAAAATGGCGGCGCCCAAGGGGCGCACATTGCGGGGGCAGGACAAGATGGCGGCGCCCATGGGGCGCAAGCTGGTGGCTCTGGCCAAGATGGCAGCGCCCATGGGCCGCACATAGACTGAGGGGGGAGATGGCGACGCCCACTGGCCGCATGTGGCCCTGGGAGGAGAGGATGGCGGCACCCACTGGCTGCATGTGGCCCCGGAGGCGAAGATGGCGGCGGCCATTGTGCATTCGGGGGGGGGGGGCGATAGCGGGCGCGATAGTGGCGACTGCGCGGGCCTGGCACACAGCTGTGAAGTGGCCCTTTTTACCGCAGGACTTGCAAGTGGCGGCGCGGGCTGGGCAGCGTTGGCGGGGGTGCTTCTGCTGACCACAGAAGTAGCAGCGGGGACCCCCGGGGTGCGCGGTTTGGTGCGTGGTGCAGGGGTATTGACTAGGAAGGGCCCCAGCCGGGTGGGTCGTTTGCGGGGTCCAGGAGGGGTAGGATGGGTGGGCCGCATGGCGAGCGGGGTAGGCCTGGACATTACGAGACGTGACTGTCATGGAGAGCGCTAAAGGTTTTGTCTCCGTTAGGTCGAGTGTGGCCCCTTTCAGCAGTCGTTGTCGGATGGAGTCCAACGCAATCCCCGTTACGAACGCATCACGCATGAGGAGATTAGAATGTTCGGTGGCCGTAACGACCTTACAGTCACAGTCCCGTACGAGTGGGATTAGGGCCCGCCAGAAGTCTTCGATGGACTCACCGGGGAATTGAGAGCAAGTGGCGAGTACGTGCCTGGCGAAGATCGTGTTTGATTTCTGTGCATAGTTTTATTTTAGGAGTGCCATCGTATCCGCGTAATTCGGGGCATCCTGGATCAATGGGAACACACTGGAGCTCAACCTGGAGTACAAGACCTGTATCTTCTGAGCTTCCGTCGGCATGGAGGTCGCAGCGTTGATGTAAGCCTCAAAACAAGCTAGCCAGTGATTAAAGTCCTTTCTGGTGTCGGGCGAGTGCGGATCCAGCTGCAGGCAGTCTGGTTTGATTCTGACATCCATTACGTAGAAAATCTGACTGCAATAAATTGATGCACGATCAATTGCGCAAAAGACTCAGATTGGTACAACTGTGGCTTTATTGCAGTCAGATGCGTGGCCTCCTACTGGAGCTGGCATAATGGCAGATCAGAGGAGGACATACATATTTATACGGCTCCTTGTGGGCGGAGCTAGCCGGCAGGGTCTACCGGCGAACCTGTAGTATAGGTTACCTTCCATCCCCTAATACAGGTGCACACAGTGGATCACCACAGCCCCTAATTGCCCCATTCCGGCACCTGTTCGTGAAGGCTGGTATGGGAATTGAACCTGCGCTGCTGGCATTGTTCTGCATTGCAAGCCAGCTATTTAGCCCACTGTGCTAAACTATGAAAATGAAAAAAATTTTGAAAATGAAAATCGCTTATTGTCACGAGTAGGCTTCAATGAAGTTACTGTGAAAAGCCCCTAGTCGCCACATTCCACCGCCTGTCCGGGGAGGCTGGTACGAGACTAGCCCCTTAAAGCAACAATAACAGATCTTCAAGGAACAAAGTCAGTTCTTCAAGCAACACCATAAGATTTCCATGCAACAAAGAGGGTTCCTCATCAAGTAAACATCATTAGTATCGTCAATGAAAGGAAAACAACCGTGCACATCAATTTTTAAAAATAAATTTAGAGTACTCTATTCATTTTTCCAAATAAGGGGCAATTAACGTGTTCAATCCACCTATCTTGTACATCTTTGGGTTGTGGGTGCAAAACCCACACAAACACGGAGAATGTGCAAACTCCACAAGGACAGTGATCCAGAGCCAGGATCGAACCTGGGCGCCGTGAGGCAGCAGTGCTACCACTGTGTCACCGTGCAGGCCTTAGAGTGAAAACGTGATCAGATCAGAGGGTAGTGTATGATCATAATTTTTTGTTTAATCTAAACTTACTTAATTGTTTTACAAGTCAAGTATTAAAGTGAAAGAACACACAAGATTATTATAATATTACTCAATAAATAATTTTTCATCATCTGGAAGACTTTGACTGTTTATCATCAGAATTCATTACAACTCGGCAAGGCAAAAGTGTAATATTTATATTACAATACAGTAACATAACATCTCTCTCATGCCCAGAGCACGTGCATGTCACGCGCGTGACATGATCTCTGCCGGCACTTCTGGAGAGAAGACTCCATTGATTTTTTAAAAGAATCATTTTGGAGGTCAGCGCACTGACATCAGGAGGAGGTGGTCCGCCTTGCCGGGCTCCGGGCCTTCCCACTGCTAAGGGGGCACTGCATGCGAGGAACGGCCGGCATTCAGAAAGTTGGTCACGGTCAGCAGTTTTATAACCTAGTTGCGGCCGTTGGGCACTTCTTCTAGCGATCGGGAATGCCAGGAGCGATGATCCCACGACCCTCCCGACCCCCGCCCATGACCCACCCAGGGGTCGCGACCCTGATTTGAAACTGACTGATCCAGGGAATGTGAGAGTATTCCATTACGCTCCTGACTTGAATATTGTAGATGTTGGCTATGCTTTGTGGGACCAGGGGTGAAACGACTGACCAGAGTTCACCGGCCTCTGACCTGTTTACCTTTGGTTAATGTGACAATGCGGCTAGTGCAGTTCAGCTTCTGCTCAGTGGTGAATCCACGGACATACGTTTTGGGGTACGGGTGGGGGCAAGGTGATGTAAGGAGGTGTGCTGCTGCAAAAGGAGGTTAAGGAGCGTGGTTGGACAATTAAAGGGAGAGGCAGGTTGCTCCTGGATAAAGGGCAGTCCCTGAGAGAACTTCATATTAATGTTAGATCCATCAAATCATTCATTCCCCAACACTGACATCACTCACCATGATGAGAACAAACAAAAAAAGCTTGAAGGAATATTCAGGAGAAAAAAAACAAATGATCAAAGGAGCAAAAGTAAAACAAAGATGAAAAGACTATGCTGAGGTAGCAGCTCACTCAGGTCAGCAGATAGCAGCTGCTACATGTTCTACTATACCTGTGTACTATGGAGGGTAGGATATCAAACAGAATTCCCATTCCTTACTCAGGCAAGCGTGCTGAGATGGAGTTCCGAACAGAAATGTTAACTCTGTTTTTCTCCTGATAGATTCGAGCAGACTTGCTGAGTTTTTCCAACTTCCTCTGTCCTTACTTGTATGGAGGTTGGCTGAGGACAGCATTGGGTTTGTTGCTGTCTTTGGTGTAATAGTGTGCCAGCACTAGTCTAATCTCAGTGAGATGTATGACTATTTAGAATTGGATACAAATAAATCCATCTATATTTAAATAATTCGAAACAGGAAATCGGATAAAAAATAAGGAACTGCAAATGAGCAAAATGAGATATGACCATTTCACCATTTGACTAAATAAACCAGAGGGCTACGTAACAGTGGAATGTGCAATGTAGGTTACCTCAGGCTAGTCCAGTTTAGTTCCACAGACAACAGGAAGACTCTGAACATAGGTTAGTTACTTTCAACACTGAGATTCAGAAACTGTAGCAAGATATGATCCCTGTCAAGCAGCTGAGAATCACCATGGGCATTGTTCTCCTTCTGGTACTGGTACAATTACAAGGTAAGGAATGTTAAAACTGTTGAAAAAACTTTATAGCCGATAAAGGGTGAAAGTTTTGTATCTAACACAACGTAATGACACTTATGGCCCCGGTAATCTTTTACACTGGTAAAAACTCAGTTCTCGCAATATGGACGCGCTGACAAGACCAGCATTTATTGCCCATACATTAGTTGCTCTGCAGTCTGAGTGGTGAAGTGCTGTTATTTTGGGAATTCTGGGATTTTGACCCAGTGACTATGAAGGAACTACCATAAATGCCCAGGTTGGGATGTTGTATGTGTCTTTGGGACAACTTAGAGGTTATGGTATTCCCATGGACCTGTTACTCTTCCTCTTTCGGAGGTGGAATTTGTGGAGTTTTGGAGGTGCTGTTGAAGAAGTCTTGAGATATTGCTGCAGTGAATCTGTAAGCGAGCGCACGGTGGCCATATTTGTGCTGGTGTGTCAGTGAATGTTTAAGTGGTGGATGGGATTCTGATCACGTAGGCTGCTTTTCTCTGGGTAGTGTTGAGCTTCTTGAGTGTTGTTGGAACTGCACCCACCCAGGCAAGTGTAGAGTACAGCCTCATACTCCTGATTTCTGCCTTGCTGGTGGTGGAGAGAGAGGTTTGGAGAGTCAGGAGGTGAGACACTCGCTGTTGAATATGCAGCCTTTTCTCTTCCATGTTCTTTGGCGGAAATGTCGCAAGTTCCATGCCTCAGATGTGTATTTATATGACATATTTTACAGAAGAGAAAATTCTCAATGTTCAAATTGAACAGGAATAAATACATGGGTAGTTAGAGGATGGAAAATATATCATCAAAACGTCAATCTAGAGGGTGTATAAAACTAGGGAGTGTCGTAGATCAGTGGTTCAGCTCAGAGAAGGAGTTATATAAATACTTAAGTGACTGAGAAGTGGGATAGTTAGTAGCTTGAAGATAAGGACTGAGTTGCATATGCGCAGCCCTCTGCAGGCGACTGGTACTAAGATAGACAGCTCAATCTGACGGCACTCGCTCAGGGTCTCCAAGGCATGGGTGTTAGAACCCCAGCTTGGGTAACTCCAACAGGAATATACGCAAGTGAGCCTGACTGCACAGTTGAATATGCAAACCTGGATACCACCAATTGTGGGTATCATTAGATCTCGCGAGACAACACAAGGATATCACAGGATGAGGGAGGGCCAGGAGAGCCTGAAATGGGAACCAGGACTTTTCCTGGGACCCGAGAATGGAGCCTCTTTAAAGATATTTACTATTGCCCTTTTGTTAGGCACCCATCCAATATCTTTATAAAATAATGTTAATGACAGATAATTCCATATTTTGACCAAAGCTTAAGCGGACCCTTCCAAGATTGCATTCAGCTCAAACCCCATTTTTCCACTTCTGTAAAGCAGCTGGGGAGTTTTTATCTATTATCTAAATAGAAATTGTTGTTTTTCGGAATTGTTAACCCCCACCCCCGTCCCCAACTCCCCCCATTCCTGGTAATGTTCCAGAAAGGGTAAAGTGTCATCTGTGTCTCATTGGGATGCCTCTGAGTCCAGAAGGTATGAATTCATGTTCCACTCCAGAGACTTCAGTACAATACTGAGGGAATACTACAGTGTTGGAGGTGCTGGGCGAAACTCTCCACCTCACGATGCCCCAAACACGAACCGTGCTCAGGCAGAGAATCGGGCATCCGGCCAAAATCAAGGTCTGTGCCCGGTGCCGAATCGGTCACCATGCTCTGGTCCCTCGCTGGTGGTGATAATGAGGTTTAGAACATAGAACATAGAACAGTACAACACAGAACAGGCCCTTCGGCCCTCGATGTTGTGCCGAGCAATGATCACCCTACTCAAACCCACGTATCCACCCTATACCCGTAACCCAACAACCCCCCACTTAACCTTACTTTTAAGGACACTACGGGCAATTTAGCATGGCCAATCCACCTAACCCGCACATCTTTGGACTGTTGGAGGAAACCGGAGCACCCGGAGGAAACCCACGCACACACGGGGAGGACGTGCAGACTCCGCACAGACAGTGACCCAGCCGGGAACCGAACCTGGGACCCTGGAGCTGTGAAGCATTTATGCTAACCACCATGCTACCGTGCTGCCCCTTTGCGCCCCATGCTGGAGGCAGCATGCAAAACCGGCATTTCTATGCATTTAAATGTGATTAGAGCATTTGACCTACTATGCTCTGGGCCTCCACAATGCTCCGCACCTCTCAGGCATAAGTCCCGTGGGCGCAATGTACTACAGGTATTTACATACGGGGCCTGGATGCAATGGCTGCTGAGGGGGAGAGAGAAGATAAGCAAAGTTTGAAAACTTTTTAAAATGTTACCGCAACTTACGGTAGCGACCATGAGTTGAACAGTCGCAGGAAAGGTGCCTCCCACCAGGAAACTTATTTTTGGACCTTTTTGGCCCGAGGAATGGGCACCAAACCCTATAAAAAGCCAAGCCAACCGAACCCGCATCAACAACTCGTCCAATTAGGGATATTGGCGAACCACCAGAGAGGTCGCAAGGGGAGCAAAAGCAGGGAAGGAAAGACCCCAACATCGGAGCCAGGGGACCCACGCGGCAACGCAAATCCAAACATGGTGGACCCAGCAGAGTCACAACGCCATCCCAGTTGTCGACGGAGAGGCTGATGGTTCATCTTGCTAGAACATAGAACATACAGTGCAGAAGGAGGCCATTCGGCCCATCGATAGAACTCCAGAAGCATATAGAGGCCGTAAAGGAGGACCTAATGTCGGCAATGAAGACAGCAATCAAGACCACACTGGCCCATACATGGAATAATGTGCAGAGTGGCACAACATATGAAGGGCCAAGGAGAGCTGATCCAGGAAGTGGAGAAAGCGGTCACCGAGCAAGTTGAACAGTTCACCTTGTTCGAGGCCGAGATAACAAGGCTGGCGGCAACCCAAAAGACACTGAAGGCCAAGATAGATGACCAAGAGTACAGGTCTTGGTGCCAGATCCTCCAGATATTTACGCAGAAGATAGGAGCAGGAGAAGGCCTTATGGCCCTTCGATTTGTCACGATCATGGCTGATCATCCATGTACGTAACAGAAGATGACCTAGGAGCCTCTTCACTAAGGTGCCCCACCGAGGTGATAGTCTCTGCGATGGTGGAGGGTGCAGGTGAATACAGTGCCGGGAATTTGGTGTTCTGCCCGGACTAGTCCTCCAGGATGTGCTGGGGCTGTGACTAGGAGGGCACAGATGGGCCGGCATGGTCTGTTGATGATCCTGCAAGACAAAAGACAAGACACACGGTGAGATCTTGGGAAGGAATGGTCTGGGGGACAGGGGTGATATAGGGACATAATTTTGCATTATGGGCATGTGGTGAATGTACATCATGTAATTCACACTGTATAGTATTGTGTTCACACTGTATAGTATTGTGTCCTTGTGGGCTCTGTCTGTGAGCCGTTGCGCGGCTCTGCCCACAGGGGGAGATGAGGAGCTTGTACAGGGCTCCACCCTCGGCTCGGCCCATGGTTCCACCCATGGCCCCTCCCACTACCGGAAGTATAAAGTGCTGCAGCCTAGTGAGTCTGCCCTCAGTTCTTCTGGTCGCAGGCAGGCACAGTTGTAAGTCTATTAAAGCCACAGTTTACTTCCTATCATGTCTCGAGTGAATTGATGGTCACAACAGAGCTCAATTGGTTGTCACATGCTGGCATCCGCCTCGGAGATAGTCCTCCCCTGCCGCTCCCCGGATAATTCTATCGCCTTCTGCTTGATAAGAGGGTAAGAGCCCTGAGCTCCAGCTCGTTCTCTCTAGTTTCTCCCAATTCATTATGTTATGTGCTGTCTTTTACTCGGGGACACATAAAGACATGGAGATGCATGGAGGCGAGTTAAATGAGGAGCGAGAGAGAGAGACAGAGAGGTTTAGCAAGGAAATCCTGAATTTTGCAGCTGAAACTAGTCTTAGCAAATATTCTTCCTTCATCTCATAATCAGAGACACTTGGCAGGATTCTCCGTCGGCTGACGTCAGAATCGGGAAATGCAATTGGGCGGAGAATCGGCTTTGGCGGCAAAATCATGGCAGTTGCCAGTTTCACGCTAAATCGCAATTCTCCGATGCTTCGACAGTGGCGTCAATGCATTCCAGAACGCACGTACCGTAAACGCCTTTGGTATATCATTAGCAGGACCGACCCGATATTCTCCAGGGGATCCATGATTCTCCGCCTCCACCAGGCGAATTCCCAACACAAGGTTCAGTTGTGCTTTTAAAAATTGTGAAACTGGTGCCATGGCTGATGAGGGAAAGAGAGGAGGTAGGACACAGAGGGGCGTGACACGGGTGGGGGGGGGGGGGGGGTGAAGGGGGTCAGCCTGTGAGGCCACAGTAACCCCTGTGGCCTGCAAGCACACATCCAACATCCGCCAGTTCTCCCCCCGAGCACCCCTCCGCAGCCAGCCCAGACCAGTCCACCCCTCACGCCCTTCTGACAGAGTACCGGGGCCGGTTGTAACACTGTGAACAGGTGTTTAATGTCAAAACATACATACAGATTTTTACGCTAGCCCCTATCATTAAACTGTGCCCTGCACCCGTGCCAGCTTAACTGGTGTTTAATTTCTCAGCCTTACAGGCCCTAACACTATGTCCAGGTGGATCCCCAGATTGTACATCAGGAGTGCAGCCTTGGGGAGTCCAAAGTGCTGCGGTGTTCCCGCACCTCCCCTGTGGGAGCTGGCACAGGCCTGAGGTAGTATGACTAGAGATACTACGGTACCTGGGAGTGCTGAGCCACCATTGGTGGAGAAGGCTCGCTGCTCATTGGCCCAATGGTTTGTATTTCATTGGTCAGAGTGTAAGGTAGCTCCGCCCAGTGAGGCAGAGTATAAGAGCCCGTGTTTCCCAGCAGCCTGCCTTTTCTGTACTCGAGCTGCTGGGGAAACATCTTGTTGATTAAAGCCTTTAATTCAGACTACATCCTCGTTTCAGTAGCTATTGATTGCGCATCAAGGCTCCCCCGGGGTGCCCGATGGCCCCCAGACTACTCCATGGGACGGGGCTGCGAGCGGAGCTAGCATCTGAGGCATACCCGCCACGTGGCATTGCCAGTCCTGGTGTCTCATTGCCACTCTGCAGGATAGCACCACATCACCCACTGACTGTGCCACCACCTTCTGGTCTGTGCCACATCAGCCAGAGACTGTGCCATCTTCCTCTGGGACTGGGCCACCTCCCTCTGTGTCTGCACCACATCAGCCAGCGCCTGGGCAATGTTGCCGACACTCCCACCCATGGACCGCTGTGACTGGGCCACGCTCAGAAGCTCTGCTGCAAGTCCAGGTAGCTCTGGCACATGGCTACCTATGAGAGGGCAGCACTGTCATGGCCCTCGGCCATCGCCTGCACATGCTGATCTATAACCGAGACCGTCGCTCCCAAGCCTCCACCACAGACGACAACCTGTGGTGTTGGCCTGGGTGGCACACATGGTCTACACCATCTCCTGCTCCTGCAAGCAGTTGGACTCCTCAAACTACACCCACAGGTACTGGATGTTTGCTGACAATCCCTCATGTAGGCCTGGCTCTGGCTCTGCGACTGCATCTCCACAATCGATGGGACTGTCCTTTCCAGAAATCCATCTGGACGGCAGCGAGTCCCTGCCGTCCTCCGACTTTCCACCCCATCGGGTGTTTCTACCTCCACCTAATGTACCGGAGCATCTGTGTGGTGAGCACTGGAGGCCCAAAAGCCTCTTCACTAAAGTGCCCAACTGAGGCGAGTGTCTCTGGGATGGTGGATGGTGTTGGAGACAGCTGTGACGGAAAATTGGTGTCAACATCAGTCTCGAGCTCTGGGGTGTCCTGGGTTTCGGGCATATGGGTCTCCGGTGTCATTGTCACTGATCGGCTCACGGGGTTCAGGCTGTGGTTGGGCGGGGGCACCAGAAGTACCCGTCCCCATCATCAGCAGGTCCTGCAAGACACAAGACAAGACGATGATTAGACCGCAGGCCGGGTGGTAGTGGGGGTGGTGTGAGGGGTGGTGAGTGGGTGAGGGTGGTGTGATGGTGGTGTGGGGGTGAGGATGGTGGTGTGGGGGTGAGGGTGGTGCGAGGATGGTGTGGGGGTGAGAGTGGAGTGAGGGTAGTGTGGGGTGAGGGTGGTATTGTGGTGGGTTGACACACGTTGGCCAAACTCCACCCCGGTGAATACCCTTTCCTTGGACCCACTGACCATGTCCAGGGCCCGCTGCCCTGCTGTGGTGAAGCACCGTAGATCCAGTGGTTCCCATACAGTCTTTTCCCGCTCCTGCGGTTTTGCACAGCCTTCTCCTGAGAGGGTAACATAAAATGCATAATATTAAACAGTCCGACGTGTGCAGCCCAGGGAGCGGGTAGCTGGTGGCTTCGATGACCAGGGCACATGGCCATGGCAGCCGGTATGGGTGCCGGCATGTGGTGCAGGGTAGGGGTTTGACCACCCTCCGGGTGGGGGGTAGGGTTACGGGAATATGGGACACGGTTACTGCCAGGGGCACAGTGTTGCCGACTCACCCTGGCCACCCTGAGGATGTTGTGTAGTTTTTTATGGTACTGCAGGCTGGTCCGAATGGCATTGCTGGTGGCGCTGACCGCCTCTGCCACCTGCACCCAGCGGACAAACAGCAGCAGGTGGCAGCCTCCTTCCTGGGCTAGGGTACAGGGTCAACCATCTCTCCATCAACCACCTCTCCTCCATGGCATCCAGGAGGGTCTTATGCTCAGCGTTGGTGAATCTTGGGGCCGCTCTGCTTGCTGCCATCTTGTTGGCTGGGATGGTGTATGGGGGGAGTGCAGTGTGTATATGCAGCTGTAACTTGTCAGCCTCCTGAGTGTCAATTGCAAATCCAGCAAATCCGGGACCGTTTCTCATTGGAATCGATTGTGTTCCACGTGGCACTGGTGCTAGCCCCTCAACAGTAGCAGAATCGGTCCAGGTGCGGCGCCAGGTTTCCTGTCGTGGAACTCCATGAATCCTGCTCTGGCATCTTAGTCTCAGTTACGGAGAATTCACCGCCTGACTATAGGAATTTAAAATTTTACTGGGATAATCTTTTAAGTTATTTAAGTGTTACAACCAAATTTTAGTACGAAGTGTACTGGACAACGTAGTAGATTTAATACATCGTGCACAATAATAAAATGGAATAACTATAACTGAATCGTTTCCTTATTCAGGAAATACGAATTGTGTCTTTTTTTTGATGGCAGTGTTGAAATGATGATCTTGTTTGTTCTCTCTTTCAGAAAGTACAGTTTCTGCCTGTCCACTGAGGGTGGGATACCCCAGGGTTACGCTAAACTACAGCGTAGGAGATAGACTAACACTGAACTGTACAGTCCTGTTCTGTGGTCCTGAGGTGCCTGAGGTTCACTGGTGTAAGTTCCATTCAAACAGCTGTCAGTCTGTATCAAATCACCATCAACTTGGACCTAATAGTTCTATTAGCATCGGACAACGTTTACTCATGGTTTACACAATCCCTGCTGTTAACCTGACTGACAGTGGCGCATATCAATGTCATGCAGGAGAAGGCAACGTGAAAGCAAAGGGAAATTCTATTGTTGTGAATGTATTAGGTAAGAATGTTTTCTAAACAGATATATCCTTTTTTTTTCCTGTGACCTTTGTGCTGTTCAGGGTGAAGGAGGTTAGCACTGGACATGAAACCTATCGCATTTTGGGCAGCTAAAACCAGCATCAAATACATTCAGGTTAGGTGTAGCATTAATCCCTCTACATTATCCAGTTAAGCACTCTCACACCAGGTAACCCCAAGTCATTCATTCCATGATGTACATCTGACCAGCAGATTAACACAAGACCACAAGGTCAGTGCAAAGCCAGAGGGCTAATGAGGTGAGTGGCTCAATGCGTGACCAATGGATCACTCCATCACATAAATGAGACCCTTATATTCAACTCATATTTCAATTTAGGTCTCCAGCCACCTCGCCAGGGTCTTTGCCAGGGTGCATCTACATTGAGTCGCAAGATGGGCCTGTAGGACTTGCAGTCAGTCAGGAGCTCGTCCTTTCAGGGCATCAGCGATATTGAGGCTTGTGCCAGGGTACCCCTTACCAGCGAGTCTGCAAACATCCCGTAGGTGGGGGCCATTGGTGCCGCGAAGTCCGTCAGCAATCCATCTGGCATCAGCACTTTGGCTGCCTGCACGGTTACTCACTGTGACTTTTCTCAATTAGAATGGTGCTTTCAGGCCCCATCTCTATTCTTCCCCCACGACCGGCTTGTCCTTTCCGTCGAGGAACTGTTTCAGCCCTGAGTCCCCCTCAGGGGGCTCGGAGGTATACAGCTCCCGGTAGAAGATTGCGAGGGTTGCGCTGACCCTTTCTGGCATTGAGAATAGCCTACCTCACATCAACATAATGTGGAGCATGGTCGAGTACTCCGCTCCTTCGAAGCACCGTTTTCCCCACTAAGTAAAAATTGATCCTGGTGTATATACCCTGTGTACCTGGAAGAAGAAGGAGAACTCTTTCTCCCCTGGGTGTGTGAATCACCATGGGTCCACTGCCCTCAACTTTTCCATGAAAACATAAAATTCTTTTGCCATGTTTAATTTTTCTCCTGACTTGGGGATTTGATCAGTCTGTGTGTGGGTCTGTGCGCAGTTAAAGTCCATCCCCCATGATGCGTGCATATGTCGGTGTTATCCACCATGGTTTCCTTTGTAGATTCCGCGTCATCCCAGTTGGAAGCATGCATATTTACAAGGATCACTGGTACCCCTTCCAGGACACCACTAACCATGATGTACCATCACCCTTCATCCATAACCGTCCTCGTCGGTGTAAATGTTGTCCTCTTTTTGAGCAGTATGTTCACCCCCGAGCCCTTGTCCTGACTGTCCCACCAAGCCCTTTTTTACCCTCGGTCAATCCTTCTCACTCAGGTGGGTGTCCTGGAGGAAGACTATGTCGGCTCTCAGACTTTTCAGATGAGCAAAGACTCTGGATCTTTTCACTGGGCCGTTAAGTCCCCTCATGTTCCAGGTGACTATTCTGATGGGGAGGGGGTTCTGTCCCCCCCTTCCTGTGGGATCAACCATACTTACCTTGTGCATGGGCCCTGAACTTCGGGGTTTCCCTTTGTTTGTGGGCCATCCAATAAGGCCGTGGTCACTGTACTCACCATGAAGCTGGGCCCCTGCGGTTTGGGGTTTCCCTTTGTCCAGGGGCCAACCAAGTTGACCACCATCATAGTGTATGTCACGTGGATGCGCCCCTGCACTCCAGGGATTTCCCTGGTTTTGGGGCCCTCCAAAATGGCTGTTTTCGATGCTTTGGTTTATTTTGTCTGCATGTGTGATCTGCCACAGCCAGCCCTCTGCCCTTCCCCCCCCCTTTCCCTTCGATTGTTGCCCTGTCCGCACCCCTCCCCCCCCCCCCCCCAATGCTCCTGCGGGCTTCCCCCGCCCCCTCCAGCTGCTCCTCCTCTGTTTCCACCGCGATTTTCTCCCAAACTGGATATTCCCCCCCTCTTGGTGCCAGGCACTCATTCCATTGGGAGTTGTGCCACAGCTCTACCGTCACTTGTACTTCCCTGTGCAAGATCACCCACCAGTGTGCTCTCCCCTCAACCCTTCCCCCTGAATAAATCCCCCTACTTCCCCCGACTGTCTTCCCTGCTCTCCCTCTCCTCACCCTCTCTGCGTCCTGCTGCTCTCACCCCCTTCTTTCTGAGACCTATCGCCAGATCAAAGATGAGGCAGATCAGTCCTGCACAGTCTCTCCTGTTTCTTTTTTTTGTACAATTTTATTGAGGTATTTTTGGCATTGTAAACAGTAACAATATACATTAGTGTGCAAATATCAATTACAAAAACATAGTGCAAATAACAGCTCCTCTCTCGCAAATAGACCTGCCTATTCTTCCCCCCTACTCTACACTATTCTACCCCCCCCCCCCCCGGCTGACGATTAGTTCCCCGCGAAGAAGTCGATGAATGGTTGCCACCTCCGGTCGAACCCCGACAGTGATCCTCGTAAGGCGAACTTGATTTTTTTCCAAGCCGAGAGAGCTTGCCATGTCCGACAGCCATACTTCGGTCTTTGGGGGCTTTGAGTCCCTCCAGGCCAACAGTATTCGTCGCCGTGTTATCAGGGAAGCAAAGGCCAAAATGTCGGCCTCTATCCCCTCCTGGACTCCCGGGTCCTCTGACACCCCAAACATTGCCACCTCTGGACTCATTGCCAACCTTGTTTTCAGTACCTGGGATATAACATCCGCAAATCCCTGCCAGTACCCCCTGAGTTTTGGACACGCCCAGGACATGTGGACATGGTTCGCTGGTCCTCCCGCACATCTAGCACACTTGTCCTCCAGCCCAAAGAATTTGCTCATCCGGGCCACCGTCATGTGGGCCCGGTGAACCACCTTGAACTGAATCAGGCTGAGCCTGGCACATGTTGCAGTTGCGTTACCCTCCTTAGAGAATCTGCCCATATGCCTCCCTCTAACTCCCCACCAAGCTCCTCCTCCCACTTGAGTTTCAGTTCCTCAGTCCCTGTGTCCTCTGCTCCCATAAGCTCTTTATAAATATCTGACACTCTCCCCTCTCCTACCTCACCCCTGGAAACTACCCTGTCCTGGATCCCCCCTTGGTGGAAGGCGTGGAAAGGACGGGACCTGTCTGCGTACGAAATCCCGCACCTGCAAGTATCGAAAGTCATTTCCCCATGCCAGCCCAAACTTCTCCTCCAGCGCCCTCATGTTCGAGAAGCCTCTCCTCCAGGAACAAGTCGCCCATCCTTCCCACCCCCGCCCTCCGCCACGCTCGAAACCCGCTGTCCATTTTCCCCGGGGCAAATCGGTGGCTGTCGCATATTGGGGACCAGACCAACGCTCCCACTTCCCCCGCATGCTTCCTCCATTGGCCCCAAATCCGCAAAGCCGCCATCACTATAGGGCTGGTGGAGTACTGCGCCGGCGGAAGCGGCAGGGGAGCCGTGACCAGGGCTGCCAAGCTGGTGCCACTGCACGAAGCAGCCTCCACCTGCTCCCACCATCCATTTCCTTATCATGGCTATGTTAGCCGCCCAGTAGTAGTTGCTGAGGTTCGGCAACGCCAATCCCCCCTCACTTTGGTTCCTTTCAAGCATCCCCTTCTTTACCCGCGGGGACTTCACCACCCAAACAAATCCCAGGATGATTTTATTGATCCTTTTAAAGAAGGACCACGGAATGAAAATAGGGAGACACTGAAAAATAAACAGGAATCTCAGGAGGATCGTCATCTTCACCGTCTGTACTCTCCCCGCTAGTGACAGCGGGAGAGCATCCCATCTCCGGAACTCGCTCCTCATTTGCTCAACCAGTCTGGACAAATTCAACTTATGCATCTTACCCCACTTGTATCCCTAAATACCTAAAACTTTCACCAACCAGCCTAAACGGCAGCTCCCTCAGCCTATTCTCCTGACCCCTCGTCTGCACCACAAACATCTCGCTCTTTGCCATGTTCAACTTGTACCCCGAAAACCAGCCAAATCCCCCTAGCATTTCCATAATCCCTGCCACTGGATCCGACACGTACAAAAGCAGGTCAGCCACGTAGTGCGAGACCTTGTGTTCTACCCCCCCCTTCCATCCCCTTGTGTTCTACCCCCCCCCCCCCCCCCATTCCTTTCCATCCCCTTGCCGCTCTCAGAGCAATTACCAACGGTTCTATGGCCAACGCAAACAGCAGTGGAGAGAGGGGGCATCCCTGTCTTGTCCCGCGGTGTAGTCTAAAATACTCAGATGTCGTCCTGTTCGTCCTTACACTAGCCTCTGGAGCCTGATATAGCAGTCTACCCAGTCCACGAAGCCTTTCCCAAGCCCAAACCATCCCAACACCTCCCATAAATAGTCCCACTCAACCCGGTCAAAAGCCTTTTCGGCATCTATTGCCACCACTACCTCCACCTCTCTGCCCTCCGGGGGTCTCATAATCACATTGAGTAGCCTTCTTAGGTTGGCTACCAGCTGCCTGCCCTTTACAAACCCTGTTTTCACGTCCGGTACGCAGTCTTCAATTCTGGATGCCGGGATCTTGGCCAGCAGTTTAGCGTCTACATTAATCAGGGAGATTGGCCTATAGGACCCACAAGCTTCCGGATCTTTATCCCGTTTTAATATCAGTGAGATGGTGGCTTGCGACATCGTCGGGGGTAACACCCCATTGTCCCTCGCCTCGTTAAACACCCTAACCAGCACCGGCCCCACTATCCCCGAGAACTTTTTGTAGAACTCCACTGGATACCCGTCCGGCCCCGGGGCTTTACCCGACTGCATGGCCTTCAGGCTCCCCATTACTTCTTCAGCTCTAATCGGGGTCCCCGACCCCTCTACCATCCCCCTGCCCACCTTTGGGAAGGTCAGCCCATCTAAGAAGCGCCTCATCCCCTCCGGCCCCGTGGGGGGTTCTGAGGTATACAGCTTACTGTAAAAGTCCCTGAATACCCTGTTCAATCCTGCCGGGTCTCCAACCCGGTTCCCTTCCCCGTCCACTACCATCCCTAATTCCCTGGCAGCCTCCCTCTTCCTAAGTTGCTGTGCAAGCATTCTGCTGGCTTTCTCCCCATACTCATACACCGCGCCCCTTGCCTTTCTGAGCTGCTCTACGGCTTTCCCTGTGGATAGCGCTCCCAGCTCCGCCTGCAGTCTCCGTCGATCCCTAATTAGCTCTGCCTTCGGGGACTCCACATATTCCCTGTCCATCCGGATCATCTCCTTAACCAGCCTGTCCATCTCCTCCCTATCCGTTCTGTCCCTATGGGCTCGGATTGAGATCAGTTCCCCTTTCACCACCGCCTTCAGCGCCTCCCAGAGCACCGCTGCTGAGACTTCCCCTGTATCGTTGACCTGCAGGTAGTCCTGCATACATTTCCCCACTCTCTCACACACCCTCTCCTCTGCCAACAATCCCACCTCTAACCTCCATTATGGGCGCTGGTAACTTTCTTTGCAGACCAGCAGGTCGACCCAATGTGGAGCATGGTCCGAAATAGTGATCGCCGAGTATTCTGTATCCTTCACCCCCTCCAAAAAGTCCCTGTTCATAATAAAGAAGTCAATTCAAGAATAAACCTTGTGAACATGGGAATGGAACGAGAACTCCTTCGCCGTCGGCCGATTGATTCTCCCAGGGGTCTAATCCCCCATTTGTTCCATGAACCCTCTCAGTTCCCTTGCCATTGCCGGGACCCTGCCCGTTCTGGAGCATGACCGGTCCAGGTCGGGATCAAGGACTGTATTAAAGTCCCCACCCATAATCAGCTTGTGCGAGTCCAAGTCGGGAATTTTCCCCAGCAGCCTTTTGATGAAATCTACAACATCCCAGTTTGGAGCATAAACATTCACTCGGACCACCCTCACCCCCTCAAGCTTGCCCCGGACCATGAGAAATCTACCACCCCCATCCGCAACTGTGCTGTCCGCCTCAAATTGAACCCGTTTGTTAATCATGATGGCAACCACTCTGGTTTTAGCATCAAGCCCCGAATGGAAGACCTGGTGTGATGAACGGTATTTACCTTTAATACCTTGCCCCTTTAAGAGGCTTGGAACCCTGGGGGACTCCGCCTCTGGCTACGCCCCCAGGAAACAGTATATAGGATAAGGCTCCATGTGGCGAGCACACTTCTCTCGAATGCTGTCCTGTTCTCTGTATATTAAAGCCTTTGATTACCGACCTCGCTCTCGCGTCGTAATTGAGAGTGCCTCACCTGGCTAATCCAGTCCTTCCGTAATCTAATCTGGCCCGCCACTTTCAAGTGTGTCCTGATCCTGATCGATGCGCGGGACACTGTTGTTCCATGGCCAGCTCTTCGTGTTCTTGGCCCACTGTAGAACCTGCTCCTTGTCCACAAACCGATGGAACCTGGCCCCCCTCGCGGCTGCCTCGCCTGCACTCTGTGTGCCCTGTCCAGCTCCAATGGCCGCGGAAGAAATCACCCCCCACCAGCTTCTGCAGCATGTCTGCCACATATGCCGGGGCATCCACTCCCTTGGCCCACTCCGGGAGGCCAATGATTCTCAGATTCTGCCGGCGAGACATATTTTCCAGGTCCTCCAGCCTGTCCATCAGCCTTGTTTGTTGCTCCTTCAACTTTCTAATTTCCACGTCCGCCACCGTTTGGAAACCTGCCTGGACCTTCTTATCCTGGGCGTCCAGCCTTTGGTCCAGTCGCTTCACCACTTTCTGAAGCGGTTCCAAATGATCTCCCTTCAGTGCTGCGAAGCTCTCTTTCATAACCTGCAGTATGTTGTCCAGTGCTGTCTGGACCATCCGTTCTGTGGTCCGTTCGTCGGCCATCTTTCCTCCCACTTGAGCTTCCACACCACCTTTGTTCGCTCCCTTCTGCTCCTTAAGTCCATACAACCCTGTATGGATCCAGATCTACAGTGCGGTTGTTTTCTACTCCAGCGCTCAAAAGTTCGAAAAAATCGGGGGGAAAGGTCTAAAAGTCAGAACGGAGCGAGAGCCACCAAATGCGCGACTTACTCCCTCATAGCCGCCACCGGAAGTCCTCGCTCATGTTTCTTTTAACCTATGAGACGAGGGTTCTGGTTCACTGCTGGTGTCCTGGCCTCCCCAGCCCGTCTCATTGTGGTGAACACCACTAGTGGGATATTATATGTATTACGGCACTGCCCGTATATTAAAGGTACAATGGTAAATCTCTGCCTGCTGGCTCCTCCCAGCAGGTGGCGTATAAATGTGTGTGCTCTCCTGCGCTGCAGCCATTCTGGTTCCAGCTACAGGAGGCACAACATCTTGTTCAATAAAGCCTCGATTGTTCCACCATTCTCGTCTTGTGGTAATTGACGGTGCATCAATTTATTGAACAAGATCTCCGCATCAAGCCTGATTGCCTGCAGCTGAGCCCTCAAGCAGCCAACGCAACATCCACCTTCGACCACTGGCTAGCCTGTTTCGAAGGCTACCTCAGAGCAGCCACTGAAGAACTCTCAGACCCACAGAAGCTCCAAGTCCTCTATTCACGGGTGAGCCCTGATATTTTCCCCTCATCCGGTATGCGCCCACCTACTCCAAAGCGATGACGCTTCTGAAGGGACATTACGTTCAACCAGTGAATCAAGTGTACACCAGGCACCTCCCGGAAACGAGACAGCAACTCCCCGGGGAAAATCTGGACGATTTCTTGCGTGCCCTGCAGATCCGAGGTAGGAACTGTGACTGCCAGGCAGTTTTGGCAGTCCAGCACACAGAACTTTTAATCCGAGAGGCACCTTCAGGGACTAGGCCGGTGCTGGAGTGGCTTGCGCCGTGCCAGCTGGTGCGGAAGGGCTTGGCGCCATGCCAACCAGCACCGAAGGGCCTCCGCCGGCCGGCACAAGTTTGTGCATGCACGGGAGCGCCAGCGTGTATTGGCGTCATCCCAGTGCACGCGCAGGGGGGGGTTCATCTCCACGCCGGCCATCACGGACCGGTACACCAGCCAGCGCGGAGGAATAGAGTGCCCCCATGGCACAGGCCCAGCCGCAGATCGGTGGGCTCCAATCGCGGGCCAGGCCACCATGGGGGCAACCCAGGGCCAGATCCCCCCCCCCCCCCGCGCCCCCCAAGGACCCCGGAGGCTGTCCGCAGAGCCAGGTCCCGCCGGCAAATACCTGTTGTAACATACGCCAGCAGGACCCACCGAAAACGGGCAGCCACTCGGCCCATCGCAGGTCAGAGAATCACTGGGGGGAGGGGTGGGGGGGGCGCACTACCAGCGCTGACGACCGGCGCATCACAATTCCCGCCCCCGCCAAATCCCCGGTGCTGGAGAATTCAGCAGCCAGTAGGGGCAGGAATCACGCTGGCTCCCGGTGATTCTCCGACCCGGCGGGGGGGTTGGAGAACCCCTCCCATGCACTGTCTTGTTTAACTGACTGCATTCAGCCGATATATTTTGTGCCCCTCCTGAAAGCTCATCTATTTTTTTTGCATTGGTGTGCTCTGCCTTGCACGCAGCGTGCTCGAATATGGCCTCTGTCATAATATCCACTCATTATAATGAGATGCAGACAGGCAGTGATTGACACACAGGATAACCAATGAACACACATGACACAAAACCAATCACCAGACAGGACACCACCACTATAAAGCCCACAGGGCATTAAGACCCTCTCTCTCTCCCAGGACACAGCTACTGAGGTAGTTAGAATGCACAAGCCAGTGAGCATCATCTCCATGTGGTAGAGAGCTAGTCTGGTCAAGCCAGTAGGAGGTTATCAGTTAGGTTAATAGAGTGTCAACCCACAGCAGATTATATACAGCAATCAGCAAGTTCAATAAAACAGTGTTGGATCATTTCCTGTGTCGGAAGCCTGTTTCTAGTTTCACTGCATCCAGTTGCAGTCAACGTTGAACTAACTCACTTAACACATCAGCCTCTACAATTACAATAGAAACATAAAATGGCAAATCTCTTGGGGACGGTCCCCCCACTGCTTTAGCAGTCCACCTGCGTCTTAGGTTGACGTCCTTTTCTTTTCCCGATCCTTTGACTCTGGTCCAATCCCAAGGACTGTGTCTGGTTGTCTGCCGTGTCTGTTGATCCTGCCACACACCTCGTGGCCACATCACCCCATACTTGACTGACTTCCCCTTCAGCCACACCTTGGAGTTCAGTGGTGAATTTTTCAGTGCACTCCATCGCCTGAGCTATCTTGATCACTTTTTTTTAGCGTAAAGGTAGTTTCAGCTGAGAGGTTCTTTTGGATGTTGAGATTATGGATTCTACAAATTAAATGATTGCGCAGCATGTCGCCAAGCACGGTCCTGAAATTGCAGAGCTCAGAGAGGCTTCCAGTAGTAACAAAGTGGTTTATTAACGAAAGGCAAAGGCTGGTATATATATACAGGCACAGAACACAAAAGCCCACAAAAGCGCTTTAGCTCTATGGCTCCCAGGTCCACACAGCCCGGGCCTCTGCTCCTAGGACCCCGCACTAACTCGCTATTGGTCGGGGTTCACGTGCTCCCGTGCAATTGGACCCCTGCCAAGCCCGCCCACCTAAAGGGGCTGCGCTACCACACATATCTAAACATCTCTTTATTTTAATCTGGGGATGTGGGTGTTGCTGGCAAGACTGGCATTAATTGACTATCCTTAGTAGCTCTGATACAACTTCAGATGGCAGTTAAGAGTCCACCATAGTGTTCTTTTATTACGCTCCTGTATTATCTTGATATACTGCGGAGTGTAATATGTGTTACTCAAACCTTGGTTACTGACGAGGTCTTCTGAATCTCGATGAAGAAGACTCAAACTCGTCCAGTGGTAACAAAAGGTTTATGAGTAACTAGAACAATAATTGCATGAGTTCTTCACTTTAACATTGATACTAGTGATAAGGCTAACAAGATCTAACTACAGTAACTATACGTAACTCCACTAACCATCTGAACTAATCTGATACTGCCCTGGTCACAGTACACCCAAGAGAGAGAGCGCGAGACCCAATGTGGTTTCTTTTATACCCCTGTTGATCCGGCCCTGTAGTGATCATGTGGTGCTGCTGATTACACATTAACCCCTTATGTACATGCACACATAGAGATCACCACAAGTGTTATTGGACTGGAGTCACATGTAAGCCAGAAAGTCTCTGAAGGATAAGTTTACTCCTCTGAAGGATTTTACTGAAGCTGTTATGGTTTGGGGAACAATGCGCATTCGTGCACCTTTTTACAGATACTTAACTGACATAATTGAAAAAAAATCGGAATATCGATTCTCTAACTGCCGTGGTGGGAATTGAATTTGAATGCATCGTCAAGGCTTATGGATTACTAGTCTAGTAACATGACCACCTCACTACCTTATCTCTGGGCGGCCAAATATTGAAATTAAACAAATATATATAATAGATACTCCTGTTTGTTCTCTCTTTCAGAAAATACAATGGCCGCCTGCTCCTTCTTAGTACAGTCCCCCAGGACTGTGTTAAACTACAGTGTGGGAGACAGTCTGACATTGAACTGTGCGGTTCAGTTCTGTGCGAATGGAATGCAGTTGCCTGAGGCTCATTGGTGTAAGATGCATGGGAAAACCTGTCAACCTGTGACTGGAGAGATTCATTATCCAAACATAACATATTCTCCTCAGGACATGGAAAAGAAAATGCTGGTAATTCACACCGTGTCTCATGTTGAAGTGGGTACCGGTGGCCTTTACCAGTGTCAGGCTACTCAAGGAGCTGTAAGCACACTGGGTCAGCTTGTGAGTGTAAATGTGGACGGTAAGCATTGATTTTCTTTATTTTACTTTGCCTGAGATCACTCATATCGTGTTTGCAGAGTCGACTTGCCAATGATTCCTCCAGTATTGTGTGCTAAACTCGACATGTGCTTGAGGGTTGATTTATCACATGGAGTTGCAAGAGCCATTTTCTATCTCACTCTGAACAAGGTACAAGGGATCCTATAAATTATCCACGGTAAAAGTTATTTTAAAAAAGTGGAGCATGCTTGTTGAGTTGATCAAAACATGTCGGGCGGGAGAGTCCGTTCCCTGACGCCGATTTCGTAATCGCCGATCGGGCGGAGAATCCCTTAAAAAATTTTTTTTTAGGGTACCCAATTATTTTTTTCCAATTAAGGGGCAATTTAGCGTGGCCAGTCAACCTAACTTGCACATCTTTGGGTTGTGGGGGTGAAACCCACGCAGACATGAGGAGAATGTGCAAACTCCACACTGACAGTGACCCAGGGCTGGTATTCGAACCCGGGTCCTCAGCGCCGCAGACCCAGTTCTAACCACTGCGCCGCATGCTACCCTGGAGAATCCCTTTTGATGCCGAAATCGGGGGTGGCGCCTGTTTGATGCAGGTCTTGTATGCTCCACCCCCTCCGAAACAGCGTCATCGCGTCGCGTGCCACACTCCTTTGGGATGGCCTCAGCGCATCACCTGAAGGCCCTCTCCCGATGCCCCGCCCCCAATGGGCCGAGTTCCCAATGGTGCGGTTTATTTCTTGTCTCAGCCATGCGGGAACCCGATGTGGCGAATGCGAACTGTGTCCAGCACCTCCACAGTCGGGCAGGAGCCGTGCTGCTGCCCAGCGGGACTTCCGCGAGGGTCGGGGGGAAGGCGGGGGGTGGCCAGGTGGGCACTATCTGGCAGGTCATGGCCGCGCACATGCGTTCTATTCCATCTGCCAAATTGTTGCCCTCTCACCTTACCTGTCTTTATCCCTCTGTAGAGTCTTTGTGCCATCCTCACCACTTGCCTTCCCATCTATTTATTGTGTCATTTAGCATTGGTGAGAACTCACTGTGTGCAGACTATTTGCTATGTTTGCCGATATAACAATGACTGCACTTCAATATGTTATAAGTTCAAGTCGTTTCTTTCTTCTAGTTTTATTTACTTGTGTATGTTTTTCAGCTGCTCCACTTGCACATTCAGTGTGGCGATGGTACAGCATCTGCAGATGGATCATATTCGGTTTGCTAGCCATGATACCAATATCATTGTGCACCTTAGGGTGTGGCCAAGGTACTGCCCATCACCGAAGCTTCAATTTTAATTCTTCCATTATTCGACAGTGAAATTAATTTGTAATAGAGTTTTGGGGCCCTGAGCACTGTGCACACCAAAAGCCAGGGCCTACTGATCACCAGGAATTGGTCCTTGGTCTTCACTCATTCTAGTTAGCGTGAGCTGCAGGCAATGTTTGTGCCTCCATTGGTAGAATTCCCACACAGGAAAAATCAATTCTCTTCCTCCTTAACAACAGCCCATTGGTAAGATCTGAGAGCAAGAGGGGTTTGGAGTGGGGAATGGATAGTAAAGTTTGTTTGTAATATCTCCAGTTTGTATTAGGCCTTCACATTAATATATTCTAGGGGTCTAACTTCTGTTTTAGGGGTCTGCCTGTGATGCCAAATGAAAATGGGTCTGACAAACTTAGCAATGAAATGAAAATGAAAATGAAAATCGCTTATTGTCACGAGTAGGCTTCAATGAAGTTACTGTGAAAAGCCCCTAGTCGCCACATTCCGGCACCTATCCGGGGAGGCTGGTACGGGATTCGAACCGTGCTGCTGGCCTGCTTGGTCTGCTTTTTTTTTTAGAAAGCCAGCGATTTAGCCCAGTGAGCTAAACCAGGCTCAATGCCTGTACTGTTTGGGCACAGGCCACCCCACTGCTAAATTGGTATGCTTTCCCCCAGTATGGGAATTGAACCCGCGCTGCTGGCATTGTTCTGCATTACAAGCCAGCTGTTTAGCCCACTGTGTTAAACCTGGCGGAGGGTGGGTCTTATCGTGTAGTGACCCTGACATATTTACTTGCAGACTCCCAGCAGGATCCCTTGTTCAATGTTCAGGCACTCGATACCGGAGCACAGGATCCAGCTTTGACAATGGATGGTGCCCAATGGAAACCACCTCTTCATACTTGCTGCTAACCATCTCATTCCCCATCCCCTAGACTCCCATCTTGTGACCCCCTTCCCGCCATCACTTACGTATACCTGGACCTCTCCTCCTTCCGAAGATCCTGCTGAATGTAGTACCAGCAAAAGCCACCACGTCTCTGGTGGCGCTACTGAGTATGTAAGAGTTGCCAGTCTCTGTTTGGCCGAGAGCTCTTAGTGGGCTGAACCTCCGCCCCCAAGATCCCTGATCCCGGAGAAGTCTTGCTGTTGTGCTAAGTGCCTGAAAGGTACAAGTTGCAGCGGGACCTCTCTAAATAAGGTAGCACGATGGCACAGTGGTTAGTACTGCTGCCTCACAGTGTTAGGGTCCCGGGTTCAATTCGGACCTTGGGTTTCTGTCTGTGTGGAGTCTGCCCATTCTCCCCTTGTCTGCGTGGGTTTCCTCCGGGTGCTCCGGTTTCGTCCCACAGTCCAAAGGCATGCAGGTTAGATGGATTTGCCATGATATAAATTGCCCCTTAGTGTCCAGGGATGTACAGGTTAGATGGGGGTTATGGGGATAGGGCGGGGGAGTTGGTCTAGGTAGAGTGATCTTTCAGAGGGTCGGTGCAGACTCGATGGGATGAATAGCTTCCTTCGGCACTGTAAAGATTCTACGATTCTATGAAATGGAGCTCTCGCCAACTCTCAAACAGGGAGGCAAGACCTCGGTCACCTCCACAAATGCCACCCCAAAAGCGAGTCGGACAGAAACATTTTGGCAAGAAGACCAAAGACAGATGCTAATGTGTGAAACCGGGGGAAAGGACTGTTTTTGTGCTGGTGAGGATGGATTCCCGGTTTGAAGAAATGAGGCTTGTAGAGATATAAAGACCAAGGAGACTCCAGAGGGTGCCTTGCTATGAGAGGTCCATTCCATTCCAGAGGGTGCCTTGCTATGAGAGGTCCATTCCATTCCAGAGGGTGCCTTGCTATGAGAGGTCCATTCCATTCCAGAGGGTGCCTTGCTATGAGAGGTCATTTCCATTCCAGAGGATGCCTTGCTATGAGAGATCCATTCCATTCCAGAGGGTGCCTTGCTATGAGAGATCCATTCCATTCCAGAGGGTGCCTTGCTATGAGAGATCCATTCCATTCCAGAGGGTGCCTTGCTATGAGAGATCCATTCCATTCCAGAGGGTGCCTTGCTATGAGAGATCCATTCCATTCCAGAGGGTGCCTTGCTAGGAGAGGTCCATTCCATTCCAGAGGGTGCCTTGCTATGAGAGGTCCATTCCATTCCAGAGGGTGCCTTGCTATGAGAGGTCCATTTCATTCCAGAGGGTGCCTTGCTATGAGAGGTCCATTCCATTCCAGAGGGTGCCTTGCTATGAGAGGTCCATTCCATTCCAGAGGGTGCCTTGCTATGAGAGGTCCATTCCATTCCAGAGAGTGCCTTGCTATGAGAGGTCCATTCCATTCCAGAGGGTGCCTTGCTATGAGAGGTCCATTCCATTCCAGAGGGTGCCTTGCTATGAGAGGTCCATTCCATTCCAGTGGGTGACTTGCTATGAGAGGTCCATTCCATTCCAGAGGGTGCCTTGCTATGAGAGGTCATTTCCATTCCAGAGGGTGCCTTGCTATGAGAGGTCCATTCCATTCCAGAGGGTGCCTTGCTATGAGAGGTCCATTCCATTCCAGAGGGTGCCTTGCTATGAGAGGTCCATTCCATTCCAGAGGGTGCCTTGCTATGAGAGGTCCATTCCATTCCAGAGGGTGCCTTGCTATGAGAGATCCATTCCATTCCAGAGGGTGCCTTGCTATGAGAGGTCCATTCCATTCCAGAGGGTGTCTTGCTATGAGAGGTCCATTCCATTCCAGAGGGTGCCTTGCTATGTGAGGTCCATTCCATTCCAGAGGGTGCCTTGCTATGAGAGGTCCATTCCATTTCAGGGTGCCTTGCTATGAGAGGTCCATTCCATTCCAGAGGGTGCCTTGCTACGAGAGGTCCATTCCATTCCAGAGAGTGCCTTGCTATGAGAGGTCCATTCCATTCCAGAGGGTGCCTTGCTATGAGAGGTCCATTCCATTCCAGAGGGTGCCTTGCTATGAGAGGTCCATTCCATTCCAGAGGGTGCCTTGCTATGAGAGGTCCATTCCATTCCAGAGGGTGCCTTGCTATGTGAGGTCCATTCCATTCCAGAGGGTGCCTTGCTATGAGAGGTCCATTCCATTTCAGGGTGCCTTGCTATGAGAGGTCTATTCCATTCCAGAGGGTGCCTTGCTATGAGAGGTCCATTCCATTCCAGAGAGTGCCTTGCTATGAGAGGTCCATTCCATTCCAGAGGGTGCCTTGCTATGAGAGGTCCATTCCATTCCAGAGGGTGCCTTGCTATGAGAGGTCCATTCCATTCCAGAGGGTGCCTTGCTATGAGAGGTCCATTCCATTCCAGAGGGTGCCTTGCTAAGAGAGGTCCATTCCATTCCAGAGGGTGCCTTGCTATGAGAGGTCCATTCCATTCCAGAGGGTGCCTTGCTATGAGAGGTCCATTCCATTCCAGAGGGTGCCTTGCTATGAGAGGTCCATTCCATTCCAGAGGGTGCCTTGCTATGAGAGGTCCATTCCATTCCAGAGAGTGCCTTGCTATGAGAGGTCCATTCCATTCCAGAGGGTGCCTTGCTATGAGAGATCCATTCCATTCCAGAGGGTGCCTTGCTATGAGAGGTCCATTCCATTCCAGAGGGTGCCTTGCTATGAGAGGTCCATTCCATTCCAGAGGGTGCCTTGCTATGAGAGGTCCATTCCATTATGCCCAGAAGATGGAATGAAAGGACGCTGTTTAAAAGGACACTGGAAGATTCTCCCTGGTGGGACAGGAAGAATGGATCCTGTTGAAACTGGGAGGAGCTTGGGACTTTAATAAAAATAATCGCTTATTGTCACAAGTAGGCTTCAATGAAGTTACTGTGAAAAGTCTCTAGTCTCGGGCAGCATGGTGGCCTAGTGGTTAGCACAGCTGCCTCACAGCGCTGAGGTGCATGTGGAGTTTGCACATTCTCCCCGTGTCTGCGTAGGTTTTGCCCCCACAACCCAAAAATGTGCAGAGTAGGTGGATTGGCCATACTAAATTACCCCTTAATTGGAAAAGATAATTGGGTAATCTAAATTTTTTTTTAAATCCCTAGTCGCCACATTCCGGCACCTGTTTGGGGAGGCTGGTACGGGAATTGAACCCGCGCTGGATTGGATTGGATTGGATTTGTTCATTGTCACGTGTACCGAGGTACAGTGAAAAGTATTTTTCTGCGAGCAGCTCAACAGATCATTAAGTACATGGGAAGAAAACGGGATAAAAGAAAATACATAATAGGGCAACACAAGGTTTAAAAAGTGAATCTGTTGGGGAGAGCTCGCAGAGTCGCCTCGCTCCGGCGCCATCTTCTTGAGGACGCTGCTGGCATTGTTCTGCATTACAAGCCAGCTGTTTAGCCCACTGTGCTAAACCAGCCTTATAAACTCTGCTGAGAGTGTGGTGTAATGTATAAATATGGCATGGGGATTTTGGTTATTTATTTTAATAAATTTAGAGTGCCCAATTCTTTTTTTCCAATTAAGGCCCAATTTAGTATGGCCAATTCACCTACCTTGAACATCTTTTTTTGGTTGTGGGGGTGAGACCCAAGCCGAAACGGGGAGAATGTGTAAACTCCACATAGACAGTGACCCGGGGCCAAGATTGGACCAGGGTCCTCAGAGCCATGAAGCAGCAGTGCTAACCACTGTGCCACTTCAGATTTTGGTTGTCTTAAGAGCTTAATGGAGAGTACCATTTTTGTGGTTTAGTGTACTGGTTGTCTTGTGAGTAAGGTTTAGTCATTTTGATTTTGGTTTGTTTGTTACAGCGGAAGTTTGAAAATGTGAAATCCTGTCATGTGATTCTTTGCGTTGTAACTCCATTCCTTTAAAAGTTATTGGTCTCTCTGGAAATTGTAACAATAATGATATTAACTTTGTTACTCTGCTCTCTCTGCAGGATGATATTGACCCAACATCACCACTGATCCTTTCTCTTCTCCTCAATCCCATTGCCATTGGTCACTCTTGAAAGGAACAATATGAAAATTGCTTATTGTCACGAGTAGGCTTCAATGAAGTTACTGTGAAAAGCCCCTAGTCGCCACATTCCAGCACCTGTTCGGGGAGGCTGTTACGGGAATATCTGTATATCTGGATAGTCAGTCCATTCAAGCCATATTCCACCAGCAAAACCACACTGAACCAGTGTTCAGCAGATGGCCCAGGACTCCATATTGCCATGGTAGTCACTAAAGTTCACAATAATTTCAGGCCGACTAACAGGAATAAAACCAATGGCAATTTCACAGAAGCATCTCAAACAAAAAGGTTTGCAGATTGAGCTGAATGATACAATTCTTTGTTGATAGGATTGACGGTGGGGGCAAGGCGGATGGGTGGTGGGCAAGGGTGTGATGTGTGGGGGGACATAAGATCCAGCCTGATGGTTTCCTCTTTTCTGGGGTTACAGGGATAGGGTGGGGAAGTGGGTCTAGGTAGGGTGTTCTTTCAGAGGGTCAATGCAGATTTGATGGACCGAATGGCCTCCTTCTGCACTGTAAGAATTCTAGATTTCTGTTTATGTTTCTGTAATGATTTCAGAAATAAAAATTTTGCTTTGTAACATATTTTATTGAGGCATTTGTGATTTTATAACAGTAACAGTAAACCATATACAAACAACTATAGACATAGTGCAACGATCCTCTCCCTCCCTCACAGGTGCCACTCAGAAATAAATGTTACAAGAAATTGATCCCATTTCTTTCAGAAATGAATACCTTGTATTAAAGAAATAAAACTGGATCATGAGCAATCTCTAGTTAAACTGTCCAGAATTAAGAACGCACCATTGTTAGAGGATAGGATTTTATTTATGTTTAGCTGTTTGATCTGGTCCTCAAAATCAACCAAATCTTGAGATGTTGAGGTCAAGTGTTCTGTTGCGCGTATTGTTCATGCAATAATACTTAGGCATACAGTTAAACAACAGGATTCGCATCATGTTTGTGGGGATTCAAATGTTCCAGTAGCCTTGTTTTTTTTTCCTTTTAAATATTATTATTAAGACATTTATGTTAACAGTAAATACAAACACAAGAGCAAGAACAAACAGGAACATCACAATAAATAACCAGCTAAACAACACCGCAACCCCCCCCCCCCCCCCCCCCCCCCCCGCCCCGCCATTCCTCTCCTTCTGTCCTGCCTTCCCCATTTTAACCCTTTTATTCCCCCCGCACCCCCCGCCCGCCCACCTGTGCTGACACCTCAATCCTCCTTGAAAAAGTCGATGAACGGCTTCCACCTCCAGGCAATCCAATTGATCGACCCTCTTAAGACAAACTTGATTTTCTCCAGCCTTAGGAGCTCCACCAGATCGCTCACCCATACCCCAGATTTCGGTGGCCCTCAAACAAAATCCTTCTCCGGGCTATCAGGGAGGCAGCGGCCTCTCTCGCCCCCCTGGACTCATGGATCCTCTGGCACTCCGACTATCGCCACTTCTGGACTCGGGATCACTTTCACCCTCAACACCTCGGACATTATATCCACGAACCCTTGTCAGAGCCCCTTCAGTTTCGGACATGTCTGGAATATTTGAACATGGTTCCCAGGCCTCCCCACGCACCACCCATACCTATCTTCGGCCCTCTCAAAACACTTACTCATCCTAACCCTACCCCCAATACACACTTCCTAACCATGTCTACCCAATGGTAGCTGCCCAATAATAATTCATTATATTTGGCAATGCCAGCCCACTCCAATAACACTTTCTCAACCCGTGCGGTTTTCCCTGCCCACACAAATCCCGAAATCAAAGAGTTGACTTTCTCAAAGAATGATTTTGTGATGAAGATCGGGAGGTTCTGAAAAAGCCTCGGCAGCACAGTCAATTTCACTGTCTGCACTCGCCCTGCCAGTGACAGTGGCAGCACATCCCACCTCTTAAAATCCCCTTTCATGTGCTCCACCAAACGAGCCAGATTCAGCTTATGCAGCTGTGCACATCCCACACTATCTGGATGCCCAAGTACCTGAAGCTCGTCCCCACCACCTTCAATGGCAGCTCTCCAAACCTCCTCTCCTGCTCCCTGGCCTCGATCGGGAATACCTCACTCTTCCCCATATTTAGCTTCTATCTGGGAAACCGGCCAAACTACTCAAGTATATGCATGATTCCCTCAATATCTCCCAATGGGTCCGAAATATACAGCAACAGGTCGTCAGTATACATCGAGACCCTTGCTCAACCATCCCCCCTCCAACGCAATCCCTCTCCAACTCCTCGACGCTTTAAGTGCCATTGCCAATGGCTCTATGCCAAGGCAAAAAGCAACAGAGAGAGTGGGCACCCATGCCTTGTCCCACGCTGTAAACCGAAGTAATCCAAACCCATCCGATTCATTCGAACGCTCGCTACCGGCGCCTTGTACAACAGCCAGACCCAGTCCACAAACCCCTGCCCGAACCCAAACCATCCTAACACGTCCCACAAATACTCCCACTCCACCCGATCCAAAGCCTTCTCTGCATTCATTGCCGTACCAGCCTCCCCGGACAGGCGCCGGAATGTGGCGACTAGGGACTTTTCACAGTAACTTCATTGAAGCCTACTCGTGACAATAAGCGATTTTCATTTCATTTCATTTCAATGACACCTCCACATCCTGTCCCTCCGAGGCACGTTTAATAGTCTTGTGACATTTGCTGACAATTGCCTCTCCTTTACAAACCCCGTCTGGTCTTCCCCTATCAGCCCCGGCACACAATCCTCGATACGCAAGGCCAGGATCTACGCCAGCAACTTAGTGTCCACATCTAACCGTGATCTCGGGCGGTATGACCCACACTGATCCAGATCTTTATCGTTCTTCAATATTAGGGATATGGACACCTGTGATAATGTAGGGGGTAGCTCCCCCTTTTCCCTCGTCTCATTATATGCCCTCACCAGCAGAGGCCCCAGGTATCCCCCAAACGTCTTATAAAATTCCCCAGGGAACCCATCTGGGTCCAGGGCCTTCCCTGCCTGCATTGCCCCCCTACTCTCCATCACCACCATCAGCCCAACGGGGGCTCACAACCCCTCCACCTACTGTATTGTTGTTGACCAAACCCTTCAAATCCTAGATTATCATTATCATTTGCCACCCTATATTTTTCTTCTACCTGGATGATGTGATCTGCTGTCCACAACTCCACAGCTAAAGGTGAAAATAACTCTATGTAAGGAGAACCAATCACAACACATGCCTCAGTCAGATTCAGTTAATATGCTGCCTTCCTCAACAACAAACTATATAAAACTAAACTGAAATAACTCAATACGGCTCGTGCTGTATGAATAGCCCAAGTGTAACTGTCTCTAACTCTGTTTGCGTGCGTTATTGAGCACTAATTTAATTTAAGCCCTAAACAGAAAGTGAATACTTTGCACAGATGTCTTGACCTTACAGCATCTGGAACAGACCCTTCGGCCCTCCCAGCCTGCGCTGATCCAGATCCCTTATCTAAACCAGTCGCCTATTTTCCAAGGATCTACTTCCCTCTGTTCCCCGCCCGTTCATATATCTGTCCAGATGCATCTTAAATGATGCTATCGTGCCCGCCTCTACCACCTCTGCTGGCAAAATGTTCCAGGCACCCACCACCCTCTGCGTAAAAACCTTCCCACGCACATCTCCCTTAAACTTTCCCCCTCTCATCTTGACATCATGACCCCTTGTAATTGACACCCCCACTCTTGGAAAAAGCTGGTTGCTATCCACCCTGTCCATACCTCTCATAATTTTGTAGACCTCAATCAGGTCCCCTCTCAACCCCCATCTTTCCAACGAAAACAATCCTAATCTACTCAACCTTTCTTCATAGCTAGCACCCTTCATACTAGGCAACATCCTGGTGAACCTCTTCTGCACCCTCTCTAAAGCATCCACATCCTTCTGGTAATGTGGCGACCAGAACTGCACGCAGTTTTCCAAATGTGGCCTAACCAAAGTCCCATACAACTGTAACATGACCTGCCGACTCTTGTACTCAATACCCCGTCCGATGAAGGCAAGCATGCTGTACGCCTTCTTGACCACCCTATCAACCTGCGTTGCCACCTTCAGGGTACAATGGACCTGAACTCCCAGATCTCTCTGTACATCAATTTTCCCCAGGACTCTTCCATTGACCATATAGTCCACTCTTGAATTTGATCTTCCAAAATGCATCACCTCGCATTTGCCTGGATTGAACTCCATCTGCCATTTCTCTGCCCAACTCTCCAATCTATCTATATTTTGCTGTATTCTCTGACAGTCCTCCTCGCTATCTGCAACTTCACCAATCTTAGTATCATCTGCAAACTTGCTAATCAGACCACCTATACCTTTGTCCAGATCATTTATGTATATCACAAACAACAGTGGTCCGAACACGGATCCCTGTGAACACCACTAGTCACCTTTCTCCATTTTGAGACACTCCCTTCCACCACTACTCTCTGTCTCCTGTTGCCCAGCCAGGTCTTTATCCATCTAGCTAGTACACCCTGAACCCCATACGACTTCACTTTTTCCATCAACCTGCCATGGGAAACTTTATCAAACGCCTTACTGAAGTCCATGTATATGACATCTACAGCCCTTCCCTCATCAATCAACTTTGTCACTTCCTCAAAGAATTCTATTAGGTTTGTAAGACATGACCTTCCCTGCACAAAACCATGCTGCCTGTCAATGATAAGTCTATTTTCTTCCAAAATGTGAATAGATCCTATCCCTCAGTATCTTCTCCAACAGTTTGCCTACCACGGACGTCAAGCTCACAGGTCTATAATTCCCTGGATTATGCCTGCTACCCTTCTTTTTTTAAAATTTAGAATACCCAATTATTTTTTTTTCCAATTAAGGGGCAATTTAGTGTGGCCAATCCACCTACCCTGCACATCTTTTGGGTTGTGGGAGTGAAACCCACGCAAACTGCTACCCTTTTTAAAAAAAATTTAGATTAGCCAATTATTTTTTCCAATTAAGGGGCAATTTAGCGTGGCCAATCCATCTACTCTGCACATTTTTGGGTTGTGGGGGCGAAACCCACGCAGACACGGGGAGAATGTGCAAACTCCACACGGACAGTGACCCAGAGCCTGGATCAAACCTGGGACCTCAGCGCCGTGAGGCGGTTGTGCTAACCACTAGGCCACCGTGCTGCCCTTACTGCTACCCTTCTTAAACAAAGGCACAACATTATCAATTCTCCAGTCCTCCGGGACCTCACCCGTGCTCAAGGATGCTGCAAAGATATCTGTTAAGGCCCCAGCTATTTCGTCCCTCGCTTCCCTCAGTAACCTGGGATAGATCCCATCTGGTCCTGGGGACTTGTCCACCTTAATGCCTTTTAGAATACCCAAAACCTCCCCCTTCCTTATGACGACTTGACCTAGAGTATTTAAACATCCATCCCTAGCCTCAACATCCGTCATGTCCCTCTCCTTGGTGAATACCGATGCAAAGTACTCATTAAGAATCTCACCCATTTCCTCTGACTCCACGCATAAATTCCCTCTTTTGTCTTTGAGTGGGCCAATCCTTTCTCTAGTTATCCTCTTGCTCCTTATGTATGAATAAAAGGCTTTGGGATTTTCCTTAACCCTGTTAGCCAAAGATATTTCATGACCCCTTTTAGCCCTCTTTATTGCCCGTTTGAGATTCATCCTACTTTCCCGATATTCCTCCAAAGCTTCATCAGTTTTGAGTCGCCCTGATCTTATGTATGCTTCCCTTTTCATTTTAGCTAGTCTCACAATTCCACCCATCATCCATGGTTCCCTAATCTTGCCATTTCTATCCCTCATTTTCACAGGGACATGTCTGTCCTGCACTCTAATCAACCTTTCCTTAAAAGACTCCCACATTTCAAATGTGGATTTACCCTTAAACAGCTGCTCCCAATCCACATTCCCTAGCTCCTGCCAAATTTTGTTATACTCGGCCTTTCCCCAATTTAGCACTCTTCCTTTAGGACCACTCTCGTCTTTGTCCATGAGTATTCTAAAACTTACGGAATTGTGATCACTATTCCCAATGTAATCACCGACTGAAACTTCAACCACCTGGCCGGGACCATTCCCCAATACCAGGTCCAGTATGGCCCCCTCCCGAGTTGGACTATTTACATACTGCTCTAAAAAACTCTCCTGGATGCTCCTTACAAACTCTGCTCCATCTACGCCTCCAACACTACACGAGTCCCATTCAATGTTGGGGAAGTTAAAATCTCCCATCACAACCACCCTATTGCTCCTACATTTTTCTATAATCTGTCTGCATATTTGTACCTCTACTTCATGCTCGCTTTTGGGAGGCCTGTAGTAAAGCCCCAACAATGTTACTGCACCCTTCCTATTTCTTAGCTCTACCCATATTGCCTCAGTGCTCGAAACCTCCATCGTGCCCTCCTTAATCACAGCTGTGATATCATCTCTAACCAGTAATGCAACTCCTCCACCCCTTCTACCTCCCTCTCTATCCATCCTGAAGCATCTATACCCTGGGATATTCAGTTGCCAGTCCTGCCCTTCCCTCAACCAAGTCTCAGTAATACCAATAACATCATATTCCCAGGTACTAATCCAAGCCCTAAGTTCATCTGCCTTACCTGCTACACTTCTCTCGCATTAAAACAAATGCACCTCAGACCACCTGTCCCTTTGCGTTCATCATCTCTTCCCTGTCTACTCTTCCCCTTAGTCACATTGAGTTTATTATCTAGTACCTTACTGGCTTTAGTTGCTGCCTCTTTACTGACCTCTAACTTCCTAATCTGGTTCCCATCCCCCTGCCACATTAGTTTAAAACCTCCCCAACAGTGTTAGCAAAAGCACCCCCTGGGACATTGGTTCCAGTCCTGCCCAGGTGTAGACTATCCGGTTTGTAATGGTCCCACCACCCCAGAACCAGTTCCAATGTCCCAGAAATCGGAACCCCTCCCTCCTGCATCATCTCTCAAGCCACCTATTCATTCTGACTATTCTTGAATTTCTACTCTGACTGTTTCATGGCATTGGTAGCAATCCTGAGATTACACCTTTGAGGTCCTACTTTTTAAACTTATCTCCTAACTCCCTAAATTCTGATTGTAGGACCGCATCCCATTTTTTACCTATATCGTTGGGGCCTATATGCACCATGACAACTGGCTGTTCACCCTCCCCCTTCAGTATGTCCTGCAGCTGATCTGAGACATCCCTGACCCGTGCACCCGGGAGGCAACATACCATTCGGGAGTCTCGTTTTCGACCACAGAAACACCTGTCTACTCCCCTTACGATTGAATCCCCTATGACTATAGCCCTGCCAGTCTTTTGCCCACCCTTCTGTGCAGCGGAGCCAGCCACGGTGCCATGTGCCTGGCTGCGACTGCTAGTACGGTATACCTGTTTCGGAGGGAGATGACCGCAAGGGACACCTGCACTGTCTTCCTGCTCTTTCTCTGCCTTTTGGTCACCCATTCCCTGTCTCCCTCACCAATCCTAATCTGCGGTGTGACCAACTCACTGAACGTGCTATCCACGACCTCCTCAGCATCGCGGATGCTCCAAAGTGAGTCCATCCGCAGCTCCAGAGCCATCATGCGGTCTAACAGGAGCTGCAGCTGGATACACTTCCCGCACATGAAGGAGTCGGGGGCATCGGCCTCGTCCCTGAACTCCCACATTGAGCACAAGGAGCATAACACGGGTCTGGGATCTCCTGCCATTTTTACACTTTACCTTCACTGACTACAAATATAATATCAAATAATTAATAAGTGAAAGGAATAAGGATTTTTCTTACCAATCACAATACCTACCAACACACGAAGAGTTAAATTTCTCCCAGCTACTGCTAATTGGAGCACTTTCCTTACCAGCCAATCAGGTCACTGCTTTGCTGTGATGTCACTCTTCAAGGTAAGTTTTAAAGTTTTAAAGAGGTAAACTTACCTTTCCAACAGACCCCTGGTTACTGCTCCCGCCGAAAATCTGAAGGCCACTTCAGTATCTGAGGAATCGCGAATGGTGCTGAACTTCTGTAATCATCAGCAAACATCCTCACTTCTGACCTTACGATGGAAGAGAGGTCATTGATGAAGCAGCTGAGGTATTTGGGCCTAGGACACTACCCTGAGGAACTCCTGCAGTGATGTCCTAGAGCTGATTTGATGGATCACATTGACTCGAGTTTTTTGAGGCCTTCTTGATGCCACTTGGTCAAGGCCAGTCACTCTTACCTTACTGCTGGAGTTCAGCTCCTTAGTCCACGTTCGAACTAAATGTGGTCAGGAGCAGACTGATCCTGGCAGAACCCAAACTCAGCGTCAACGAGCAGGTTATTGCTAAACAAGTATCGCTTGATAACACTGTTTATGAATGTGGCGATATTAGTGATGCAGTGATGTGGTAATTAATGTTACGTGTGTTGCTGATGCACTGATCTTTAGATGAAAACAAGTAACAATGGGTGCTTTACTGTCAAGTGACCATGGGAACCTTTTTGACCAAACTGCATTGTTCTGCTGGTAATAACTAAAACAGTTCACATCAATCCATCATGTTGTTCCTTCACTAACGTATTGAAGTTAGGTTGGATTTTGCCATATTATTCCTAAAAATGATGACCAAAAGATTCGTACCCTCACTTTTCTGGTGGGCCTAAAAGATCCCCTGACATTATTTCAAGGAAAAGCTGAGGAATTCCTACTGATCCCTTGGGTTCTGACGAAGGGTCATATTCAACTCAAAATATTAACTCGCTTTTTTCTCTCCACAGAAGCTGCCTGAGCTGCTGAGTTTTTCCAGCACTTTCTCTTTTGGGCAGGATTTTCCATTCCTCCAACTACGTGTTTCTCGGCAGCACACTGTTCGTGATGGCGGATTCTCTACTCCCGCCGCTTGTCAATGGGATTTCCCACTGAAGCTACCCCACACTACCGGAAAGCCCGTGGGTGAGGGTGTGCTGCCGGGGGAAAAGAGGCAACCATGTGCCAGAGCCAACTGGACATTGCAGCGGCTCTCCTGAGCATGGCCCAGTCACAGCAGGCAATAGCTGGGAATGTCAGCAGCATTGCCCAGACGCTGGCTGATGTGGCACAGGCACAAAGGGAGGTGGCTCAGTCCCAGAGGGAGATGGCAGTCACTGGCTGATGTGACCCAAACCAGAAGGTGGTGGCACAGTTGCAGCGTGATGTGGCGCAGTCCCAGATGGAGATGGTCCACTCCCTGTGCTCCATGACCACGAGCATGCCGACCCTGGTCGAGGCCAGAGTGGGCCTCTATGACTGGCACGCCAAGTGGCGATGGAGCCTTAGGGGATACCTCCGCTCACACCCACATCCCACAGAGTAGCCCGGTGGCCATTGGGCACCACAGGGGAGGAGGAGATGATGGGACCCGTGCCAGTGACTCCCACAGGGGAGGTGCCGGAACACCACAACACCTCAGACACCCCCCTCCCCCCTCTTGTCATTGGTTCATCTGGTGGGCAGCGGGCAGAACAGGACAGCACTACACCACCTGGGATGCCCGAGCAGCAGCCATGTCCTTGCAGGCCCAGTCGCCCAGAAGACACCCGCCAATGGGACCCAGGTCACAGAGCGGGAATCACAGCAGACCACCTCCACACCTGCTGTACCATCTGGGGAACCACCTAGACGTAGCTTTAGGGTCCTTAAGGCCAGAAAGTTAGACACCAGTTAAGTTGGCACAGGTGCAGGGCACAGCTTAGTTTTAGGGGGCAGGGCACGTATCTGTAAATGTGTTGTCATATTAAACCCCTGTTAGGACTCTGACAACCTGCCTCAGTGTTCTGTCTGATGGGTGTGAGGAGTGGCTAGTCTGGGTTGGCCAAGGGGGGGGATGCGGAATGGGCAGACATTGTGGGTGGCCCAAGCATCTGAACTGCATCTTCAGAAGGCCGAAGCACTGTTCAATCATGCCCCTAGTCACTGTATGGGCATCGTTGTAGCAGGTCTCCGTGTTGGTCTGTGGCCTCCGGATAGGTGTCATCAGCAACAACCTCAGCGGGTAACCAGGAGCCAAACCTCAACCGGGGGGAAATCTTGAATATTTCAGGAATCGTCAAGTGTGCCGGGATAGAGACGTCATGCACATGGCCCCGGGTCGGGCACAGACGTGTATGATGCGCAGCTGATGGTCACATATCAGCTGCACATTCATCAAGTAGAATCCCTTTTGGTTTGTGTAGAGTGGCCTGCCATCTGCAGGTGCTCGTAGGGGGCATGCATCGCATCAATCACCCCTTGGACCCAGGGCATCCCGTCGATGGCAGCGAACCCCACTGCCCAGGCATCCTGGTGGGCTCAGTCCAATTGAAGTGGATGTATTGAGCTGTCTGGGGATTATAGGACCTCCAGGATGGCATGGATGCACCTGTACACCAAGTTCTGAGACATCTCCCCACTTGACACCTACAAGGACCCCATCACGTAAAAGTTCAGGGCGACTGTCACTTTGACAGCCACCAAGAGTGGGTGTCCTCCCCCATACCCCTTCTGTGCCAGGTACGCCCACCACGATTTTAGCATCGGAATCTATTCTCCACCCAATTGCGCTTCGCAATTTCAGAGTCAGCCAATGGAGAATCCCACCCGCAATGTTCTGACCTCAACTACGTCCTCTGGTAACGAATTCCACAGGTTCACCACTGTCTGGATGAAGAAATTTCTCCTCACCTCTATCCCTTTTTCATAGAATCCTTACAGTGCAGAAGGAGGCTTTCGATCGATCGCATCTACTCCAGCTCTTGCACCGTTAGAGCACCTACCTCGGCCCTATCTCCCGCTCCTATCCCCGCCATTTAGATTAAACCCTCCCCAATCACTCCAGAAAATACTCCCTCAGACATCAGTGTAACCCGTCCAGTTTGTACTGGTCCCACCTCGCCCCGAATCAGTCCCAATGCCCCAGGAAACTGAAACCCTACCCCTCACACCATCTCTTCAGCCATGTATTAATTCAATATATCTTGCTATTCCAACCTGACTAGCACGTGGCACTGGTAGCAATCCTGAGATCACTATTTTTGAGGTCCAACTTCCCAACCTTCTTTCCAACTCCCTATTATCACACATGCTGGCCCCGGTCACTAGAAATGTTCCCGGCTTCCCACATAGAGCAAGAAGGCTGAAGCTTTGAGCTCTCCTGCCATGACTTACCCCTTTAATTAAACCTTTGGAAGATGATACTTGATATTAGATTAGACCCAATTCACTTTGGCTCTTCTTTCCTTGTCCTCGTTACTACCAAAGATAGCCCTTACAGATTATAAACCACAAAATATCTTCCCAAACTATCCGTTCAATGGCATTACTTTCAAATGTCTACGTGGATGATCATTAACAGAAGAATGGTGTTGAACACCCATAACAACAATAACTTTTTATTTTTGATGCACCTATAATATAGTAAAATGCCCCAAGGAGCATCATCAAAAAAACTTGACACTGAGCCTGAGAAGGAGATATTGGGACCGATGATGAAAATTTGGCTAGCTCCTCAAAAAGAGGAGATTCGGAGATGATTGGAGGAAGTCCAGTGTTTAGGGCTGAGGCACCAAGATACATCTGTCAGTAGTGGAGCGACGGAAATCAGCGATGCACAAGGGACACAAGTGGAGGAACACAAGGATTTTGGATGGTTGTAGGACTGGAGGAAGCCAGAGAGCTGGGGAGAGATAAGGCCATGGAGGGATCCAAACATTGCCAGACCAGAAAGAGAAAACAAAAACAAAAACAACAGCCAGTTTCAAATATCAAAATTCTTATAAAAAAAAGCACAACACATCATTTATGTGATTTAAAACTTTTAGTGCACTTTTAAAAAAAAAGAATGAACACAATACAGTAATGTACTGTAAAACTATTTCAATGGACCTTTAGATTGACCTTCAGATTTGCTTTGTAACATAACTCATAAAGCAGCTTTCAGCGCAGTGAGATTAGTCAGGGCATAAAGGGTTAACAGTCACATTTTGCCAGACTCCTTCATTGACTCATTTGCTAGTGCAGGCACTATTTTGCCAGTAATAGGTTGTGAGATTCAGGAAGTTGCCAGGGAACCTCTCCGAATCTGAAAATAACAGATTCAAAGATATATGAAGCATAAGAGCTGTAAGGTATGAATGAAGGAGTTTAGCATCATTTTCTCTTTAAAAGCACATCTGCCACATTTCGGGGGAAGATCGAGAGTTCACGATGAGGCATTAGAGGAAAAAATGTTCAGCCCTTCCAAAACGTTGTTTGATCATTGCTTTCATCATTACATTTTTGTGGGATTTCCTTTGACCTGGTTCCAGGTAAAGATACAATATTATTTAGCACGAAAAATATTACTTGCATTGAAAAGAAGTGAACAGCAAATGGTTTCAAGAAAACTTGTTGCAAACACAGTGGATGCTCGTCGGCACCATCAAACACAAGGTCAAGACTGGGATAAAGAATAACACAGACATTTCCAAGAGTATCTGAGTGCCCCATCATCTGCCCCTTTCAATAATGCCCAAGAGCGCCAACCTCAGTCAATTTATCTTTTCACACTAACTTCACATGGACCTTAATCATCAACTAGTGTGAATCAAATGGTTTAGGCCAAAGCTGGACACCTGACTCAAAACACAATTTTATGATGAATTCAAAATAAAAGACACAGAAAAAGAAATGCACATCAGTCAGTTTTTTAAAATAAATTTAGATTACCCAATTATTTTTTCTATTAAGGGGCAATTTAGCGTGGCCAATCCACCTACTCTGCACATTTTTGGGTTGTGGGGGCGAAACCCACGCAGACACGGGGAGAATGTGCAAACTCCACACGGACAGTGACCCAGAGCCGGGATCGAACCTGGGACCTCAGCGCCGTGAGGCGGTTGTGCTAACCACTAGGCCACCATGCTGCCCTTCATCAGTCATGGTTAAGGTTGCAAATGGAATCAAACTCTGATCTGCATCGTTACATTGGGGAGGTTGAGCTCCTAATTGGAATGATTGCCAGAATATATTGTCAGTCAGTATACTCAGGTTCCTGTTCGCATCATGACCAGATAAAGGTCAAAGTTGTCACGGACAAAATGATGATGATGGCAAATATTTCATATACATGTCAAATATTCACAGTTTTTATTAATACTGTTACCAAAGGTGATGAATGAGATGACAAGTAGTTCACTGGTGTGAACTTAAAAGCAGTCACTCATTACACTCCCTCCGACATTGGTTGTTAGAAATTTTAGACATTATCCATCTAGTCCTGTTTTTAAAAAATCTACCTTTAATCGATTAGTTTGAGCAGAAATGGTGGAAGAGCCATTTGACATAACACAGTCAGTCCTTCTGCCCAACTGAAGATCAAGTACCAGCAAGAACTCTCATCTGGTTCTCTCCTCATCCCCTCCAATACAATCCAGTCTCAAGGAACCATGTCAATCATTCTGACTGGCTCATCAATGGTAAGCATGTAGCTGAAGTATCTTATCTTAAAGGTTACATTCACAGATACAACATGGTCATAGAAAACAGTTTTTAAATACACTTGCACAAAGATATTCCCAAAAGCACATCTTCCTGGATACCATTAAATTCAATTCCAATGGCTTATGGCCAGTTCAGATCCAATGATCAAACTGTAAAACTGATGCAGACATTAGTGATGACTCCAGTTCCAAGTCAGATAAAAAGAGCGTATCATTGAAAATCCAGAAATGCCCATAGGATAAAAATAAACCAGGGCTCTTTTCTCTTAAAAAGATAAGTCTGGTCGATGATCTATTGAAGTCTTTAAAATTGTGAAGGGTTGTGATTAATGTAGACATGGAGATGCTGTTTCCAGGTATTTTTGGGGGGGGGGGGGGGGGGGGGGGGGGTGGAGTGAGGTGGCGGGCGACAGAGGTGAAAGCTAAAGACCAGAAATGTAGTAAATATAACATTGTCTCGAATAAATCCAGTTTGCAATTCCAGAGGAACGTCTTTACTCAGAAACTGGTGTGAATGTGGAATTCACTACTGCAGGGAGTGATTGAGACGGACAGATACGTTGAAGGAGTAGCGAGATAGGTTCCTTTATTCCTCATAAACATGAGGACATGTTAAATTAGGACATGGGATTAGCTAATGGAAGGTTGGAGGAAACTTGTTTGTCTGCATGTAGAACCTGGCAGATTCATTTTGCATCTCAACTACACACCGAGTGACCCAGAGGAGAGCAGTGATTTTTGAAGTCGGCCATGTGAATTTACCCTCACCCCCTTCCTTGATCACTGTCACTCCTATTGAGGGGCAGATAACCCCCAGCTTCGTCATGTGATCATTACTGACATTGATATATTGCAGAATTGTGAATTTTAAACTATCTTTCTTTCTCTGTGTATATCTCGCTCATTCGCCATCACCCTCCCCCCCCCCCCCCCCCCCCCCCCACCCTTTGCCAAGTCACAGGTTCTTAGAATCATAAATGAGTCACCGCACTCCCAGAAGGCCACAGGCTGCACTCCCCTTTTGAGAGAGAGCTGACTGGTGGTGATTTAACCGGAGGGTCATCACATCTCAGGCGAGGGGCAAGGTTGAGAAGGCGGGCCGACATAAATAACTTCAGCTTGTAGCCCACGCCATTGGCGTCACTCTGCATCACGAACCAGCCATCCAGCCAACTGAGTTAACCAACCCCCAGAATCATAAAAGGAGGCGGCCATTTGGCTCATCCAGTCAGTGCTGACTCTTTCAAAAAGCTATCTGATTAATTCCACCCCATGTCCTTTCTCCGTGGCCTTGCACATTTTATCCCTTTCAATTAAATTCCCTTGTAAAAATTACTATTGAATCTACTTCCACTACCCTATCAGGCAATGCTTTCCAGATCATCATAATTAAATTAATTTTAAAAATACCTGTCTCCTCTCTGGTTCTTTAGCCAAATTGTACATCCTCTGGCTATGGATCTGCCAGTGGAAACACTTTCTCCCTGTTTGCGTTACCAAAATCTTTCATAATAAACCTTCTCTGTTCGAAGGGGAAAAGAAAAATGCAGCTTCTCCAGTCTCTCGACATGACAGAAATCACTCATCCTATTCCAGTGAAGTCTCTTCTGCACCCTCACCTCCAAAGGCCTTGACACCTTGCCTAAAATGTGGTGCCCAGAAATGGATGCAACACTTCAGCAGGAACCGCTGAACTAGTGTCTTATAACTGTTTAGCATAACTTCCTTGCTCCTGGATCCTTGATGTAGCATGTGTGACTCAAAGGGAAAGGGTGCTATGTTTTAAAGTCTAGGGTGGGATTTTCCAACCCTGGCTGTCACCGGCATGGTCCAATCCCAGCAAAAGTATATGAACGTTTGACTGGGCTGGCAGCTCCTGCAGCAGTTCCTGCCATGACGGGCCAAAAAATCGCAACCGTGGTCTGATATATTTAAGCCGCCAACTTTGGCATGTAGCTTTTCCAGGAGGAATGCTTTCAAAGCATCTACACCCGTCAAAGGCGCTGGTATGTACAGTGAGGCATTTCATTTCATTCCCTACCTGGCGGTCCGCCCGATTGAAATCTTGACCAGCTGCCCTTTGGGGAAGGCAGCAGTAGAAATTCCCAACGATCAGAAAATATTGGGAATTGGTTGGGGATGGGGATTTGCCCAATTGCAAGGGAAGGGTGGCTTGACAGGCTGGGGGAGAGGGTGGTGTTGGTTAGGGAGAGATGCAATCTTCCTAACTCAAAGTAGTAACTTACCTCCTCCATCCGACTACTCCTGCCTCCTTTTAGATGCCGTGCTTCCTGAATGCCAGGAAAACCATGCAGGAGGTGTTAATTTCAAATCACTACCAAAATACCAGGACAGGAGCCTCATTTAAATAGTATAATGTCACAGAGGCTTACTTAGACATCCTGCTATTTAGACATAGAACAGTACAGCACAGAAAAGGCCCTTCAGCCCTCGAAGTTGTGCCGAGCAATGATCACCCTACTCAAACCAACGTATCCACCCTATACCCGTAACCCAACAGCCCTCCCCCCCACCTTACTTTTTAGGACACTACGGGCAATTTAGCATGGCCAATCCACCTAACCCGCACATCTTTGGACTGTGGGAGGAAACCGGAGCACCCGGAGAAAACCCACGCACACACGGGGAGGACATTTAATGTGGGTTAAAGCACAAACATGGACCGGAGGGCGATAGATTCAGTTCGGGTTTTACGACTGAGGCAATTTTATCCCCCTCCTCCCCTCGATTCTCTCCCACCTATCATTGTCACAGCGGGTTTTAAAATACCACCACCCCCCCCCCTCCCCCGAGGTTTGATCATTGCACACTTCATCTCTCATGACCCAAAACCATTTTTTTCAGATAATACTGAATCAAGGAGCAGCTTTCAATAATATTGCGAATAACATTAATGATATTAGAAATGAGACGATTTCTTTGGCTGCTTATGCTTGTATAAAATAGTCCATCAAAAGTTCTGCTTGCTCCCTTAAGTTCTTGGTGTCCCTTTCCCCATTAGTCAATCCTCATTTGATGGTTTTGGTAGCTGTCCACAAGTGCTCGTCCGTTCTGTTGCCCATTGCAATGGTGCATTATCACCGTTTGTTTAGTCACTAGGAGCTTCTGTTCCTTTGATGTACAGCTTGGTTTCTTTGGCAACACCAGGATAAGAATAAATGCGATGATATGTAAACCGAAGTACCAGGTCCTGAAAGGACAAAATACACATATTGAATTCATAGAACCTTACATTTAACCTATCATGCCTCTTCCAGCTCTTTGAAAGATTAGACTCCAGAGACAGGAGATTGTCAGGGTGACCAACTCTTGAAGGGAGAGGGAGAGTTTGGGGGACTAGAAAGTTAACTGCTAAATTCAAAGGGAGAAAATATACAGCATCAGCAGGTTCATGGAGGCTCAAATGGATTGCTCAGATAAAGGGCTATGCCCACCACAACATCTAGTATAAAATATTTTATTTCAGCCTCCTGAACGCCATCGTGTTGTGCACACTGCTACCTTGAAGCTTGATGCTGCAGATGCTCCTTGCTGCCTCCCCAACACTCACACACACCACTGCCCAACTCCCGTCCCCTCCCCCTGACAGACATACTCAGCAGAGTTTCCCCAAACCACCATGCCCCAGCTCATTCAGCAACCCTTCACTCCTCCATCCCCTTGGGCCTGCCTGGAACACCTCCTTCTCTAGCCTGGCCGCCTTCCTCCTCAGACCCTTGAGGGTCACCGCCACACCCAACACCAGACTCTCCCAGAAATCTCATTGAGAAGCTACAGGAAGAGTGAATGCTGCTGCCAGTGAATGGTGAGCCACCGAGAAACACATGGCAGGTGGACCGGAGAATCCCTTCCAAAGAGTTCTGCTCTTTCCAAGCATAAAATGTGATTATTACCAACATCTGGGGGCGGGATTCTCCCCTACCCGGTGGGACGGGGGGTCCCAGCGTAGCAGAGTGGCGCCAACCACTCCGGCGTTGGGCCTCCCCAAAGGTGCGGAATTCTCCGCACCTTTGGAGGCCAAGCCCTCACATTGAGGGGCTAGGCCAGCGGCGGTGTGGTTGGCACCACGCCGACTGGCACCAAAACTGGCACAACGGCCTTTGACGCCCGCCGCCCGCCGCTGGCCGAAAGGCCTTCGCCGGTTCGCGCATGCGCCGGTCCACCACCGGCCCATGCACGCTGGGGGATTCTCTTCCGCCTCCGCCATGGTGGAGGCCGTGGCGGTGGCGGAAGAAAAAGTGTACACCCACGGCACTGGCCCGCCCGCCGATCGGTGGGCCCCGATCGTGGGCCTGGCCACCGTGGGGGCACCCCCGGGGTCCAATCGGCCAGCACCCCCCCCAGGACCCCGGGGGCCGCTCACGCCGCCGATCCCGCCACCACCAGAGGTGGTTCAAACCACGGCGGCAGGATTGGCCTCTCAGCGGTGGGACTTCGGCCCATCACGGGCCGGAGAATCGCCGCAGGGGTCACGCCGACCGGCGGGGCGCGATTCCCGCCCCCGCCAATTCCCGGGTGGCGGAGAATTTCTGCCACGGCGGGGGCGGGATTTTCGCCAACCCTGCGGGGGATCGGAGAATTTCGCCCCTGGAAACAAAATAACAAGAACATATTGCACTTTTCACTGCCATCTGAAATGACCTAGCAAGCTATTCAGTTCAAGGGCAATTAAGGAATTGCAACAAATGCTGGCCTTGTCAGTGCATCCCACATACTGTGATAGGGTAATAAGAAAGATGCCCTCATTACTACATATTTACTGGTTATTAATAACAGGGCCTTAAGTTGCCTATACTACATTCTGCTGTCCTTGATAGCAAGGGACATAAATAACAAATCACTTTGAACTATTTTGTTACTTGGGCTCATTGACTCACCTGTAAAACTTGATTGATGAGTCCACAAATGGAAGGACAAATGGTGCCACAATATAACTCACAACCATCTGTGTAGTAGCCCATGTCACTACGTCATAGAATGCCTTGCGTGTTGGCGAAACTAGGAAACGGGGCCTCAGATTGTTTCTAACCTGAATAAAAACAAACACACACAGGAACAAAATTCAGCTTTTTGAGGAAATGGAATTAAGAGTCAGATCGGCTGCGGTCTAATCGAATGGTGAAGTTCAAGAGGAGAACGTCTAGACCATTTCTTGTTTCTACGTTCTGAGGTCTCTGCCCTATTCCAATTGTGGCCTGTTCCATATCCCCCATTTTCATTCTCTGGCAGCCCGGCCTTCACTTTCCTAGATGCTAAGCTTTAGAATTCCCACTGAAACCTCTTCTCTACCTGTTTCCTCCTTGAAGATGCTTTCTAAAACCCGACCTCTTTAAGCAAGTTGTTAGTTCAGTGCCCTATATCCCCTCATGTGGCTAAGTGTTAAATTTGTTTGATAATCACCCCTCTGAAGTGTCTAGCAGCATTTAACTGTGTTAAAAGTGCTACATAAATGCAATATGTTGCTGTTATTCTCTTTAATCGGCTCTTTAATCAACCATTTTCTTTCTCCAGAATCTTTTGTTTACCCCCTAGTTGCCCTTGAGAAGGTGGAGAGCTGCCTTCTTGAACTGTTCTAGTTCATGTGGTGTAGGTACACCCACAGTGCTGTTACAAAGGGAGCTGGGGGGTTTTGATCCATCAACAGGGAAGGAATGGTAATATATGTCAGGATGGTAAGTGTTTTGAAGGGAAACTTGCAGGTGTTCCCAAGTGTCTGCTTTCCTCATCTTTCTAGATGGTAGCGGTCTAAGTGATTATTATTATTATTATTGTGGGTTTGGAAGGTGCTGGCAAAGAAACCATGGCAATTTGCTGCAGTGCAGCTCATGGATGATACATACAGCAGCCAGGGTGCGCTGGTGGTGAAGAGAGTGAAAGTTTAAGGCGGTGGATGGGATGCTGAGCGAGTGGGTTGCTCTGTCCTGGATAGTGTCAAGCTTCTTGAATGTTGTTGGAGCTGCACTCATCCAGATAAATGGAAAGTATTCCATCACACTCCTGACTTGTGCCTTGTAGATGGTGGGAAGGTTACTGAGGAGATGAGTTACCTGCCAGAGAATATCCGGCCTCTGACCTATTCTGCTAGTCACAAGAAGCAATCTTTTGAAGCAATTGCTTGTTGCAGCCATTGTACAAGTCGCCGCACCCTTCACTCTGAACCTTTAGTTTTGTTTAAAATGTGTTTACGGGATGTGGGTGCCGTCAGTTAGGCCAGCATTCATTTCCCATCTCTGACTGCCCTGGAGAAGGAGGTGATGAACTGCCTTCTTGAACTGCTGCAGTCCATGTGGTGAAGGTACAAGAGCGCTCTTTGGATCTCCAGCATCCATTCAACTTTGTTCCACCATCATTGGTCTTAGCTCTGCTTCCCAACTCCATGTCTGGCTCCATCTCCCATTGCTTTGATTTCATTGACTTTATTTCAAATCAACAGACACCTCTCTCGTTTCTTTTCTCCAATTCTGCTCTGAATCATTTTTCTCATGGTTTAATTTGTGTTTTAAAAAAAAATAATCTGACAGAGTACCCCAGTGATAAATACAGACCAGATCTTCCGACCATAAACAGCACATTACAACAGAGACAGCTCTCCATAAGAAGACCATTGTTTGTAAAATTCTTCCCTCTCGGTCAGGTTGTGAGATTAAGTCACATTCCAAAAAGCTGAGCACAAAATCTAGGCTGATATTCCATACAGTACTGAGAGGGGGGCTGGACTGTCGGACGTGCTGTCTTTCAGATGAGGTATTAAATTGCGATGCCATCAGCCTCTCAGGTGAATGTCAGAGATCATTCACCTCAAATAAGAACAGGAGAGTTCTCCCCAATATCTTGGCCAACATTTATCCCTCAACCAACATCAAGAGGGACAGATGACAGATTATAAGATCATTATCACATTGCTATTGGTGGGAACTTGTTGGGTACCAACTGGCTATTGCCTTTCCTATACTTCAACAGTGACTTTATTTCAAAAGTGCTTCATGTGACTGTAACGAGCTCTGGGGCATTCGGAGGTTGTGAATGGCGCTATTTAAATGCGAGTGCATATGGGGTACGATAGTGAAGTTGTAACTTGCAGGCAAACACACTGCTCCCAGAATTTGGGAAAGGGTTGATGATTTTCATTCCATCCTAGGACTGGTTGGGGGAGGGGGGGGGGGGGGGAAGAGGAGTGGCTCTGCAATGGGGAAGAAGTCAGACCCCAGGTGTGATTCTCTGCCCCACCGCCATGGCTGGCGCGGAGAAGACAACCCCCTGCGCATGCGCCAAAATACGCCGGCCGGTCTGCGCATGCACGAGATCACGTCGATCCTTCGGATTTGCACAAACGCGCGCCGTCCCTTCAACACTGGCTGGAGTGGTGCCAACTCCTCCGGCGTCCACCTAGCCCCCGAGACAGGTGAGAATTCCTCACCTTGGGGGCCCATTGACGCCGGAGGCGTTGGAGCTGGTTTTCCCGCTGGCGTGGGGACTTAGTTCCCAGAAGGGAGAATGCCGGCCCCAGATCTTTCAGTGTCTATAACTCTTTTGGTATAACTATACTGCAGAACACCAGCCCAAGCTATCCAGCGTCACTTACTGTTCTTGCTGCCAGTGTCATGAGCATGCCTGTCATGAAAGTGGAGTAATAGCCAGGATAAACACCATGCCATATTGCAGATAGAAAGAATGTCACCAACGTGGGATTGAATGGACATCGATCATAGCAGACTCTAATGGGAGACAACAGCAGCATTGATTAGTAACATTTAGCATCATATTCTATCATGGAACGACAAAGCACAGAAGGGGCCATTCAGTCCATCATGCCTGTGTATGCTCTTCAGTAAAATCATCTAATTAATTCCACTCCCTTTTTCCGCATGGCTCTAAATATTTTCCTTTGAGTACATAGCCGATTTCCTTCTGGATTTTACTGTTGCAACTGGTCCTGGGAAGAGACTTGCAGACAATGCATTCTTGAATCACAATACCTTGTGTAAAATTTAATCATCCACATTCCCTCCTCCTCGCACCTCCCTCCCGCCACCACCACCAACCTAGGACAATAAAATGGTCTGAAGCAGACTAGGATCTTATGCTGTGCTGTAGACCAGAACTACCTACTCTTTGAGCCACAGTGCTGTTTGTATGTTCCAATTGTCAATAAACATCTTCAGGCTTGTTGCAAACTGAAAAATAAAAGCATCAATAAATTATAGTTCAGCCATTTTGCGGTAAAGGTGTGTGTGTATGGGGTGGACGAGGGTGTAAATCTGTGTGAGTGTGGGTAAATATCTGGGCACATTTGTACCTAGATTATTTGTGGGTTATGAAGCGTGTGTGTAGATGCGATTGTGTAGGGGTGTGTGTGTAGGTGTGTGAGTGTGTGTGGATAGGTGTGTGTGTGTGAGTGTGAGCATTCATTTTGCATGTGTACATTTTCAGTTCGTACCTCTACTTTGGCGATGTTAAGATTGGAGACCAGGTCCCAGCGTGGATTACCGCGACTGTCATACCCACTGAATCCAAATCCGGCAGCATTATTGACGGCATCAGCTATGTGCAAAACAAACACAGTCACAACCAGTCCCATCAATCCTGTGCCTACAAACCAGCAGCTGCAGTCAAGTAACACATCCAAACAAAACTATTTTTCAACGTATACACTGGGTATCAACATGGTTCAGTAATAGCACACTCACATCTGGGCAAGAAGGTTGGAAGTTCAAATTCTACTCCAGGAACTTAAATACGAAACATAGGCTAACAGGTCAGTGAGGGAGTGAGCATCGTTAAAGGTCCTGGACGGGATTCTCCCTCGGCCAACACCAGAATTGGGAAACGCAATTGGGCGGAGAATCGGTTTTGACGGCGGAATCGTGGTGGGCGCAGTTTCACGCAATTCTCCGGTGCCTTGACGGTGGCATCAATGCATTCCACTCCACACATACAGTAAAAGCCTTTGGCATAACATTAGCGGGCCCGACCCCATATTCACCGGGACCTCCGCAATGCTTCTCCTCCACTGGGACGAATTCCCAACGGCGCAGTTCACTTGTGCTTTTAAAAATTGTGAAACAAGCACCAGGGCTGCTGAGGGAGAGAGGCGGGGTACGGAAAGTATGCAACATTGTCATAGTTTGCTGACAGCTGTGTCACTGCCCGGGGACTTCTACTAGGGCCAGGGGGGAGGATAGCTGGGATGGTCAGGGGGTGGGTTGTGGGGTTGGCATGGACAGGCACAGAACACCATTCCCGCAGTCTGCAAGGCAGCCATATAGCTGGGCACGCCGCTGACTGCCCATTGTGAACCTAGGGCCACAGGTTGTATGGCCCCCCCCCCCCCAGGCCACCCTCCTAGGTGCCCTCTGGCCCCCGCAGGATGGGCGTGCTCCAGCACAACCAGGGCCATCTTGTTGGCTGGGATGAGTGTGTGTGGGGAGTGTAATGTGGTTGCAGCTTGTCAGCCTCCCGAGTGTCAATCACGGACCCAGCGAATCCCGCACCGTTTTTCATTGGAATCAATTGTGTCCCACATGGCTCCGGTATTAGCCCTTCAACGGTCACTGAATAGATCCAGTTTTGCTGTCGTGGAAGTCCGTGGATTTTGCCCCAGGCTTAACACTTAGTCTCATGAATGGAGAATCCCACTGCCTGTCTTTCAGAGGGGATACTAAACTGAGGTTAGGGACCGGTTTAGCTCAGTTGGATGGACAGCTGGTTCATGATTCAGAGCAAGGCCAACAGCATGAGCTCAATTCCCGTATCGACAGAGGTTATTAAGGAAGTCCCGCATTCTCAACATTGCCCCTCGCCTGAGGTGTGCGGACCCTCAGTTTAAATTACCAGCAGTCAGCTCTCCCCCCCCCTCAAAAGGGAAAGATGGGAGATCTACCCAGCTCGCCATGCCTCACGGTATCCAACACGATCATTTGGGACTATGGCGACTTTACTTATTAAACTGAGGTTACATCTAGTTACCCCTCAGGTGGGTGTGCTGGGAAGAGACGCTTGTCCATCCCCTTATTGCATGTACTTTTGCAAAGAAGGTCTGGAGAGAAATGCAATGGTTTTTGCTGAAGTCCATCCCAAACAGCTCCATGACGCAGCACTCTGTGCTCTAGAGCTATTTCCAGGGTCGAACACCAAGACAAATATCAGCTGCAGCTGATCATCAACTCGGTGAAAGGTGCTTGTTGGGCTGCCCGAAACTTGTCAATCTTCAAGTGCAAAGACTAAGGGCACGATCCAAGAGCCACGCTGGGCCAGAACAGCAGCTCGCAGTGTGGCCGCTGAAAGCCGGGAGATCTATGCAGCTCGCCATGCCTCACGATATCCAACACGATCACACAGGATGCTGCGATGTGAATCCCACCCATTGTGGGCAGCATCACTTTTTGTCAAATCTGCATATTAGAGCGAGGCAGTCAGCCTCTCTCTAATCGTTTTGGGGACCTTGGAGATTAGTACGCTGCCCCACTGGAGAGTTCTGGCTAGCTGAGCTCCCTACTGTACAAAACGGGGCTATGTGCGGCCTTAGCCGCGCGTTCCCCGTTCAGGCCCCTTATACAATGAGAGTCGTGTTGAACAGCAATGTGTTTCGTGGCACTGCGAGCGCTGGGAAACACACGGCAAAACGCGCTCGCTAGGGGACTCTGTTCCCTTTTGGCAGAATCTCGCCCCAAGTGTTGGAGACTGGTACATTCCAAAGGCTAAGACTATATGCTGAGGGATACAATAAAGCTGGGGGCAGCCACCGCAATGGAGAACGGCCAACATCTAAAGCCTTTCAGCTATGGTGCACCTAGCGGCTAGAAGCTGTGTAGAACCCCTCAGGCAGTATGCTGGACATTGAATGTACAGCATGAATATCAAGAGTATTGAAATTGTATTTAGGCACCTCAGAGTGGAACATGAGAAAACATGAGACTTCCAGAGAAAAGCTGAATTTCATTGCACTTTCTGCAATTTTCAAGTCGGAATGTTTAGTAACGTGCTTCCCCAAATTTTATGAATAAAGTATATTTTGGGGGGAAAATATTCCCTCGCCACCATTTTGGAGAAGAGCAGTGGGGTTCATTTCAGTGTCCTGCCCATTGTTTATCACTCATTAGCTCATTTGTGGAAGCTTCAGACAGTCAATATAGCTGCAGCATTTCATTCCTTATGGCTTTGCTGAGGCATATTGCCAACCTGCCAACCCATGATTAACTGTGAGGGACCACACTTCAGCCTCCTACACAAGACAGAGGAGACAAACCTTCTGCCCAATACTCTGGGAGATGGCACAGGGAGGTTTGAAACCAGAGACAAAATGAAAGTTTACTAGCGATTCCTCTTCAGAGCAAAGGAACAGGAGGACACATTTCAGAAATTTGAACCTATTCTGCCTTTTGGTTAGAATATGGCTGACCTGGATCTTAACTCCATTTACCCACTACAGTAACTCTTGATACCTTTGCCTAACAAAAATTTATCATTCGGAATTTTGAAATTTTCAAATGACCTCCAGCATCAACAGTATTTTGGGGAAAAGAGCTCCAGATTTTCACTGCTCTTTGTGTGATTCCTGTCGCTGCTCCTGAACAACCCAACTTTAATTATAAGGTCATGTCCCCTTGTTCTGGATTCTCCCATCAGAGTGGAATAGTTTCTATTAAATCTTAAATATAAAAGTACCTCAATTAAGTCACTGCTTAATCGTCTACACTCGCCTTGCCAATGCAATGTATTTTCATTTTTTATCCCTGTCGGATGCGCAATCACACAATAATACAAACCCTTTTAACTCCAATATAATTCTGGTGTGGGTTGAGCTGTACCCCTTCTTGGGCCCATACACTGTTGATGTGGTACCCGAAATTGTATGCAGAAATCTAAATGGGGTCTGAACATAACTCTGCATGGCGATAGCTTAACTTCAAGCCCTCTTGAAATGAAAGGCAATATTCAGTTTTTAAATTACTTTTTATGACTGTCCGCTAGCATTTAGTGGTTTCTGTACTCAGAACCATAAATCTGCTGCATGTATTTGGTCAAATGTTGTTCTTACCAATAGTCCACGCAAAATAATACTTGGGTCTGCAGGCGAGGAGGGAAATGTAGAGATAGAGCAACCGCCTGGGGATCGATGCTGTGACCATAAAGGTGTCATCTGTGTTGTAGGAGACGGGAAATACTTCTAAAAGCGACAGATGCATGAACACACACACGGCACAGATCAGTATCTTACGTCCAACAGCACCCTGTAGAAAGAATCAATTGTATCCCAAACGATGAAGAGATTCCACAGCAATAGATGATTAACCCATAACTTTGAACAAACCCTAGTGTACGAGGGCATCGGTTTTACCCATCGCCACCTTTCCCAAGTGCACATTCGTGAGCACATACTGCTGCCTGTAAACTTAATTTGTTTAAAGAACAGCTCAATCTTACAAAAGAGTGAAATGAGGTGAATTTATTTTTCATGTAGTAATTTGTAGTGATCTGAAATGATAAGTACTTGGGCAGCACGGTAGCACAAGTGGCTAGCACCGTGGCTTCACAGCGCCAGGGTCCCAGGTACGATTCCCTGTTGGGTCACTGTCTGTGGGGAGTCTGCTCGTTCTCCCCGTGTCTGCGTGGGTTTCCTCCGGGTGCTCCGGTTTCCTCCCACAGTCCAAAGACATGCAGGTAGGTGGATTGGCCATAATATATTGCCCTTAAGTGTCCAAAAAGATTTGGAGGGGTTATTGAGTTACGGGGATAGGGTGGAAGTGAGGGCTTAAGTGGTTCGGTGCAGACTCGATGGGCCGAATGGCCTCCTTCTGCACTGTATGTTCTATGTTCTATGAAAAGGAACATTTTTCCCTGCAACAGGGAAAGGGCAGTTGGAGAGGGAGTTCGGAGGGGTTCCACTGTACCCAAGGTTGGTGGCACCAATTCTATGTGGATGTCACGAGTTACACTCACTGCAATTGTGAAGCCTGAAAATTTTTGGTCAGGATATGTATCAAAGAATATGGATCAAAGGCAGGTTAATGTGGGAATATGGATCAACACAGGTTAATGTGGGAATATGGATCAAAGGCAGGTTAATGTGGTAATATGGATCAACACAGGTTAATGTGAGAATATGGATCAACACAGGTTAATGTGGGAATATGAATCAAAGGCAGGTTAATGTGATAATATGGATCAACATAGGTTAATGTGGGAATATTGATCAACACAGGTTAATGTGAGAATATGGATCAACACAGGTTAATGTGGGAATATGGATCAACACAGGTTAATGTGATAATATGGATCAACATAGGTGAGGATATGGGGATCAAAGGCAGATGAATGTGGGAACATTGTTCAAAGGTAGATTAATGTGATAATATGGATCCAGGCAGATTAATGTGGGAATATTGATCAACACAGGTTAATGTGGGAATATTGATCAAAGACAGATTAATGTGGGAATATTGATCAAAGACAGATTAATGTGGGAATATTGATCAAAGACAGATTAATGTGGGAATATGGATCACAGCAGGTTACATTAGTTAAGGTACAGATTGGCAGGCATCAGGTTCATAGAAACATAGAATTTACAGTGCAGAAGGAGGCCATTTGGCCGATCGAGTCTACATCGGCCCTGGGAAAGAGCACCCCATTGAAGCCCATGCATCCACCCTATCATCCACAAAGAGACAATTTTAGCATGGCCAATCAACCTAACCTACACATCTGTGGACTGAAGGAGGAAACTGGAGCATCCAGAGGAAACCACGCAGACATGGGGAGAACGTGCAGACTCCACACAGACAGTGACCCAAACAGTGCAGCACTCCCTCAGTACTGTCCCAAACAGTGCAGCACTCCCTCAGTACTGTCCCAAACAGTGCAGCACTCCCTCAGTACTGTCCCAAACAGGGCAGCACTCCCTCAGTACTGTCCCAAACAGTGCAGCACTCCCTCAGTACTGACCCAAGCAGTGCAGCACTCCCTCAGTACTGTCCCAAACATTGCAGCACTCCCTCAGTACTGTCCCAAACAGGGCAGCACTCCCTCAGTACTGTCCCAAACAGGGCAGCACTCCCTCAGTACTGTCCCAAACAGGGCAGCACTCCCTCAGTACTGTCCCAAACAGTGCAGCACTCCCTCAGTACTGTCCCAAACAGTCCAGCACTCCCTCAGTACTGTCCCAAACAGGGCAGCACTCCCTCAGTACTGTCCCAAACAGGGCAGCACTCCCTCAGTACTGTCCCAAACAGTCCAGCACTCCCTCAGTACTGACCCAAACAAAGCAGCACTCCCTCAGTACTGTCCCAAACAGGGCAGCACTCCCTCAGTACTGTCCCAAACAGGGCAGCACTCCCTCAGTACTGTCCCAAACAGGGCAGCACTCCCTCAGTACGTTCCCAAACAGTGCAGCACTCCCTCAGTACTGTCCCAAACAAAGCAGCACTCCCTCAGTACTGTCCCAAACAGTGCAGCACTCCCTCAGTACTGTCCCAAACAGGGCAGCACTCCCTCAGTACTGTCCCAAACAGGGCAGCACTCCCTCAGTACTGTCCCAAACAGGGCAGCACTTCCTCAGTACTGTCCCAAACAGTGCAGCACTCCCTCAGTACTGACCCAAACAGTCCAGCACTCCCTCAGTACTATCCCAAACAGTCCAGCACTCCCTCAGTACTGTCCCAAACAGGGCAGCACTCCCTCAGTACTGTCCCAAACAAAGCAGCACTCCCTCAGTACTGTCCCAAACAGGGCAGCACTCCCTCAGTACTGTCCCAAACAGTGCAGCACTCCCTCAGTACTGTCCCAAACAGTCCAGCACTCCCTCAGTACTGTCCCAAACAAAGCAGCACTCCCTCAGTACTGACCCAAACAGTGCAGCACTCCCTCAGTACTGTCCCAAACAGGGCAGCACTCCCTCAGTACTGTCCCAAACAGGGCAGCACTCCCTCAGTACTGTCCCAAACAGTGCAGCACTCCCTCAGTACTGTCCCAAACAGTGCAGCACTCCCTCAGTACTGTCCCAAACAGTGCAGCACTCCCTCAGTACTGTCCCAAACAGTCCAGCACTCCCTCAGTACTGTCCAAACAGTGCAGCACTCCCTCAGTACTGTCCCAAACATTGCAGCAACCGCTCAGTACTGACCCAAACAGTGCAGCACTCCCTCAGTACTGTCCCAAACAGTGCAGCACTCCCTCAGTACTGTCCCAAACAGTCCAGCACTCCCTCAGTACTGTCCCAAACAGTGCAGCACTCCCTCAGTACTGTCCAAACATTGCAGCACTCCCTCAGTGCTGTCCAAACATTGCAGCACTCCCTCAGTACTGTCCCAAACAGTGCAGCACTCCCTCAGTACTGTCCCAAACATTGCAGCACTCCCTCAGTACTGTCCCAAACAGTGCAGCACTCCCTCAGTGCTGTCCAAACAAAGCAGCGCTCCCTCAGTACTGTCCCAAACAGGGCAGCACTCCCTCAGTACTGTCCCAAACAGTGCAGCACTCCCTCAGTACTGTCCCAAACAGTGCAGCACTCCCTCAGTACTGTCCCAAACAGGGCAGCACTCCCTCAGTACTATCCCAAACAGTGCAGCACTCCCTCAGTACTGTCCCAAACATTGCAGCAACCGCTCAGTGCTGTCCCAAACAGGGCAGCACTCCCTCAGTACTGTCCCAAACATTGCAGCACTCCCTCAGTACTGTCCCAAACAGGGCAGCACTCCCTCAGTACTGTTCCAAACAGGGCAGCACTCCCTCAGTACTGTCCCAAACATTGCAGCACTCCCTCAGTACTGTCCCAAACAGGGCAGCACTCCCTCAGTACTGTCCCAAACAGGGCAGCACTCCCTCAGTACTGTCCCAAACAGTGCAGCACTCCCTCAGTACTGTCCCAAACAGTGCAGCACTCCCTCAGTACTGTCCCAAACAGTGCAGCACTCCCTCAGTACCGTCCCAAACAGGGCAGCACTCCCTCAGTACTGTCCCAAACAGGGCAGCACTCCCTCAGTACTGTCCCAAACAGGGCAGCACTCCCTCAGTACTGTCCCAAACAGTGCAGCACTCCCTCAGTACTGTCCCAAACATTGCAGCACTCCCTCAGTACTGTCCCAAACAGTGCAGCACTCCCTCAGTACTATCCCAAACAGGGCAGCACTCCCTCAGTACTGTCCCAAACAGTGCAGCACTCCCTCAGTACTATCCCAAACAGTGCAGCACTCCCTCAGTACTATCCCAAACAGTGCAGCACTCCCTCAGTACTGTCCCAAACAGGGCAGCACTCCCTCAGTACTGTCCCAAACAGGGCAGCACTCCCTCAGTACTATCCCAAACAGGGCAGCACTCCCTCAGTACTGTCCCAAACATTGCAGCACTCCCTCAGTACTGTCCCAAACATTGCAGCACTCCCTCAGTACTGTATTGGGACATCGGCCTCCATGCTGAGCCCAAGTCTCTGGAGTTGAACTTGAACTACTAACCTTCTGACTCTGAGGTGAATGCTGAGCCACAGCTGACAGCCACTCCAAAAAAAAGAGGCATTAACTATGGGATATACAAATAAAATTATTTGTTAAAATTTAATGCTGAGCTCTGTAAGATGCCTCTCTTCACTGGGCAACAATCCATCAGCACTTGTGCAAGAGCATGCAGTGAGCCAATGCAGCCACAATGTGGCACTCTTTACAAAGAAAAGAGTTTCAGTCTCAGACTGAAGCGTACTCTGCCACAACCAACAGCAGGGCCCCACTTTCAGAAGGTCAATACTCCTGCACAAAAGCAATGTTGTTCAGATATTTCACACAGCACACATGGAAACTAGAACGACCCCACGATTCTAACAGAACTCAGTTGGAAAACCCAAGCATTTTTTCCAACTGTGTTTAAGCGAAGACCGTTCTGATTGATCACATAATTTCTTCCAAAGAATCCCTACAGTGCTGAAGGAGACCAGTCAGCCCCTCCAGTCTGCACCGACAAAGAGCATCCTACCTTGGCCCATTCCCCCGTCCCATCCCTGAACCCCGCCTAACCTGCACATCCCTGGAAACTAAGGGCACGGCCAATCCACCAACCTGCACACCTTTGGACTGTGGGAGGAAACCAGAGCATCTGGAGGAAACCCACACAGACAAGAGAACATGCAAATTCTACACAGTCAACCCAGGCCAGAATCAAACCCAGGTCCCTGTTGCTGTGAGGCAGCAGTGCTAACCACTGTGCCACCATGCTACCTGCAACTACTTCCTCATTATTAAAGGGACCCAGAGCCAAGGCGGTGTGCTCTTGCTGTTGATCAGTGTGTTAAAAAAAATACATCCTGATGTCTGTCCTAAACCTGCCCATCATGGACCCTGCATGTTACTGTCAAATTGGTGTCCCTTATTTCAGGTTTACTTTCTTTACTCCATTGAGTATTTGCTTACAAAGGCAAAACCATTAAATCAAAGGGTCCAGGCTTCCGGTGTGCACCATGGAGTAAGTGGTCACACACAAGGCAGCTCCTGCCCAAGGTTACAGAAAAGAGCTCTTTTTTAATCAATATGGGGTGGAATTTTGATGAAAAGGTGTAGGTGAATGTTGGAGGAGTACTTTCCCCCAGGAATGGTATGTTTTTTGGTTACCAGACCCGCAGAAACAGTGAAAGATTTGGCTGAAGCAGCAGCAAAGACAAAAGCCTCTTCCAGCATGCAGGCGAGGGAAGGGCAAACTTAAAGGCCTCAAGCTGACTTGAGGGCCTTTATGAAAGCTGAATTCAAGCAGCAGAGGGAACTGTGAAATGGTCTCACCAAGGCCATTGAAGAAGCGGTGATGGCTGACTTCCGGTGACGGCTGGCGGGAGGCAGCCGCGCATTGGAGGGCTCCCGTTTGGGAACGGCATTGTCGGGGATTGACGCCCGGTCCTAGGGGCAGCGAAGGCGGTGAAGACCAGGAGAAAGCACAGGGAAGGGATATGTCGAGGTCCAGTAAGAAAACGGCTGTGAAAACAACTGAAAGTTTGTCGGGGGGCAGAAAGGTCACCACGGGGTCACCAAGGAAAATGGAGGCTGGAGCACCAGGGGAGGCCGCATTGCTTACGGCTGAAGAAATAACTAAGGTAATGGCTGCGGAATTCGAAAGGCAGTTTACAAAACACTTGGCGGCGATGAGGAAGGAGATGAGGGAGGTGTTGAGTGTGCTGGTGGAGGAGGCGATTTCCCCGGTGACGACGGCGGTGGCGGTTGCGGAGGTGCGGGAGCAAGGGGAGGCGCTGAAGGAAGTGGAGACATTATTGCAGCACGGTAATCAACTTACGTCGATGGGGAAGGAGATGCGGAAGGTGCTGGAGGTGAACAAGGATCTGTGAGGAAAAATGGAAGACCTGGAAAACAGGTCCAGGCGACAGAATTTGAGGATTGTGGGGCTACCCGAAGGAATTGAAGGGCCGAGACCGACTGAGTATTGTGCTGCGATGCTGGCGAAACTATTGGGGGAGGGGGAGGATCCCTCCCGATATGAACTGGAGCGGGCTCATCGTTCGTGGAGGCCTGTACCAAAGGCGAGTGAGCCGCCAAGGGTAGTGACTCTGTGCTTCCGTAGGTACAGTGTGAAGGAGAAGGTCCTGTGCTGGGCCAAGCAGAAGCGGGTGGTGCAGTGGGCTGGAGCTGGTATACATGTATATCAGGACTTTACGGTGGGGCTGGCGAGGAGGCAGGCGGTGTTCAACCGGGTGAAGAGCGCACTGTACATTAGCAAGGTGCAGTGCAGCATTGTATATCCAGCGAAGCTGAGGGTGACTTACAAGCTCAAGGACTTTTATTTTGGAACGGCGGAGGCAGCGGAGGGGTTTGCGAAGGCAGAAGGACTGTGGCAGAACTGAGAAATTGAGAAATGGCCATGAGCCGATGTAACCACATGACTGTATTTTCTTTTTTTTTGTTTGTTTCACTGCATGCGGGTGTATGGGCTAAAGGAGCCAATGTTGTATATATTTGGACAAGGGAAGTGATGGGACTTTCACTCGAAGTGAGGGCTCTTTGGGGTGTAGGTGGATATGCGGGGTTTGTGTGCTAAAAGGGGATTTTGGGGCTTTCCTAGGGTCGGGCAAGGGGGAAAGGGACCTGGGTGGGGGCCTCCACGCTGGCCGGTTTAAGCCGGCCAGTGAACGGGAGTGAGGTGGGGGGAGAGCCTGCGGCCATCGGAGCCAGGCAGGTCTAGCCGGGGTGGAAAGTTGGGGGGGAAGGAACCGAGGTTGGGGGAAGGAATTTTACAAGAGGCAGTGGACGGGAGGAGTTGGGGAGGAGTGGGAGGGAGGGGGGGGGGGGGGGGGGGGGGGGGGGGGTGGGGGGGAGTGGACTCTATGGTGACCATGGGCGGTCCCGGACTCCATTTTTCTTTTTCTCCTTTGTTTTTTGTTTCCACCGTGGGAGGGTTTGTTTTATTGGATGCATATATTGACAGGTGGGCCGTTGTTTGGGGTGGTGGGAGGATGGGATCGTTGTTATTGTTAAGGGGAGTGATTTTGTATTTGTTACCGTTTACTGTCTGTGGGTGGGGTGTAAATTTTGAAGGAAAATGTGAAAATGGGGAATAAAAACATTTATAAAAAAAAAAATCTAGGGTCCAGCTGTAAACTCGCTGCTTACACATAGGTTCTTATTGTGCACCAATTGTCTGCCACATTCCCTACGTTACAACATTTCTTTCCCCAATTAAGGGGCAATTCAGCATGGCCAACCTACCTACCCTGCACATCTTTGAGTTGTGGAGGGTGAGACTCACGCAGACACGGGGAGAATGTGCAACCCTACATCACAACATTGACTAAACCTCACAAAATGTCCTTCATTGGCTGTAAAGTTCTTTGGGGTTATCCTGAAGACGAGAAAGCTGTTATAAAAATACAATTCTTTCTAAAGGAACAGAAGAATGTGTTGATAGAGTTAGATAAAGAGGAGGTATTTCATGCGCAGCATAAATGCTGGCATTAATTATTTGGGCTGAATGGCCTGTTCTGTGCTGTAGATTCAATGGAGCATTGTTACTTATTTCAGTTCTCTTCTATTATTGGAGTTGTCTCCTGATGGTTACCTTTATTCCTTACAGCCACTCTATCTATTGTGTTTAGACTGGCATTATTCCTGCCATATTACCCCAACCATCCACCCAACAACCACTCCCCACACCCAGAGCCCCACCTTCTTAGTTTAAAGGGTCATCCACAGCCCTTTCCACTAGTACAGTGGTTAACTTTGGGTCAGGTGGGGCCTGTCACAGGGGCACACCTCTTTCCTAGCCCAACACAGCCGCCACAGTCCCACAGAATGGAACTCCTGCCTCTCACATCAGTAATGCTCATCTTCCTGTTCTGCTTATTTGTGTCAATTAGCACACAGTTTGGTTGTAATCCGAGGTTACCACGTATTTACCATATCAGGAAACCACAGGAACCAATCTGAAGGAGAATGATATCACCTTTAAACCTTGCGGGGAATGAGGTCCCCCTTCCCCCAGTCCCCCTTCTCCCAATCTCCCCCCCCCCCCCCCCCCCCCCCCCCCCCCCCCCCCTTCCCCACCCCGTGTTTATGATCTTGCTTTGACCGGAGATGAACTTCTAGGTCTCTTCGTCCAAAATTATTATTTTTTTAATATAAATTTAGAGTACCCAATTAATTTTTTCCAATTGAGGGGCAATTTAGCGTGACCAATTCACCTACCCAACACATCTTTGGGTTGTGGGGGCGAAACCCACGCAAACACGGGGAGAACATGCAAACTCCACACGGACAGTGATCCAGAACCGGGATTGAACCTGGGACCTCGGCGCCGTGAGGCAGCAGGGCTAACCCACTGTGCCACCGTGCTCTCCTCTCTTCGTCCATAATTATACATATTTCACATATCTGTTTCCTGCTGCCTCCTCCATTGATACTCAAAGCTATATTGGCTATTTAATATAACGTGTGATCTTAGCAACGAGGCTCCTTTGGAGGGAGATTTTGAAAGTTCACCTAAATTTCACAAAATATAAAATTAAAGTGGTGAATGGAATATTGGTCCATGTTTCAAGGGGGCTTCAATGTAAAGGTGCAGAAGTTTTGCCTCAATTAGACAAAGCTCTAATAAGGCCCTGTCTGGAGTAATGGGCGGGATTCTCCAACCCTCCACGCCGGGATTACACTGGGCGTGAGGGCAGAGAATAGCCGTTCACGCCGGAAATCCGGCACGACAGCGCTTCCGCGATTCTCTGCGGTCCCACCAGTTGCACGCGCGTGGTCGACACGGTGCCGGTTGGGGGCCGTTGGAAGAGGCGCCTGCGGCGATTTTCCGCGGTCGACCGGCCGAGTTCCCGCTGGCGTGATTCACATCTGGTACCACCCGGCAGGAGCTCGGACCCGCGTCCGCGGTGGGGGGCAGGGGAAATCGGACTCCGGGGGGGGGGGCTCAGCAGTGGCCAGGCCCGTGATCGGGGGCCACCGATCGGTGGGCCATCGCGATCTGGAGGGGACCTACCTTTCTCCGCACGGGCCCACTGTGTGGGTCCGCCATGTCGGGAGCACCAGTGGCAAAGTGGCCGCATGCGCGGCCGCGCGGTCTGGACAGGCCGGCCCTGCCGGCAGCCAGAGCCACAGGACGCACGCCACGGCCCTGCCGGCAGCCAGAGCCACAGGACGCACGCCACGGCCCTGCCGGCAGCCAGAGCCGCGGGACGCAGGGCAGGGCCCTGCCGGCAGCCAGAGCCGCGGGACGCAGGGCAGGGCCCTGCCGGCAGCCAGAGCCGCGGGACACAGGGCAGGGCCCTGCCGGCAGCCAGAGCCACAGGACGCACGCCACGGCCCTGCCGGCAGCCAGAGCCGCGGGACGCAGGGCAGGGCCCTGCCGGCAGCCAGAGCCACAGGACGCACGCCGCGGCCCTGCCGGCAGCCAGAGCCGCGGGACGCAGGGCAGGGCCCTGCTAGCCCCTGGGAAAACGAGGAATCACCCCGGACCTTTGAGGAAAAAGTCCAGAGTGATTCTCGCCGGTTTTCTGGCGGACGTGGGTACTTAGTCCCCAAAAGGGAGAATCCCGGCTAATGTGTTTAGTTCTGGACAGAATACATTGAATGAGGGAATGATTATAACATAGAAAGAGGCCATTTGGCTTGTCGTGTCTATCCCAGCTCTATGAAGAGATATTCACCTAGTGCCACTCTCCTACCTTTTCCCATGGCTCTGTTGAACTTTTCCTTTTCAGACAGTGATCCAGTTTGCTTCTGAAAGCCTCGATTGGACCTGCCTCTACCATACTCTCAGACAGTGCATTTCAGATCCTAACCACACACTGCATGAACAAGTATTTCCTCGTGTTGTCATTGCTTGTTTTGCCGAATACTTTAAATCTGTGCCCTCTGGTTCTAAATCCTTTCATTAATGGGAACAGTTTCTCCCCATCTACTCTGTCCAGACACCCTCATGAGTTTGAACGCCTCTATCAAATCTCCTCTCAACTTTCTCTTCTCCACGTAAACAATCCCAGCTTCTCCAATTTATCTATACAACCAAAGTTCCTCATCCCTAGAACCTTTTCCACACTCTCCATAACACCTTCACAACCTTCCTAAAGTATGCAACAAAGAAGTGGATACAATACTCCAGTTGATGCCAAACCAGGTTCTATACATGTTTAACATAACTTCCTTGCTTTTATACTCTATGCCAGGGGTGGGCAAACTACGGCCCGCGGGCCGTCTTTATGTGGCCCACCAAGTCATTAAAAAAAAAAAAAAAATTTTTTAATTAAAAAAAAAAAATTTTTTTTTTTTTTTTTAAGGTTAATGTGGGGCTGTTGGGTTACTTACTGGTATAGGGTGGATACGTTGACTTGAGTAGTGTGATCATTACTCGGCACAACATCGAGGGCCTGTTCTGTGCTGTACTGCTCTATGTTCTATATGAGGCGCCCAGAATCATAACCGGGTGAAGTAATTATTTTACTTAATATACTATGCGGCCCTTTAAAATTGTGAATTTCTGAATGTGGCCCTTGCACGGAAAAGTTTGCCCACTCCTTCTCTATGCTCCTATTAATAAAGCCTAGGATACGGTCTGCTTTATTAACCATTCTCTCAACCTGACCTGCCACCTATAGCGATTTATGCACAGATACATCCAGATCCCTCTGCTCCTGCAGCCTGTTTAGATTTGGAACAATGTCTAAATTATGGTTACAGTGCAGACATGCATGTGTGTGCTTTTATCTGTTCAAGTTCATTTTAACAAAAAATTAAACCATGGCCAGATTGTTAGCATACCAGAGATGAAGGTTCATGAGGGGGACACTCATTGCTCTTCTTCCCATTAGCAAGAGGTTTTGTTCTCATCTCAAAATTTCTGCCCTCAATGAAGCTGATGTAATCATTAAACGAGTTCAGAGGCCCTGCAAGGATTCCCATGAAGTTGAGGTTGTAGCTTAAGTACTCAAGTAAACTTGGTATTCGCCTGAAAGCACAAATAAAAATGTCTCACTCCAAAAGTGTTATTGGAAGAGCTACATATACCCAAAATATTGCACCGCTGTGTTTGAATACCCACCTCATACATATGCATAGGTATACATATACACACACACACACACACACACACACACACACAGTGTTGGCATAGTAAAGGGATGCAGGTTAAGGACAGTAATGTTATTGGTCCCTCAGGTCCACTAGGTCGATCAATCTTTGTATTTGTTCCCTGTCTATAGAGATGAAAATGAGCTCTCGGGGTTTTGAAGCTCTGAAGGTTTATTCTAATAACATTCTCATCCTAGTTTTCAAATTCCTCCATGTTTCCGCCCCTCCATATCTATGTAATCTCCTCCAAGTCTACCGATCTCTGCAACCTGACCTCTGGAACATCCACTGGCGACTGTGCTTTAACTGCTACCCATAGAAGGAACCACAGAAGCCATTTCGGCCTATCATATATGCGCCAACCAAAAAAAACAGAAAAAAGAAACCAGCCACTCATTTTAATCCCGCTTTCCACTGGTCCGAAGCTTTGCAGGTTATAGCACTTCAGATACCGACCCAGGTACCTTTTAAATGAGTTGAATGTTTCAGCCTCTACCCCAACTTAGGCAGTGAATTCCAGACACCTCCCTCCCTCTGGGTGGAATAGGTTTTCCTCATGGCCCCTCTAGTCCATCTACCAATCACCTTAAATTTCTTCCCCCTGGTAACTGGCCCCTCAGCTAAGGGGAAACAAGTCTTCCATGTGTACCCTATCTATGCCCCTCATAATTTTGTACACCTCAATTAGGTCCCCCCTTAGCCTCCTCTGTTCTAAGGAACACAACCCTAGTCTATCCAATCTCTCCTCACAGCTGCAATTTTCAATCCCTGGCAACATTCTTGTAAATCTCCTCTGAACTCTCTCCAGAGCAATTGTGTAATTCCTGTAATCTGATGGCAATCTGATAAACCTCCAGCTGCGGCCTAAACAGCATTTTATACAGTTAGAACATAGAACAGCACAGTACAGGCCCTGCGTCCCACGATGTTGTGTCGACCATTCATCCTAATCTAAGGCCAACGTACCCTACACCCCTTCAATTTACTGCTGTCTATGTGACTGTCCAAGAGTCACTTAAATGTCCCTAATAACTCAGACTCCACCACCTCTGCCGGCAGTGCATTCCACGCACCCACCACTCTCTGTGTAAAGAACCAACCTCTGACATCACCCTGATGCCTTGCTCCAATCACCTTAAACACCAGTTGTATGTTTGAGTGGATTTTTCCTTTCGATTTGTGAAGACCAGCCCGTCATGAGCTGGTGCTTGTTAGGTGACATGCAAACCATCGATCACTCGCATGCTGATGGCAAATCCCGCTGCCTGGGCATCCTGGTGGTCTCGGTCCACATTGAATTTGATATATTGTGCCGACCGGGCATATAGGGTCTCAGTGTCGACACGCAAGCACCTGTGCACCGAGATCTGTGTTATCTCAGAGAAGTCCCCACTCGGCACCTGGAAGGGCCCCATGGCATAAACGTTCAGGGCGACTGTCACCTTGACGGCCACTGGGAGCGGGTGTCCCCCCTCAAAGCCCGGCGGCTCCAGGTGCTCTATGATCTGGTAGACATGTCGTACTGACAGTCCCCCTGCTCAGCTGGAATCTTCAATGGCATACACGGTCTGGCAGATCCTCGAATGACAGGTGCAGCTAGTACACGAGGCCTCATGCGGCGCCTCCTTCCCACCTCCTCCGTAGTCTGTTGGGTGGGCGGCTCACCAGTTCCTCTTGGCAAGCTCTGTTGCTGTAGGGTTGCATTATTACATCCCTGTTTTTGTATTCAATATATCACCCAACAAAGGAAAGCATTCTTTCGAATACACTGGTTCTCTCACTTCCCCAACCTTGCTCACCAATCCCTCTCAATATCTTCCCGCTTATTGAATGGTCTCTTGCTTTGTTTGCCCTCCCCAAATACATTACCTCATACTTTTCCAAATTGAATTCCAATTGCTACTACTCAGCTCACCCTACCAAACCGTTGATATCATTTTGGAGTCGACGGCTAACCTTTTCATTATCAACTACACGGCCAATTCCCATGTTATTTACAAATTCCCCAATCATGTCTCCCACATTTAAGTCTAAATCATTAATATATACAACAAACAGCAAGGAAGGACCTCAATTCTAAGTTCTGCGGAACACCACTGGAAACTTCTCCATTTGCAAAAATATCCATCAATTAAAGGACGAAGCTCTGGAATTCCCTCCCAAGATTTTTCTGCCTCTCCAGCTCACTCTCTTCCTTTAAAATGTATCTCTTTAACTCATGTGACCCAATATCTCCTGATATAACTCGGTGTCAAACTTTCTTTGATAATTCTCCTGTGAAAGGCCATGGGATATTTTAGAATAGAAGAGAATACAGAGTTTTGTTGTCCGTGCAATAAAGGGTGCTATATAAATACAGGTTATTATTTTTTACTTAACTAAAGTTAAGAATAAATGTGACAAAGATCACTGCATTTAATAAGCACAGTCCCCATCACCAGAGTTGAAATCACATTATACAGTATTATAAATGAAACCCAATCATGTGGAATTCCATTCCCCCAATTTGGTGAATTAGTCATTTAGTTTAACAAGTTTGGATTAACACCTTCAATGCAGATCAGATGAATGGTATTACACACAAGCACAGTAATCATTTCTTTTTCGGAAGTTGCCACTCATTCCAATTCCAAACCAGCTTTTCCTTGGTGTACTTTCTATACCTACCTCACTGCTAAACTTTTCTGTGATGCATTCAGTTCATTTTTGTCTCGCGCCAGACCTGAAATGTATTAAGACAAACAGGTCTGGGATCATTTCAACAAAGAAAACAAATGCATTGATTCACCCGGAGGTGATGAAAACAGAGAAGGGAAACAACTGGCATCAATTATTGCACCTCATCAGATCTCAAAACATGTCAAGTGGAACAGGCTAATTTGAAGTGTGACTGATCTTCCGTAGGGTTATACCACAGCCAATAAGCGCACAGAAAGATGCCACAAGTTGTAATTGATCTTTTTGGGACCATGATTTGTTGGAGGAGGAATGTTGGCTCTGACTCACTGTGACCGGAAGTGCTTGAGGCATCCTGACCATTCTAAAAGGCACTCTATTTATGCAAGTTTCTTGCTTGGTTTGCACCACATCTGAAGGAAAGCATCTCCAACTCCCTGGGTACTCCACTGGAAGAAAGAGGCTAGATTTCGATTCTTGAACGTTCAAACCACAACCTACTAAGCCAGAGGCAAGGGAGAATTACTAACTGATCCACAACTCGTTTATAGTGATGAGCAGGCAGTGATATGCTGTGACTGGCTATGACCGCCAGGGGGCAAACTAGTGGAATTCACGACCACAGAAAGCAGTTAAGGTCGAAACATTGTGGGTGTGATTCTCTGGCATCCCCATGGCTTGTCCCTCGGTGGGAGGAGGTGACCTGTTGTTGACCTGGTGACGGGATCTGGCGGTCCTGCCACTATCAATGGGATTTTCCATTGATTCCACCCACGCCACCAGGAAATACCTGACAGGGGTGTGCCATCGGAAGGATCTTCTGATCTCTCCAGTGCGCAGAGCTGGAAGATTTCACCCGACATGTTTTCAATAAGCAGTTAGTTATAGCTCCTGGGGTTAAAGGGATTGAAAGATATGGCGGTGGGTGTGGACAGGTTACTGAGCTGGATGGTCAGCCATGCTGATAAAGAATGACGGAGCAGGCTCGAAGGCCGAATGGCCTCCTCCTGCTCCTAGTTTCTATGTTTCTCAAATCAAAATGACAACATCTGTCAAGTGTTTTGTTGCCTTCATATGGACTCCATTTTGGATTCTTGCACATCCCTGCACTCTCCACTGTAGCATTGATGACTCGGCCCTCATGCAGAGGTCTCACGCACTGGAATTCCCTCCCTAAATTTCCCTGCCTTTCCACCATAAAATCTATATTTCTGATCAGTTTTAGGCCACCTGCCTTCTGACCTTTTTAAGTATCCATATGTCAGGTTTTGTGACAACCACTCCTATGAAGTACTATGGGATTTTTTTCACTACATTAAAGGCACTGTATAAATGCAAGTCGTTGTTGTTATTGTTGTTCTAAATTGTTCCCTCAGTGGGGGATGGGGCGGCGGGGTGGAGTGAAGGACTGACATCCATTGAAAACTTCCAGCCAAGGGCAATAGGGAACAATTGGCAGTGCTGTGGTAACCCTGAACCCATTCTCTCCATCTCAGACCCCAAATGTCTCAGACCCCAAATGCCTCAGATTAATTATAATGGTTGCATATCTCTACCCCAGCTGAGACAGATGACCAGCAGCGAATTCAAACCAAGTATCTCCTTGTCTACACAGTACAATGCTGTGCTGTAATTTACCCAAGTGTCCTTCAGGCAAAAATTCATCCCTTAATCAACATAATTAAAACAGATTATCTGATCGTCAACAAATTGGAAACTTACTGCGCACAAACTGCCGACTGAGTTCTCAACGTATTGACTATTGACTGCATCTCAAAGGTGTTTCGTTGACTGCAAAGTACCTTGGGCCATCCCAGGTTTGTTTTTTTATGTTTTTTTATAAATGTAGAGTATCCAATTATTTTTTTCCAATTAAGGGGCAATTATGCGTGACCAATCCACCTACCCTGCACATCTTTGGGTTGTGAGGGTGAGACCCACGTAAACACGGGGAGAATGTGCAAACTCCACATGAACAGTGACCCAGGGCCGGAATCGAACCTGGGACCTCGGGTCTGTGAGGCAGCAGTGCTAACCACTGCGCCTCCTTGCTGTCCTCATCCCAGGTTTGTTAAGGACATAATATAAAGGCAAGTCTTTTAACAAGAACTCATAAGAATGTGAAACCTGGCACCATAGCGAGCAGCTGAGGCAATAGATTCAGTTAAGGGGGAGTTATTAAAGGACATGAGGAAAAAAGGAATAGAAGGGAATGTTGATAGGGTTAGATGAAGGAGGTCAGAGGAAGCTTCCATGGACAATGAGCACTGGCATGATTCGGTTGGGTCAAGTGGCCAAATAATTAAGATTGTATAAGGGGGGGGGGGGGGGGGGGGGGGGGGTAAGTCTTTCAGCCTCTCGTGGCTGACCTACCAGTCTGTTTGATTGTCTCTGATCAGTTGGATTACTTTCTTTTAGTTCGAGCCTCTTACCATCATGAAGTTCAAATGCTAACTTGGTTATTTTCTGTGTGATCACCATCAATGGCCTGTGAATAAAGAGAAGACACTTTAGTAGGTGAAGAGCAATAAGGGATTTACTCAAATGCCTTCTGGCTGTTGGCATTTTTTCTTTAAACAGGAAGCAACTGTGAAATGACAGGCGTCAGTGGTGATTATTCCTCGACCTGGGAAACACACCTGAATTTGACACACCTTTCACTCCAGTGTTAGTAACTTGTTGAACCTCATGCCTAGATAATATCACCAACAGTCATGACTTAGACATTTAGCTAAAGGACAAACAGAAAATAAATTGAATTAAAAAGGCATTCGCTGATTTGAAATCAAAGTTCTTTTGAACTATTTGCCATCCACTGATGTGACTCTATTTAATATAATCGTCACACTTGGAAGTTAATAACAGTGGTTGTCTTTTACATGGGAATAGAAAAGGTTGTGAGAGTGAAAAGAGGTGTACAAATGTGGAGTTTTAATAGGTTAACTATTTCTGCTGATCAGTGCATCATGAGGAGGCACAGATTTAGAGTTCAGCTGAAGAGCAAAGGGAGGGATTTAAAAAGTACATTTTTGACACACCCACACCCAAGGTCACTGAGATATAGAATTCAGCAAGAAGCAGCAGTGGGAGAAGAATGCACAACGGTTTATTTAAAAAAAAGAACTTGATAAATACTAGGGTAAAAAATAAAAGGGTGTGGAAAATGAGCTGGGGAATTGGAACTAATTATTAGCTCGTTCAGAGAGCTGGCACATATGCAAAGGACTGAATGGCCTCCTTCTATTTAGCAAGGTTGTATGTATCGCTATTGTCCTGAACCTGATGAATCATTTGTCTTTTGCCCCATTTCTACCTTCCCCTCCATCCCAACACACAAGGCAGCACACATCATTCCATGATGCATTTACACAGCCATTTGCTCTCAGCCATTCTTCATGTCGTGATTACTTTTATTTGACATAGTGGTTACTTTTCTGGACATCGCAATGCAGTGGCAGAGGATTATTCACTGACAACTGCTTTTTCATTTATTCACGGGATGTGAACATCACTGACAAGGCCAGTATTTATTGCCCGTCCCTAACTGCCCTTGAGAAGGTTGAGATGGGCTGCCTTCCTGAATTACTACATTCATGTGGTGAACACCCAGGGTGCTGTTCGGGAGTTCCAGGATTTGACCTGTTATAACCCTTACGAGGCCCACGTGGAAATACTAATCGATCTCCCCGTGGGACCTATAGAATACTAGCTTCCCCGCTAGTGGGTCAAGGCCTGCCCAGCTGGGACTCATTACCTTGTTCTGTAAAACCGACCCGGACTGCGACAGGCACTCTTATAGTCCCAGCCGGGATCTGTTGTGTTGTACACCGCTGTACACCGCTCAAGGCTGTTTCCTTGACCTTAAATAAACTCCTGTTAACTTACCACCCTGGCGTCCTGGATCTTTATATCACCTAAGAGCAGTAAAGGAATGGCTAAGTCAGTTTGGTGCGTAACCTGTAGATGAGCTTGGTTGTGATAGTGCTTCCATGAACCTGCCAGCTTTGACCTTCTAGATGGTAGAGGAAATGGATTTGGAAGGTGCTGTTGAAGAAATTCCAATATAAGTTGCCACAATGCATCTTCCAGATGTTGCATCCGTGCTGCACTGGTGGTGCAGGAAATGGACGATTAATGTGGTTGATTGGCAGATGAGCAACAGGATTGCTTGAGCTTCTTGAGTCTTTTTGGGGTTGCACTCATCCAGGCAAGTGGAGCATATTCTAACACAATCCTGCTTTGTGTCTTGCAGGCTTCGGAGAGTCAGGGGGTGCATCACCCCTGCCATAGAATGCACAGCCTCTGAGCTGCTCTTACAGCTGCATCATTTTTGTAGCTTGTTTCCTAAATTTCTGGTCAATGACGACCGCCTCAGGATATTGATGGTGTAGGCTGGGGGGCAGGGTTAACAATGGGAATGCCATTGAATGACAAAGGGGGTGGTTGGACTATCTTTTCTATGAGATGGTAATTGCTTGGCACTTGTGTGGTACAATATTATCAGCCCAGGCCAAGATATATCCAGGTCTTGAAGCATACAAATAGGTTGTTTTGTTCATTAGTGTAATACTGAACATTATACAGGCATCAGGAAATCTCTGAGATCTGACCTCAGGATGGAGGGAAGGCCATTGATGAGGCATCTGAAGATACTTTGGCCGAGAACATCGCCCTGCAGAATTCCTACAGCAATATTCATATGTAGTTACCAATTCACAAATAAACTGGTTGGTCAGTTTAACAGGAAACAGTTGCTCGTACTTACATGGTGACGACAGATTCTGGAAACCAGTTACTCAACTTCATGAACAGGGAATAGCACCAGATACTGGAGTTCCTCCAGATTCATGTGTAGACCAGATGTTTGGAACTAGCTATTGCTCCATAATTTGATGACTAATCAAGTAAATGCCAGCTACATGTAAAAGGGTTCATAAAACCATTCAACCCATTTGTCAATTCAGCTCAGAATGTTCATGTCTCAGCAACACAAGCGCACACCGACGAATTAGTCTCAATAATCATACGTGTGTTAGCCTTACTAAACATATGTGCATTTGCTTCACTACTTATTTGCAGCGAATTAGCCTCACTAATCATTTGCAGTGAGTTAGTCTCACTCATCATATATGTGCTGGCCTTACTAATCATATGGGTTCGCCTCACTAATCATACACGCCGAGTTAGCCTCAGTAATAATACACGTGTTAGCCTCACTAATCATACGTGTTTTAGCCTCACTAATCATACGTGTTTTAGCCTCACTAATCATACGTGTTTTAGCCTCACTAATCATACGTGTTTTAGCCTCACTAATCATACGTGTTTTAGCCTCACTAATCATTCATGTTTGCATCACTAATCGTGCGTGTATTTGCCTTACTAATCATAAATGCATTCACCTCACTAATCATACACAGTGTGGTAGCCTCTCTAATCATATGTGTTTGCCTCACTAATCATACGTGTGTTTTTTTTAAAAAATGTTTTAATTTTATTTATAAATTTAAAGTACCCAATTATTTTTGCTCCAATTAAGGGGCAATTTATCGTGGCCAATCCACCTACCCTGCACATCTTTGGATTTTGGGGGTGAAACCCACGCAGACACGGGGAGAATGTGCAAACTCCATACAGACAGTGACTCAGAGCCGGGATCGAACCTGGGACCCTGGAGCTATCCACTGCACCACCGTGCTGCCCCATTATACTTGTGTTTACTTCAATAATCATACATGTGTTAGCTTCACTAATCATACGTATGTTAGTGTCACGAGGAAAATAATAATAATAATTATTATTATTGTCACAAGTAGGCTTACATTAACACTGCAATGAAGTTGCTGTGAAAAGCCCCTAGTTGCCACATTCCGGCAACTGTTCGGGTACACAGAGGGACAATTCAGAATGTCCAATTCACCTAACAGCATGTCTTTCGGGACTTGTGGGAGGAAACCGGAGTACCCGGACGAAACCCACGCAGACATGGGGAGAACGTGCAGACTCCGCACAGACAGTGACCCAAGCCAGGAATAGAACCTGGGACGCTGGAACTGTGAAGCAACAGTGATACCCACTGTGCTACCGTGCCGCTAATCAACAGCAGCTACTCTAGATTCAACCAATGAAATGCATTTTTTTAAATCAATGAAACGAACATATACTCATAGTCAAATCTCTAATCTGTGTTCACTCATTAATTTAAAAAAACATTTTTTTTTTTTTAATTTAGAGTATCCAATTATTTTTTTCCAATTAAGGGGCAATTTTGCATCCCCAATCCACCTACCCTGCACATCTTTTTGTGTTGCGAGGTTGAGACCCACGCAGACACTGGGAGAATGTGCAAATTCCACACAGAGTGAGACCCGGCTCCAAGATCGAACCCGGGTCCTTTGCGTCATTGTGTTGCCCTGTTCACTCATTAATCATGGAATCATAGACTATACAGTGCAGAAGGCGGCCATTCGGCCCATCAAGACTTCACAGGCCATTGGAAAGAGAACCCGACTTTAGCCCATACCTTCACCCTATCGCCGTAACCCAGCAACCTGACCTAACCGTTTTTTGGACAACAAGGCAATTTGTCATGGCCAATCCACCTCAGCTGCACATCGTTGGACTGTGGGAGGAAACCGAAGCGCCCGGAGGAAACCCGTGCAGACACAGGGAGAACGTGCTCACTCCGCACACACAGTGACCCAAGCCAGGAATCAAATCTGGGACCTTTGAGCTGTGAAGCAACAGTGCTAACCATTGAGCTACCGTGCCGCCTTATAATTCAGATTCCTTCTTTAATCCTATTTCCTCCCTGGAATCCAAATTGGTTATCTCTCAAGTGATCCTGCACCATCCCACCCACTCTCTGTTACAAATCTCAACCTTCGATAAATGGACAATCCTAAATAATTCAGCTCGATTTTCAAGGAGGGGTGCAAAAGGCAAACAGGACCTGATTGCGGGATTACCAGCCACATTCCTGGGATTCATGATTTTCAGCAGTGCAATTTAAGGGTACAGATTGTCTCGGGTGGCACATGGCACAGTGGTTAACACTGCTGCCTCACAATGCCAGGGACCCGGGTTCAATTCAGGTTTTGGGTCACTATTTGTGTGAAGTTTGCATATTCTCCCCTTGTCTGCGTGGGTTTCCTTCAGGTGCTCCAGTTTCTTTACATATTCGTAGATGGATTGGCCACGGTAAGTTGCCTCTTTGTGTCCAGGGAAGTGCAGGTTATGTTATGGGGTTACGAGGATAGGGGGAGTGGGCATGGGTAGAGTACTCATTTGAAGGGTCGGTGCAGACTTGATGGGCTGAATGGCCTCCTTCTGCACTGTAGGGATTCCAAGGTTCTTTGGTACAATTGCAACCTGGCCTGCCCCATTGTGGGATAGGTATGTCCTAATCCTTCCAATATTCATGCAGTCAAGTTTTTCAAACAATCATAGTTCATGTCACCTCACAGCTGTTATGAACCATAGTCTCAATGACTGAACCTTCTGAAAAGCAAGTTCAAAAGTCTTACTCAGCCCCCGATGATCCCCTCATAAGACCCATGCTAAGCTCTGACCCCCACATATCCCCACGGCCCTTCATACCATTCATGCTGAGCTATGTCCTTCCCTATCCTCATGCTAAACTCTGCCCCACCCACCCACATGGCCCTTCATACCCTCCCTGACAAGCTATGACACTTCATTCCCAGTCAGACACCATACATTCGAATTAACTCTATCGTGACAAAAGGGTGTGTTAAAAAGCTTTAAAAACTGCCATTCATTCATAAAAAATGCTTTTACTCCAGCCCAATAATAGTGTACATCATCCAGGTGCTTTAAAGCATCCAAGGCAGAAACCACACACAATTTAAACAACGTTATCTTGTGTAAATAAACACTGTGAAATTGATAGCTGAGATCATAGAGCAAGAGCTGTCAATCAAGCAATGTTTTCACTGGGGCTCAGCTTTTTCAGGATTCTAATGGATGTCTGGACTCTCAGCCGTGGAATCCATAATGAGGCCTGGCAAAAAGGTTTCGTGAGGGAATTCCAGATTACAGAGGTCGGCAGCTGAAGGCACAGCCACTAAAGAGTGATGAAAATCAGGGCTGCACAAAGGGCAGATACCTTGGTGGGTTGAAGGGCTGGAAGAGGCTACAAGAGATAGAGAAGGGCAAGATCCACATGACAGCAACTAAATAAGATTTTCGAAATCATTCCAAGGCTAGCAGTCTCCCACTGCTCTATCAAGTAGTCCATTCAACATGATACCAACATTTGGTTTGTAGGGCTCCCTAGTCACTATTAGTTTGAGCCCGTGTCTCGACACCGTGACGTAATTCTCTGACTCTTGGTCTTCCGTATCTTTAACGTGTTCATGCATCTGAACAAGCTCACTTTCCTGTCCTCACTTACTTGGGGGAAACGTGGGGTGGGGTTGGGTTGGGTTCTCCGCCCGCTCTCCGCCCGCTCTCCCCCCCCCCCCCCGCCCCCCGCACGCCAAAATCGTGTTTGGTGACAGGGCGGCGAATGTGTTTTGATGCCAAAATCGGGAGCAGCACCAGTTTTCGGATTCTCCGCCCCCTGAAAGGTGGTGTACTCTCGGAGTACGCCGCGCCACGTATCCACAGCCTGAGGCCATTGCCTGAGGCCCGACCCGCGATGCTCTGTCCCTGACCGGCCGAGTTCCCAACGGCGTGGGTTACGTGTGCTCACACCGTTCGGGAACCTCACGTGGCAGCTGCAGATTCAGTTCGGCACTACCACAGTCGGGGGAGAACCGATCCACAGGAAAGGGGGGGGGTTCATCCAGGGCTGGGGCCACTGTGGGTGGGCAGTCCAGGGAGTGCGAGCAGCTGAAACGGACACTTTGACAAGCTGGGGGACCTTCATCCGGGTCTGCGAGCTAAGTCCGCCATGAAGCACGGAGCGGCCGTAAAAGACCACTGTTTTCACATCTCCATAGGGACTTAGTCTCCCAAACGGAGAATCCAGCCCATGATCTGATCAAGCTTTCCAATTTTCTATATCATGCTGGCAGTGAGAATAGAGGTTAGGGGGACTGGTAGAAAAAGCAAAGGCTGTCATTACTTGTCGAAAGCAAATCAGATTCATTGGAATGTTGGTTTTATACCCAGCTTGATATTACTTGAGAACATTTTGACCAGAATTCTTTGTTTAGCAGACTAAGGACGGGATTCTGCATTTGGGAGACCATGGACTGGATTCTCCATTTCAGTGGCTAAGTGCCGACTGAAACAAAGAATTCCCGGGCGTTTTACAACATCGGCATTGAATCCTCACTGATTCCAGGACCGGTGAAGGACTAGCAGTGGCGCCAGGTGAGACTCCCAGCTCCCGTACCGTAAAATACTGGAGAATGGCTGGGTCTGTGGCCGTGCGTGTGCACGGCAATGACCTGCAGCGGACACGCCGTACAACATGGCCCTGGCCATGCGCGGACCAGACCCACCATCTGCGGCCCCACCTTGTAGCCCCCCCTCCCCAGCCCTCACGGAAGCCCCCCCGGCCGGCGGCACAGATCCCGGCGAATGTGGAGGTGCTGGACACAGTCGGCAGCCATCACACGGGGTTCCCGACTGCTCAGACCACATGTCAACCGCGCGGTCGGAAACCTGTCCCATCAGAAGCGAAGCATCACGGGAGGGCCTGCCGATGACATACCAACACCGTCGCAATGGCGTGTGGCACGCAACACAATGAAGCCATTTCGGAGGGGGTGGAGACTTGAAAACCGGAGTCAAATCGGCGTCGCTTCCATTTGGATGTCGGAATGGATTCTCCACCTGATCGCCAATTACTATTTCGGCGACGGACAATGGAGAATCCCCGCCCCATGTACTCTCACCAGAACTGAATTGCACCCAATTTGCGTCCCCTTAGGAAGCAATTTCCAATCCTTAGCCATTTTGAGCGGGCAGCCCGATAACAATGTCATGCAGCTGAGCCATCCCACTCCACTGCGCCATTCAGCATCCCCCACCAAACTGGATTTTTGGGTAACCCCCATCCCCCACCCCACAGAGATCCCCTAATAAGAGTCCCCACAGACAGAGACCCCCTAAATAAAGAGACCCCCAGAGATACCATAAATAAAGAGACCTCTCCACAGACACCCCAGAAGAGAAACCCGTCACTGACTTCACACCAAATTGTTCCCCCCTACTGACCCCAGCCCGGGCAGCCCCCCACCCTCCCAGCAAGCCCAACAGTATTGGAGTCTGTTTCAGCATTTTTCTTGGACTTCCGCTCCTCCTACGCAGCCATGGCACCCAGATCCCACTGGTAAATACTTGCTCTCATTAGCACCTGCGAGACTTCTGCCTAAGAGGGGCGGAGCATCGCAGAGGGTTGGAGTATGAAGTGTCCAAGCCGTGAATTATATTAAAATCCATGCAAATGATGGTTTTGCATGGATCTACCGGCGCTGGGCGCAGACACGACATCTCCGCCAGTGAGAGACCGGAGCATGGCGTCAGAATCAGTGCCGGCCGCAAAACAGATTTTTTTCCATTTCATGCGATCCTCCACAAAATCACGATTCTCGCTTCCAGCGTCACAAAGTGCCGAATCCAGCCCTTCATTACGTTAAACCAGCTGTTTCAGTATGTTAAAGTTGTTGTTGCTCATTTTAGTGGAATGTACAATCAGATGAAATGTCGAACCAGTTTTGTAACTGATCCTGTCTGTGTCCTAATGGGCGAGATGGATTAAACTTATTGCCCAGTTGGAACCTATTGGTAGCATCATCTAATTCTCAAATATACTTGGTCATAAACAGATTTATTAATGACCAAAGGAATCACGACATGCAACCCTAATCCCCAGCTTGTCGAGGCTTCCCTGACAGCATCTCCCAAACCTATCTAGAAGGACAAGGGCAGAAGGTGCAAGGGAATACCACCATCATCACCAAGTTCCACTTCAAGTTGTACACCATCTTGACTTGGATCTATATCAGCCCATTTCTTCATTGTTGTGGATTAAAATCCTGTAGGATCAGCTCATCACAGTGGTTAAAAAAAAAGCCCACCACCATTGTATGCGGCAACTAATATTGGCCAATAAACGCCACCCTTGTCCCTGGAATCTTTCTTTTAAATTTTACATAAATATCTGACAGGGAAAAAGCTCCAATGTTGAGTTTTCCTTGAATCTTGTTAACTATTTAAAGACATTGGTCCACATCACAGCTGCTTTATAGTGACCACAAGCTAAAGCGGTGCACATATTATGACATAAACATCACAATGTGGCAACCTGCGATTAATAACTATTTCAAATCAATGACGTGAAAGTGCCCTTCTCCTGTACTTACCCTGAGAAGTCAGCAGATCTTTCTTCGCCAGCTAAGACGTAGACTCGAATGATCTGGCAGGCAGTCAGATAGGTCATCGCTACCAGGAAACTGCACCTGAAACAACATTAAATAGTGGGCCAGATTACATCCACTGTAGGTGGAGGCCATGTGCTGTTATGAACAGAGTCTTGCCATTCTAGAAATTTCATCACCCAGTCCCTCAGGTTCACCGCTTCTGAAGGTATGGCTTTTACTAAGGTGTTGTTCCATTGGTGCTGACTGTTCTCCACTATCTTTCCCCAAGTGGCTGTTCTTTATGCATAAGACTCAGTAGTGTTGGTTAGACTACTTGACCATGGAGAGCATTGCAATTCTATCCATCCTCCAATCTGGTGCATTTTTCCAGCAGGCAAATCACTGGGCTGTTAGCAAGGAACAGGGCTGATTTCATCCACCCACCACCCCAACAATCCCCTTGTCTTTTAGCTGTCTATATCATGTGAGACCAGACACCCACTCTAACTCATTAGTGATTGAGATTCTGCCTCAACAGCATCAAACCTGCAAGCTGTGGATAACAATCAGTCACTTTGGCACAATTTGCCAGTCAGGTCCATACGCTAGAATCATCCCTGCACTTCAGAAAATCCACTCACTGAGGCGTGTTGTCAGAATGGTGTGACACCTGGCTAGTTTCAGAAGGTATACACCTGGTAAGCAGTACTCTCAGAGGAGCTCAGGTGAGTGCAGCGCTCAGGGGAAGAGGGGCATGCCTGGGTAGTGCCCACTTGACATCAGGGTAGTACCAGGGTAGTGCCATTGGGTGCCAGGGAGTGTAGCTGGGTGAACTGGTTTGCTACCTGTGTGGTGGGATGGCCTTAAAAATGCCGTCCTGGATCATTGAGTATCTAAGTTGCCGGCGGTGCGGGTGAATCAAAGGCCACCCTCCTGGTGATATATCGCGGGACGCGAGACTTGAAGTTTTTTTTTGATCAAAGTGCTGCCCTTTGAATTGCTGTTGGCAGCTTTTCCGACATGGGAGAAAATCCCAGCCTAAATTCCAGAGTCCAGGACCGGGGAATTGCGAGGGGCGGGGGCGAGGCCCAGGAGAGGAAAAGAGGATGGCAATCATGATGGACTGGTCAGTGGGGGAGGGCGTACCCTCGCGTGGGGGAAGGGCAGGTCTTTGGGGTGGGAGCCCAATGTGGGAAGGAGACGTGCCTCGCTCAAGGACCCCCTTGAGGGATGTGAGCAGCCCTCTCCTTCCCACCGATGGCCAAGCAGGAAGCAGTCTGTAACTTTGGTGAGGGCCAGCGAGCCTACCCAGGCCACACATAAAATTGCAGACAGATCGGGGTCAAGTAGGATGTCGGTAGGATAACCACTGGATATTTCACACGCAGCCATCTCCCTGCCCCCCCCCCCCCCCCCCCCTCCCCCATCCCCACCCCCACTTCCAGTCCGGCAGCCCACAAACCTGTTGGCAGGTGACTGTAAAATACTGCCCCAATTGTAGTTAACAGGTTGTGCTGTATTGTCAAAGATATCTTTCCGATGGGAGGTTAAGCCAAGGCCCTGCTTCATGTTCTCACAGAATACAGATCGCATTGCACTATTCTATATAAGTTTCACATAATTTCTCTGCTTTTCAATTCCAACACTCAAAAAACAAAAAAATCCCTTTCTATAGATCTGCAGTCATGATATCATTAAAGGAGTTTTATAGGTAAATATTTAATATTACTTGCTGTCACAGCTTTATGCTTACTGTAAATCTACAGTCATATTTGCTAAACATAAGCCGCACTGTGCAAAGAAACAGTGTTGCATTTGGATTTTTATCTAGCATTCCTTTCAACCAAAAGCAAGGTTGTCCATTCACGCAGTGGGCTGTCGCCGCTGATAGATCACTGATTTATAAACTGATTTCTTGATGTCTTTGAGTACTGATTGAAAGAGTGGAATTATTCAAAATAACATGACTGTGAAAAGATAGCATTGTTCCAGATAATGCTCCAGATAATGAATTAACTATTGAACTTTAGGGTCTTGTCTGTAGAAATTTAAAGATTGTTCCATATAATCCATATAAATTTCATACAAGTCCGGAAAGACGTGCTGTTAGGTAATTTGGACATTCTGAATTCTCCCTCTGTGTACCCGAACAGGTGCTGGAATGTGGCAACTAGGGGCTGTTCACAGTAACTTCATTGCAGTGTTAATGTAAGCCTACTTGTGACAATAAAGATTATTATTAATGAATAGGCCATTGTATTTCAGTGCATTTAGTAATAAGAATATATCAAATAATTAGTTACAGCAAGGTCTATGGCCAGCAGTAGGGTGAGAATCTATTCTCATGAGGCCCACACATAGATATAAATTATTCCTAATGGATACCAGTCAATCTTAAGTAATGGCCGATGTGTGATTAATAAATCATCCTCTAAGTAACGGACATCTATTTGAACAAATCAGCTGAGAACTAGAAACCAATGACAGTAAATGGGGGATTAGACCATAGATAAGGAATCCCTTAAAAGTAAGACCTGCCTTCCTAAATTCTTGAATCATCTATCTGTTTGTGTTTAAAGTGATTTCTTTATGCATTGATGTTTAATGGGGTGTTTTGCCATGTGTTTGACCCCTGTATGTATTGATTGATATTTTGATTCAGTTCTTATTCAAGTGTATTCAAGAGAATAATTAGCAGAAAAGTTGTATTTTTGACACCTCCAATCAACCGGACTATCGACTCTCATTAGAAGATAAAATAAGAGATCCTACAGCGCCAACTCCAGAATTAACAGTCACCCTCTTCCTTGTTTTACACTGGAAAACGTGCAGAATGCCTGCTGTATATTATTGACAAATGTTGTGGAGTTCTATTTTTATTTTCGCCAAGAACATTTCTTCATTTTAGAAACGTTGGCGATGGGACGGAGAAAAGGAAGTTTGACTGAATAGAGGAACGTTGGTGCTGTGTTGAAACCCCCTCGGGGATATGTCTGACCAGTGCTGACAAGTGACAACGGTAATCCCCCAAGCAGAGACAGAATTAGCTGAGGCCATGGAATAGTGATTTGGGCAGAGACTGAACATCAGGCCTTTCCACTGGAATGTGGACAGCCTTGCAGGGTTGATATGGTTTGGACTGAACTCCACATACTCTTTCCAGGCAAGGAAGACAGGACCATCACTCCTCTGAGGGCTAAGAGTTTCCAGTCCCACCCCAAAGCCAACGGACCTTTGGCTGGTCCGGAAAATGTTCCGTCTCACCCACCACGATTCCTGCCGCAGGTGGGACCAGAAAATCCTGGCTGAGGATTGCAGTTTGAGCGCTGTGCAGGCGAAGCGAACAGTGCCCATTAGCACCAAGAATCCTAGAATCGGAGTAAATGTCACTCCAAAGTCACTGTGCAGTTCTTTGAAAGATCAGTGATACCAAGTCCCACGTCCCTGCTCTTTGTCTGTGACCGTGGAAGTTCTTCATGCTCAGGTCCTGATCCATCTCTCTTTTAAAATTATTTATGAAATCACCTTCCACTCAACTTTTCAAGGTAGAAGGTTCCAGATCCCAACAACTCTTCCAAAGAACAAAGAACGTTGCAGCACAAGAACAGGCCCTTCAGCCCACCAAGCCTGCACCAATCCAGATACTTTATTCAGACATGCTACTTATTGCCCAAATGATCTGCAACCCTCCATTCCCTATCAAGAAACATCTTAAACATTGCTATCATGCCCGACTCCACCCCTTCCACTGGAAATACGTTCCGGGCACCCACCATCCTCTACATGAAAAACTTTCTCCGCACATAGAACATAGAACGATACGATACAGCGCAGTACAGGCCCTTCGGCCCTCGATGTTGCACCGACATGGAAAAAATCTAAAGGCCATCTAACCTACACTATGCCCTTATCATCCATATGCTTATCCAATAAACTTTTAAATGCCCCCAATGTTGGCGAGTTCACTACTGTTGCAGGTAGGGCATTCCACGGCCTCACCACTCTTTGCGTAAAAAACCCACCTCTGACCTCTGTCCTATATCTATTACCCCTCAATTTAAGGCTATGTCCCCTCGTGCTAGCCACCTCCATCCGCGGGAGAAGTCTCTCGCTGTCCACCCTATCTAACCCTCTGATCATTTTGTATGCCTCTATTAAGTCACCTCTTAACCTTCTTCTCTCTAACGAAAACAACCTCAAGTCCATCAGCCTTTCCTCATAAGATTTTCCCTCCATACCAGGCAACATCCTGGTAAATCTCCTCTGCACCCGTTCCAAAGCTTCCACGTCCTTCCTATAATGAGGCGACCAGAACTGTACGCAATACTCCAAATGCGGCCGTACTAGAGTTTTGTACAACTGCAACATGACCTCATGGCTCCGGAACTCAATCCCTCTACCAATAAAGGCCAACACACCATAGGCCTTCTTCACAACCCTATCAACCTGGGTGGCAACTTTCAGGGATCTATGTACATGGACACCGAGATCCCTCTGCTCATCCACACTACCAAGAATTTTACCATTAGCCAAATATTCCGCATTTCTGTTATTCTTTCCAAAGTGAATCACCTCACACTTCTCCACATTAAACTCCATTTGCCACCTCTCAGCCCAGCTCTGCAGCTTATCTATGTCCCTCTGTAACCTGCAACATCCTTCCGCACTGTCTACAACTCCACCGACTTTAGTGTCATCAGCAAATTTACTCACCCATCCTTCCGCGCCCTCCTCTAGGTCATTTATAAAAATGACAAACAGCAACGGCCCCAGAACAGATCCTTGTGGTACGCCACTCGTAACTGAACTCCATTCTGAACATTTCCCATCAACTACCACTCTCTGTCTTCTTTCAACTAGCCAATTTCTGATCCACATCTCTAAATCACCCTCAATCCCCAGCCTCCGTATTTTCTGCAATAGCCGACCGTGGGGAACCTTATCAAACGCTTTACTGAAATCCATATACACCACATCAACTGCTCTACCCTCGTCAACCTGTTCAGTCACCTTCTCAAAGAACTCGATAAGGTTTGTGAGGCATGACCTACCCTTCACAAAACCATGCTGACTGTCCCTAATCATATTATTCCTATCTAGGTGATTATAAATCGTATCTTTTATAATCCTCTCCAAGACTTTACCCACCACAGACGTTAGGCTCACCGGCCTATAATTACCGGGGTTATCTCTACTCCCCTTCTTGAACAAAGGGACCACATTTGCTATCCTCCAGTCCTCTGGCACTATTCCTGTAGCCAACGATGACCTAAAAATCAAAGCCAAAGGCTCAGCAATCTCTTCCCTGGCTTCCCAGAGAATCCTAGGATAAATCCCATCCGGCCCCGGGGACTTATCTATTTTCACCTTGTCCAGAATTGCCAACACTTCTTCCCTACGCACCTCAATGCCATCTATTCTAATAGCCTGGGTCTCAGCATTCTCCTCCACAATATTATCTTTTTCCTGAGTGAATACTGACGAAAAGTATTCATTTAGTACCTCGCTTATCTCCTCAGCCTCCACACACAACTTCCCACCACTGTCCTTGACTGGCCCTACTCTTACCCTAGTCATTCTTTTATTCCTGACATACCTATAGAAAGCTTTTGGGTTTTCCTTGATCCTACCTGCCAAAGACTTCTCATGTCCCCTCCTTGCTCGTCTCAGCTCTCTCTTTAGATCCTTCCTCGCTTCCTTGTAACTATCAAGCGCCCCAACTGAAACTTCACGCCTCATCTTCACATAGGCCTCCTTCTTCCTCTTAACAAGAGATTCCACTTCTTTGGTAAACCACGGTTCCCTCACTCGACCCCTTCCTCCCTGCCTGACTGGTACGTACTTATCAAGAACATGCAATAGCTGTTCCTTGAACAAGCTCCACATATCCATTGTGCCCAACCCTTGCAGCCTACTTCTCCAACCAACACATCCTAAGTCATGTCTAATGGCATCATAATTGCCCTTCCCCCAGCTATAACTCTTGCCCTGCGGGGTATACTTATCCCTTTCCATCACTAACGTAAAGGTCACCGAATTGTGGTCACTGTTTCCAAAGTGCTCACCTACCTCCAGATCTAACACCTGGCCTGGTTCATTACCCAAAACCAAATCCAATGTGGCCTCGCCTCTTGTTGGCCTGTCAACATATTGTGTCAGGAAACCCTCCTGCACACATTGTACAAAGAATGACCCATCTAATGTACTCGAACTATATCTTTTCCAGTCAATATTTGGAAAGTTAAAGTCGCCCATAACAACTACCCTGTTACTTTCGCTCTTTTCCAGAATCATCTTCGCCATCCTTTCCTCTACATCCCTAGAACTATTAGGTGGCCTATAGAAAACTCCCAACAGGGTGACCTCTCCTTTCCTATTTCTAACCTCAGCCCATACTACCTCGGAAGAAGAGTCCCCATCTAGCATCCTTTCCGCCACCGTAATACTGTCCTTGACTAGCAGCGCCACACCTCCCCCTCTTTTGCCCCCTTCTCTGAGCTTACTAAAACACCTAAACCCCGGAACCTGCAACAACCATTCCTGTCCCTGCTCTATCCATGTCTCTGAAATGGCCACAACATCGAAGTCCCAGGTACCAACCCATGCTGCCAGTTCCCCTACCTTATTTCGTATACTCCTGGCATTGAAGTAGACACACTTCAAACCACCTACCTGAACACTGGCACCCTCCTGCAAAGTCAAATCTGTGCTCCTGACCTCTATACTCTCAATCTCCCGTACCCCAAAACTACAATCCAGGTTCCCATGCCCCTGCTGAATTAGTTTAAACCCCCCCAAAGAGCACTAACAAATCTCCCCCCCAGGATATTGGTGCCCCTCAGGTTCAGATGTAGACCATCCTGTCTATAGAGGTCCCACCTTCCCCAGAAAGAGCCCCAGTTATCCAGAAATCTGAATCCCTCCCGCCTGCACCATCCCTGTAGCCACGTGTTTAATTGCTCTCTCTCCCTATTCCTCATCTCACTATCACGTGGCACGGGCAACAACCCAGAGATAACAACTCTGTTTGTTCTCGCTCTGAGCTTCCATCCTAGCTCCCTAAAGGCCTGCCTGACATCCTTGTCCCCTTTCCTACCTATGTCGTTAGTGCCAATGTGGACTACGACTTGGGGCTGCTCCCCCTCCCCCTTAAGGACCCGGAAAACACGATCCGAGACATCACGTACCCTTGCACCTGGGAGGCAACATACCAAACGTGAGTCTCTCTCGCTCCCACAAAATCTCCTATCTGTGCCCCTGACTATTGAGTCCCCAATTACTAATGTTCTACTCCTTTCCCCCCTTCCCTTCTGAGCAACAGGGACAGACTCCGTGCCAGAGGCCCGTACCCCATGGTTTACCCCTGGTAAGTCGTCCCCCCCACAAGTATCCAAAACGGTATACTTGTTACTCAGGGGAACGACCGCAGGGGGTCCCTGCACTGACTGCTTCTTCCCAGTCCCTCTTACAGTTACCCATCTATCTCCAGTCTTTGGTGTAACTATTTCCCTGAAGCTCCTATCTATGACCCCCTCTGCCTCCCGAATGATCCGAAGTTCATCCAGCTCAAGCTCCAGGTCCCTAACACGGTTTTTGAGGAGCTGGAGTTGGGTGCACTTCCCACAGATGAAATCAGCAGGGACACTGACGGCGTCCCTCACCTCAAACATTCTGCAGGAGGAGCATTGTACTGCCTTCCCTGACATCACCTCTAGATTTAAAAAAAAAACAAGAAGAAAAAGAAAAAGAAAGGAAGAGCTTACCTGATATTACCTCAAACCCTGCTCCCGGTGAAAGGTAAGCAAATTTAAAGGCACTCACTCACCTTCACGACAGGCCCCTGCTCCCGCTTCCCAACCACCGTGGGGTGGGGGGTTGGTTAGAGGAGGAGGTAGGGTGGGAAACACTCACAAAGTGTTTCGGGTTTAACTGTCACTTGCCAACAGCCTCTCCACAAACCACCTTCAACTTAGGCTGACCGCACTGCACGTATGCAAATTTCCCCAGAACAGCTGATCAGTAGCTCTGCTCTGCTGCCCTCTGCTCTCCCCTAAACATTCCCCCTCTCCCCTTGAACCTGTGCCCCCTTGTAATTGAGTCTTCCACCCTGGGAAAAAAACTTCTGCTATTCACCCTGTCTATACCTCTCATAATTTTGTAGCTCTCAATCTGGTCTCCCCTCAAGACTCCTTCTTTCCAATGAAAACAATCCAAGTTTATTCAACCTCTCCTCATAGCTAACACCCTCCAAACCAGGCAACATCCTGGTAAACCTTCTTTACACTGTCTCCAAAGCATCCACATCATTCTGGGAGTATGGAGATCAGATCTGCAATATTCCAAATGTGGCCTAAATAAAGTTTTATACAACTGTAACATGACCTGCCAAATCTTGTACTCAATACCCCGGCCAATAAAAGCAAGCATGCCGTATGCCTTCTTGACCACCGTATCCGCCTGCATTGTCACTTTTATGGAACGATGGATCTGAACGCCCAGATCCCTCTGTATGTCAATGCTCCTAAGTGTTCTGCCATTTACTGTATAATCCACACCTGAATTTGATCTTCCAAAATGCATCACTTCACATTTGTCCAGATTGAACTCCGTCTGCCATTTCTCTGCCCAACTTTCCAATCTATCTATAATCTGCTGTATTCTCTGACGGTCAGAGAATGTCACTATCTGCAACTCCACCTATGTTAGTGTCATCTGCAAACTTGCTAATCAGACCATCTACATTTTCATCCAGATCATTTATATATATTACAAACGACAGTGGTCCCAGCACTGATCCTTGTGGAACACCATTAAGTTACTGATCTCCATTCTGAAAAACTCCCTTCTACTGCTGCTCTCTGTCTCCTGTTGCCAAGCCAGTTCTTCATCCATCTATCTAGCACATCTCGAATCCCATGTGGCTTTACATTTTGTACCAGTCTGCCATGAGGGAGTGAAAGGATTTCTCCTCATCTCTCCTCTAGATTTTTAGCCAATGATTTCAAACCTATGAACCTTGGTTATTCGCTCACGCAGCAGTGGGAATCATTTTTCCTCCACTGATTACCAACTGATTCACTCCAGTTAAACGTCCAGCTCAACATGAGAACAGTTTGACCACAAGCAGTGAATGCTGCGCTGTCCATTTGATTTAAATATCCATTGCTGCCCCTATACCCTTGTCAACCTGCATGAAGTTTCTTGGAATGTTATTTATAAAACTGTCAAAAATCCTAATTTCAAAACTTTCCAGTGAGGTTGAATGATTAAAAAAGCTAAGATTGTTCTCCTTAGATCAGCAAAGGTTAAAGGCAGATTTGAAATGAAAATGAAAAAAGCTTATGGTCACAAGTAGGCTTCAAATGAAGTTACTGTGAAAAGCCCCTCGTCGCCACATTCCGGCGCCTTTTCGGGGAGGCTGGTATGGGGATTGAACCGTGCTGCTGGCCTGCTTGGGTCAAAGTTATGAAGGGCTTTCATGAGTAAAAAAAGAGAAACTGGTTCCAATGGCAAGAGGATTGGTAACCAGAGGTCACCAATTTAAGACAAAAAGTAAAATAAACTTTTTCACACAATGAGCGGTATTTAATGCAGGCGACAGGCTCTCACCTGATAACTGGAGAGCAACCAAGAGCCCAATAACTGGAGAGCAACCAAGAGCCCTTCGCCGTCTCCTCAGGGTGGCCTGTTGCGTCAAGTACCAATCAGGGATCGAGGACACGGGTCAGAAAACCCACCCCTTCTGAGACTTGCCGCCCAATCAGAGGCTGGTAGCTGTGCATTGCAGGCAGTGCCAGCTGGAACTGGTTGTAGTCAGCAATGCACGCACCAGAGGCCCAGGTTCACCAAACGTGAGTGAGGGTAGGGTGGGGGTCATGAGTGACGGGGGGAGGCAGCAAGGGCAGGGGTAAGGCTCTCAGCGAATCCCCTTCCCATACTGGGTCCTCGATCAGGCACTCAGTACAAGACAAGGCAACTCCCAGCCCCCTGGCACCCCAGCTTAGTTGAAGACCAGTGGCAGTGGGAGGAGGCCCTTCATGGACGTTGATTGCCCTCTTAAGGGCATCAATTGGCAGTAGGGTAGGAAGCGGGTCCACGAGCCTACCTAACATGGACTAATTGGAGCAGAAGTGGCAGATTGGAAAGGTCTCCACCACGCACCCTCCCTTCCTGTCCAATTAAATGCCTCCTCTACCTCGAAACTACTTCAGGGGTGCGCATAAATTCCAAGATCTGGAATGGTCTGCCTGAAAGCTTGTGGAAGCAGATCCAATAATAACCTTCAAAACAAATTGGATAAATACTTCAAAAGGAAAAATAATTGGAGAACTCTGGAGAAAGAGCGGGAGCCTGGGACTAATTGGATAGCACTTTCAAAGCGCAAGATGGGCTAAATGGCGTTCTGTGCTGAAAGATTCTGTAGCATTACTGATTTAGTCACAATATCTTCTTTTTTCATTATCAAAATTTACAGATGGTACCAAATTGGTGGGTAATGAGGGAGACTGAATGAAAGTTCAAGACGCAAACAAACTTGCACAATGAGCAGGCAAGTGTAGGAGAAGAGTAAGTGCCGATAGGAGAAATAAGGAAGCTGTGTGGAAAATGGGTGAGAGGAGCAGAAGAATAGTGTGTTAGTGATGTACAGACCACTGAAGACCAAACCAATACAAACAAAGCGTTGGGTAATTTCTAGAGAAGTAGAATTCAAAAGCACAGAAGTTTAGAGAAACATATCTGACACTTAGGATACTGTGTTCAGTTCTGGTCTCCAATTCACGAAAAGGACACAGATGCAAAAATAATTTTGAAGAATGTCACCAGAAGTGAGATATTCTGACTATCAGGAAAGATTGAACAAGTTGGGACACTTTTCTCTAGAAAAAGGAAAGCTGAAAGATGACCTGATAGAGGTCTTTAAAATGATGAAGGGCTTTGATCGGGTAATTGTGGAGAAGATAGTTTCATCGCGGGGAGGCCAGAGCTTGTTCCCATCAATTAGAGCGACTAATAAAACCAAAAGGGAATTCAGGAGGAACTTCTTCACCCAGAATGTGGAGCTTGCTGTCACTTTGGATAGTTAGAGCCAATAACGTTGATCCTTTAATGAAAAGCTAAATAAGTATATATGGGAGAGAAAAGGATAGGTCAATAGGGTGAGAAGAAATAAGGTGGGGCCCTAGGATTATGTGGAGCATAAACACCAGCATTGAGCTGTTGGGCCAATGACATGTTTCTGTATATTCGATGTAACACCATGGATGGAATTTTACCAAAGTTTGTCAGTGTCTGGCTCTGACTGAAAATCTGTGTGTATCCCTTCAGATGCACAGTCGATTTCCTGGCACTCAGTCTGGGGGCATTGTTTACATTGTCACTCTGATGGGGTGGGGCCTGATAGAGTTGGCAAGGCTGGCTCCACAGACATCGGGGTGCCATCTTTAAAGGACCAACCTATGCCGGGGCAGTGCCAGCCTGTGCCAGGGGCAGTGCCCGGTAAGTCCCTCTATCCCCTGGTGGCTATACTTATCTTGCCACCCTCGGTGGGTTCCCCCCAGGTAATTCCCTTTCTTATATAGCTGTCATAAACCTCACCAACGTGATGTCACATTGACGAGGTATGAATATTCAGCGAGGGGGAAGGGGCACGGTGGCGCAGTGGTTAGCACTGTTCACTCATGGCGCCGAAGACCTGGGGTTGTTCCTGGCCCCGGGTCACTGTCCATGTGGTGTTTACATATTCTCCCTGTGTTTGCGTGGCTTTCACCCCCACAACCCAAAGATGTGCAGGGTAGATGGATTGGCCACGCTAAATTGCCCTTTAATTGGAAAAAAAAGAATTGGGTACTCTAAAATATATTGACATTTTTTTTTTTTTAAATCATGTGAGGGGGTACAATGTGGCCCTTTAATAATATCTTAATGGATTAAAATCTATTGAAGGGCGGGAATCTCATTAAGTCACCTGTGAGGGGTGGAGAAAATTCAGAAACAAGATGTCGCCGGTGAGAATCTCGTTTCCCGACTCTCACGGGATTTTACATTGCCTTGCAGTTTGTGCTCGCGGCAAACCCGGGTTCAAAATTCCAGCCCATGTATATAAGAACTGTCTACTGTGGGTGATGTTGCTGTTTTTCAGACATGATGTGGTACTAGAGGATAGTTGTGTCTAAAAGAGAAATGACGCAGGAGGGAAGATTCTGTGCAAAAAGGAAAGGTGTACTTAAATAAACCAATCAGCCAGGGATCACTATTTGGCAGTAGCACCTAGTTAGGTGCAGCGTGCCATCTGAGCTGGCACTCACAATCCAGTGCATTTCAATGGAAGAATGGCCACTGGAGCAAGTATCCAGTCATATATCAGCTCTCAAAGCCCTAACCTCAGCAAGGCTCAGTGTTTCTAACTCTCCAGGATTACCCGGAGACTCCGAGAATGAAAGGGTAATCTCCAGGATACTGCTACAAGCAACTAGTCAAGACAAAAACCAGAGGGTCATTCGAAAATTGTGTATTTTCAGCACCCATTCTGTCATCTACTCGCCACCTTCGAGCTCTCTCCCATAATAGGGGGAATGGGCAGGCGTCAAAATCAGCTGCCACTATATTTGAATGAATAATTAAGGGTCAATTGGGCTTATTATCAAGCCAATTTTCCCTGATAATATGTTGTCCATGCCATAAACATTTGATGTGGGCTGCTGGTCAGGAGCAGGGAGCCCAATTTTTAAACTTATATCTTTAAGGGGTGGGAAGAAAAAAAAATACAAAAAGTAAAGGGTGGGAAGGATGGGAGGAGGGGTCACTCTTTGCCTCGGTGGTTTCCCTTGGCCAATCATGAGGCAGCCCCCTGACCGAATTCTTCCTTTCCTTCCTACCCACTCTCTTCGTAAACCCCACTCCTCTACCTAACATACCCAAACGATCTGGCCCACGATCTCAGAATGACAAGCTCCGTGGATCCATGGGTCTTGATTTTCCTTTTTTCCCAGTATATCTGGCAGCTGCCACTGACACCAACATGACTAATGGAGCTTGTACCAGGTTACGTTCACCCATCATTACTGCGCTTGCTGAACTACAGTGGGTCCCAGTATGGAAACACCTTGATTTAAAAATTATTTTCCTCGTTTTCAGGCCCACCACGGCCTTTTCCCCTCCACCTCTGTAATTTCGAGCAGTCCTCCAACCCTCCAGGTCACTGTGCTCCTCCAAGTCTCGCCTCTTTCATACACCCCAAATTTCATTGAACCACCTCATTGCCTGGGCCCCATTGATCCCAATATCCCCAATGGACTCAGTGTCAAATTATGTTTGATAGTGTACCTATAAAGCATCTTGGGTCATTTTAATACATTCAAGGCACGATATCAATACAATTTATAATTGTCCCACTAACCTCTGAGCAAATTCAGGACAAGTTCAATCCCAATTCATAAATCAAATCCAAAGTCATGGAAAATCACCACTATATCCTACTCAATAGTACGAACCTCCAGAATCCATGCCTGACAGATCGTTCCCTAGGGCGATAGCGTTATTGGCTTCCATTGCCTGGATATACCCCCAGGGGCATCTCTACCAACAACTGAGCTGATCACATCAATCAGGTCACTGCCCTTCAATCTGCTACCTTCAAAATAATTACTTTTGAAATAAAGAGGAAACACTTGTTGGCTCACAGATCACGAGTCATGAGAGAGTCATAAGTTATTTTTAATGTTCATCCACGGCACCCAAAAGATGAACAGAGTTTTCCTTTTGTGGTCAGTGGCCAAGGAGAACTATTGTTAACTCTGCCAGTGACGCTGTGAGATCATTGATGTGTTAGGCAGATTGCTTCGACGTGGACTGCACTTGATGCAGTGTAGCGAGAGACAGACCTCTAACACTGGAGAAGATCCAACACGATTTTATTCAACGATATAACTAACATACATGCTCAGCTGTGGGTCGACACTATACCGAACTGACTGGAGACCTGGTACTAGCCTGACCAGACTTACTAGTTACCGCATGGTGTTTGTACTGGCTAGCTCGTGGACTCTGACTATCTCAGTGGCTGGGTCCCGAGAGAGCGGGAAACCTAGTGCCCTCTGGCTTTATCGTGGTAGTGTCCTGTCTGGTGATTGGCTGCTCTGTGCTGTGCGCTTACTGGTCATCCTGTGTGTCAATCACTGCCTGTCTGCACTTCATTATATACACGAGTGGATATTATGACAATCATCACCTGCACAGTTTGTGATTCCCATAACACCGTGGCGCCAGTACTTCATGCACTATGTCTTTTGAGAGTACCTTTAAGAAATGGGTGTTTATCAAATAGCTGCAGTGATGTCGGTGTGTGGGTGGAGCTGAGCTGTGATTCTGATTTTACTTTTGCTTTGAGCAAAAAGCTGGTGTGTGTCTGGGTTGTTCATGAACAAGTGAATGTTCATTTGGGTGATTTCAAAGTAATACTGTGATGGAACCATCAATTGAGCGAACACGTGTAGTTGGATCTGAACAGAGGCTTTAATACACTTACAATAGAGCCAGCCTATACGTCGTTGAACTTCAGATGAAATGGCAGGCTGGCTCTAAGGCACTGATCTTTATACATCGGTCCCAGGGGGAGGAGTCCTGGGCGGAGCCAAGGGAGGAGCCCAGTACAAACTCTCGCGTACTCCCAGAGCGACTCCCCCTGGTGGTCGGATAGTGCAACTGCACTTACAATGGGTAGATAACGAACATATATACATGGAGTGATATTGGCAACTATATATAGTGTGAATCACATTAACCACAACCTGTTTCTGTAGAGAATTTAAACCTACAGTCTTTCTGTAAAAAGGGTCTTTTGGTCTTATGGATGTTGTTAGGAAAGTTATGAAGGGTTACTTATAGAATATTGTATCTGTGGGGATTATTGGTGTTGATAGTTGTTAAGACGTTGACTTTGTGTTTATAAAGTGTTAACTGGTTTCATAAATAAACATGGCTTTGTTTTAAAAGTACTTTAGATCTCTATTGCATCACACCTGTAAAGTAGGCCCTTGTGCTCCCCATAACCACAATCTATTAAAAGTGGTATGTCAGGTGAACTCCATGATGCACTTTGGAGTTTTCTAAGCCCTGGCCCATAACAAATATCACTGCCAGTCCGCACATAGACAAAATAATTGTCTGGTTTATTGCGAGATTAGCCGCACCATAGTTGAGAGAAACAGTTCACTGAGATCTTGCTCTCATCATCCAGTGCATCAGCAAAGCAAAGCACACAATTCCCAATAGTACATTTATACTATATTTGTATAAATATTTCTTAGTAAGGAAAGATGACCTGTGGTCTCAGAATACTAGCTCACCTAGACTCTCAGCAGTCTGCGAAGTGAACAGAAGGTGGTTCTGTGGGCATTGAAGCATCTTCTTGGCCTCCAGATGCCACAGCGAGAGACCCGGGGTGGGATTCTCCGTCCAGCGACGCGGGAATAGGGAAATGCAATTGGGTGGAGCATAGCATGTGAGCTGAAAATCGTGGCCGGCGCCTAACGCTCGACGGAATGTCATGCTCCAGTGTCTTCGTCAGCGGCATCAATGCATTTACAGTAAGCGCCATTGGCATATCAATAACAGGCCCGACCAGGTATTTTCAGGGGCCTCCGCAATGCTCCATCTCCACCAGGAGGAATTACCAATGGCAAGTTTCACTTGTGGTTTCAAAAATTGGGAAATAAGTGCCATGGCTGCTGAGGGAGAGAGGAGGTAGGAAATTTGATTTGATTTGATTTATTATTGTCACATGTATTAGTATATAGTGAAAAGTATTGTTTCTTGCATGCTATACAGACAATGCCTACCGTACATAGGGAAGGAAGGAGAGACTGCAGAATATAATGTTACAGTAATAGCTAGGGTGTCGAGAAAAGATCAACTTAATACAAGGTAGGTCCATTCAAAAGTCTGATGGCAGCAGGGAAGAGTCGGTTGGTATGTGACCTCAAACTTTTGTATCTTTTTCCTGACGGAAGGAGGTGGAAGAGAGTATGTCCGGGTTGCCTGGGATCCTTAATTATGCTGGCTGCCTTTCTGAGGCAGCGGGAATTGTAGACAGAGTCAATGGATGGGAGGCTGGTTTGCATGATAAACTGAACTACATTTATGACCTTTTGTAGTTTCCTGCGGTCTTGAGCAGAGCATGAACCATACCAAGCTGTGATACAACCAGAAAGAATGCTTTCAATGGGGCATCTAAAAGTTGGTGAGAGTCGTAGCTGACATGCCAAATTTCCTTAGTCTTCTGAGAAAGTAGAGTCGTTGGTGGGCTTTCTTAACTATAGTGTCAGCATGGGGGACCAGGAGAGACTGTTGGTGATCTGGACACCTAAAAACATGAAGCTCTCGATCTTTCGACTTCGTCCCCATTGATGTAGACAGGGGCATGTTCTCCACTACCCTTCCTGAAATCGATGACAATTTCCTTAGTTTTGTTGACATTGAGGGAGAGATTATTCTCATCGCACCAGTTCACCAGATTCTCTATCTCATTCCTATACTCTGTCTCATCATTGTTTGAGATCCGACCCACTACGGTGGTGTCATCAGCAAATTTGAAAATCAAGTTCGAGGGGAATTTGGCCACACAGTCATAGGTGTACAACAAGTATAGTAGGGGGCTGAGGACACAGCCTTATGGGGCACCGGTGTTGAGGATGATCGTGGAGGTGTTGTTGCCTTTCCTTGCTGATTGTGGCCTGAGGGTTAGGAAGTTCAGGATCCAGTCGCAGAGGGAGTTTGTAGATGAGTTTCATAGGAATAATGGTGTTGAAGGCTGAGCTGTAGTCGATAAATAGGAGTCTGACATAGGTGTCTTTGTTATCTAGGTGTTCCAGGGATGAGTGTAGGGCCAGGAAGATGGCGGCTGCTGTGGACCTGTTGCAGCGGTAGGCGAACTGTAGTGGATGAAGGCAATCCGGGAGGCTGGAGATGATTTGTGCCATGACTAATCTTTCAAAGCACTTCACGATGGTGCATGTCAGAGCCACTGGAAGATGGTCATTAAGGCACGCTATTTGGCTTTTCTTTGGTACATGGATTATGGTCGTCTTCTTGAAGCAGATAGGAGCCTCAGATTGTTGTAAAGAGAGGTTGAAGATGTCTGCGAATACTCCTGCCAGCTGACCCGCACAAGACCCGAGTGCTCGTCCAGGTACCCCATCCGGGCCAGTGGCTTTCCATGGGTTGACCTTTGAGAAGGCTGCTCTGACATCTGCAATGGTAACCTCGGATATAAGTTCATCCAAAGCTTCTGGTGTGGAAGGCGTGCTCTCCCTGACCTCTTGCTCAAAACGGGCATAGAATGCATTGAGCTCTTCAGGGAGGAGTACGTTAGAGCCGGCAATTTTACATGCCTTCATCTTGTAGCCCGTTATGTCTTGCAGACCTTGCCATAGTCGGCAGGGGTCCGTGTGGCTAGCCTGGGACTCGAGCTTGGTTCAGTACTGTCTTTTGGCATCTTTGGTGTATTTCCTTAGATTATATCTGGCTTTCTTGCATAAGTCAGGGTCGCCTGACTTGAATGCCTCAGACCTAGACTTCAGCAAGCAGTGGATATCCCTGTTCATCCAGGGCTTCCGGTTGGGAAACACGCCGATTTGCTTCTTTGGCACAGTCTTCTACACACTTACTAATGATGTCAGTTTCTGTAGTGGCATACTCGTTCAGACTGGTCGCAGAGTTTTAAATACTGACCAGTCCACTGACAGTAAGCAATCCCATAGGAGATAGATGTGAAGCAACAGTGCTATCAACTGTGTTACCATGCCATCTTGCTGAAGCACATCGCTTCATCTAGCCATTTTTCATGCTATTAGTCCCCGCTTCGGGATGGGGTAGCACTCCCTTTTAATGTTCAAGTTGAGAACTTGGGGTCCATACATATCCTCAGGATGCCATTCCTCTATTTCACACACACCATGGAGTTGACCGAGTCGATGGGCTCTTTTATGCACCTGATGATACCTAAAACCATCATTCTTTGTCCCTCAGTGGGGCAGGGACCAGTCTGGCGGCATGCACGACCGGCTTCACGTTCTCCTTTAGCTGGATGCAATATGTAAAGGGCAGGGTGCCAAATCCTTGCAATACCTCTGTATAATTCTTCATGATTGATTCAACTGAAATATGTCAATGGGGTGCCATGTGTTCTGCAGCGTACACCCTCTTTTTTTTATAAATGTTTTTATTCAGTTTTCGTATTTTATATTGAACAAATTACAAATTGTTAGGAGAGAGAAACAAAAAAAAACAAACAAAAACAAACACGCAAAAATTAACATACATATTTACAGGTAAGCATCTTCGTAGTAGTAACTGCGCCCCCCCCCCCCCCCCTCAACATGTTTATTTAGCTTGGTTTTGGGCCTTAGCTAGCCATCGAACCCCCGTAACGAACCTGTAGCCCCTCCCCCCCTCCCGCTACCTTCCCCCGACTATTCTTCCTCTTGTACATTGGCCACAAATAGGTCCCGGAACAGTTGCATGAATGGCTCCCACGTTCTGTGGAAGCCGTCGTCCGACCCTCGGATGGCAAATTTGATTTGCTCCATTTGGAGAGATTCCGAGAGGTCGGACAGCCAGTCCGCAGCTCTGGGCGGTGCTGCTGACCGCCAGCCAAACAGGATTCTACGGCGGGCGATCAGGGAGGCAAAGGCAAGGGCGTCCGCCCTCCTCCCCAGGAATAGATCTGGCTGGTCTGAAACCCCGAAGACCGCCACTATCGGGCATGGCTCCACCCTCACCCCCACCACTTTGGACATAGCCTCGAAGAAGGCTGTCCAGTACTCCACAAGTCTGGGGCAAGACCAGAACATGTGGGCGTGGTTGGCCGGGCCTCTTTGGCACCGCTCACATCTGTCTTCCACCTCCGGGAAGAACCTACTCATACGGGTTCTTGTTAGGTGGGCTCTATGTACCACTTTTAGTTGCGTCAGGCTGAGCCTTGCGCACGTGGAGGTGGAGTTGACCCTATGCAGTGCTTCGCTCCAGAGTCCCCACCCTATCTCCATCCCCAGGTCGTCCTCCCATTTCCTCCTTGTTGCGTCCAGTACGGTGTCGTCCCTATCTACCAGTCGGTCATACATGTCACTACAGTTCCCTTTCTCTAGGATACTTGCGTCCAGTAGGTCTTCCAGTAGTGTCTGTCGTGGCGGTTGTGGGTACGTCCTTGTCTCCTTTCGTAGGAAGTTTTTGACCTGCAGGTACCGTAGCTCGTTCCCCCCAGCTAGCTGAAATTTCTCTGTCAGTTCGTCCAGTGTTGCGATCCTGTCGTCCGTGTATAGGTCCCTGACTGTCAATGTTCCCCCGTCCTGCCTCCACCTTTTGAAGGTGGCGTCGGTCAGTGCTGGTTTGAACCTATGGTTGTTGCAGATGGGAGCCCTGTTCGACATTTTGGTCAGGCCAAGTTGCTGCCGCAGTTGGTTCCAGGATTGGAGGGTGGCTGTCACCACTGGGCTGCTGGAGTGTTTTTTGGGTGGGGATGGGAGTGCTGCCGTGGCGAGGGCCCGGAGGGAGGTTCCCATGCAGGAGGCCTCCTCCGCACGCACCCACTCAGCTTCTGGCTCCTGGATCCATCCCCTTACTCGCTCGGCTGTTGCTGCCCAGTGGTAGAATTGTAGATTCGGGAGGGCTAACCCTCCCCTGGTTTTTGTTTTTTGTAAGACCTTCTTTGGGATCCTAGCATTTTTACCCCCCCATACGAACGCCATGATGAGTTTGTCCAGCGCTTTGAAAAAGGCCTTGGGGATGTAGATCGGAATGGATCTAAACAGGAAGAGGAACCTGGGCAGTACGTTCATTTTGATCGTCTGAACTCTCCCCGCGAGGGAGAGCGGGAGTGTGTTCCATCTTTGCAGGTCCTTTTTAACTTCCTCCGTCAGGCTGGTGAGGTTCCATTTGTGGATCCCTTTCCAGTCATGGGCTATTTGGATCCCCAGGTAGCGGAATTTATGTCGGGCTTGTTTGAACGGCAGCCCCTTTTGTGCTGCCCCCCCCCCCCCCCCCCCCCTTGCGGGTGTAATGGGAAGATCTCACTTTTGCTCATGTTGAGTTTGTAGCCCGAGAAGGCTCCAAACTCTTTCAGGAGCGCGATGATTCCGTCCATGCTGCTTTGTGGGTCCGAGATATAGAGGAGCAGATCATCCGCATAGAGTGAGACTCTGTGCTCTCTACCTCCCCTTCGGATCCCCCTCCAATTTTTTGCTGCCCTGAGCGCGATTGCTAGCGGTTCAATTGCTAGTGCGAACAGCAGCGGGGACAGTGGGCATCCTTGTCTGGTGCCCCTGTGCAGCTGGAAGTATTGGGAGTTGGTATTGTTGGTCTGTACACTCGCCATGGGAGCGTTGTACAGGAGCTTTACCCAAGCGGTGAACCCTGTTCCAAGCCCGAACCGCTCCAGTACATCTGAGGTATTTCCATTCGACTCTGTCAAAGGCCTTTTCTGCGTCCAGGGAGACGATCACCTCTTGTGTTCTCTCCCCGGAGGGGGTCATTATCACGTTCAGCAGGCGCCTGATGTTCGCGGTCAGCTGTCTACCTTTGACAAAGCCCGTCTGGTCCTCTGTGACCACCTCAGGTACACAGTCTTCTAGCCTTTTGGCTAGGATTTTGGCCAGTATTTTGGCGTCTGCATTCAGCAGAGATATGGGTCTGTATGACCCACATTCCGTTGGGTCTTTGTCTTTCTTAGGTATCAGCGAGATTGAGGCCTGTGCTAACGTGGGTGGCAACGTGCCCCTAGCTAGCGAGTCTGTGAACATCTCCCGCAGGTGCGGGGCCAGCGCTGTCGCAAATTTTTTGTAGAAGTCCGCCGGGAATCCGTCCGGTCCCGGCGCCTTCCCCGCCTGCATGGAGCTAATGCTCTCCATGATCTCTCCCAGTGCTAGTGGTGCTTCCAGATCCCGTTTTCTGCCCTCTCCCACAACTGGTATGTTCAGTCCGTCAAGAAACCGGTTCATCCCAGCCTTCCCCGTTGGGGGCTCTGAGGTGTACAGCTCTTGGTAGAAGGCCTTGAAGGTTTTGTTAATCCTCTCTGGTTCTGTTTCCAACGTGCCTCTGGTATCTCTGATTTGCGCAATTTCTCTGCTGGCTGCCTGCTTTCTCAGCTGGTGGGCCAACAGGCGGCTGGCTTTGTCTCCGTGTTCGTATAGGGCCCCGCGTGCCTGGCGGAGTTGGTGTACTGCTTTCCTGGTGGAGAGCAGGTCAAAGTTCCTTTGTAATTCTTTTCTCTCCGCCAGGAGTTCTACAGTCGGGGCCTCGGAGTATTTATGGTCTACCTCCAGTATGGAGTCGACCAGCTTCTGCCTAGCCACCCTTTCCTCCCTATCTCTTTGCGCTTTGTAGGCTATGATTTCCCCTCTTAGTACGGCCTTAAGCGCTTCCCAGAACGTGGAGGGTGAGACCTCCCCGTTTTGGTTGATCTCAGTGTACTCCGCTATGGCCTGCGCTATCCTTTCGCTGAAGGCCTTGTCAGCTAGTAAGGCACCGTCCAACCTCCATTTGGGGCGCTGGGCCCTTCCCGTCTCTAGCCGCACATCCATGTAGTGTGGAGCGTGGTCTGATATCACAATTGCGGAGTATTCCACCTTGTCTATCTCTGGAAGCACCGTTTTCCCCACCACAAAGAAGTGAATTCTGGTGTACACGTTGTGTACTGGGGAGAAGAAAGAGAATTCTTTCTCCCCCGGGTGGGCGAATCTCCAGGGGTCTACTGCTCCCATCTGCTCCATATAGTGGCTGAGTTCCCTTGCCATGTTTGAGGTTTTCCCCGTTCTGGGGTTTGATCTGTCCGTCGTTGGGTCCTGTACACAGTTGAAGTCCCCCCCCATGATTAGTCGGTGCGTCGCTATGTCCGGGATTTCTGCCATGGTCTTTTGGATGAAGCTCGTGTCGTCCCAGTTGGGCGCGTACACGTTAACTAGAACTACCGGCGCCCCATCCAGGGCCCCGCTGACCATGACATACCGTCCCCCTGGGTCCGTAACCGTCTTTGTCGCCCTAAACATTGTCCTCTTGCCAATCAGGATCGCCACCCCCCTGGCCCTTGCCCCATAACAGGAATGATAGGTTTGTCCCACCCAGCCCTTTCTTACCCGCAGTTGGTCCTGCTCCCTCAAGTGCGTCTCTTGGAGGAAGACTATGTCGGCCCTCATGTTTCTAAGGTGGGTGAGGACTCTAGATCTCTTCACTGGGCCGTTAAGTCCCCTTACGTTCCAGGTGACTATTCTGGTGGGGGGCTTCTGCCCCCTTGCTCCTGTGGGGTTAACCATATTTGTCCGGTGGACGCGCCCCTGCCCTCTGGGGTTTCCCTTTGTTAGGGGGCCGTCCAGGATGTCCACTATCACTGCTCTCCCCATGCGGTCGGGTCCCTGCGCTCCGGGGTTCCCCCTTGTCCCGGGGACACCCGCCATGGCCGTCCATTTTGTGTCCGCCACGCGGGTAGTCCCCTGCACTCCGGGGGGCCCCTTCACCCACAGACCGTACTGGGTGGGTGCTTGCAGCAGTTCCCTGTTTCGAGCCCTTGTCTGTGGCACTTTGTGGCCCTATTCCCTTACTGGCCTCTTTTGTCCCTTCGTCCCTGCGTTTCCCCTCCCTGGTCTCTCGCCCCCCGAGTGCCCGCCCCCCCCGCTCTATCCCTTTCGGGGATACCCCTGTGTACCCCTCCATTGCCCCTCTCTCCCCCATTCCTGTCCCCATTTGCTCTCCCACCTTTGATGGGTGATCCCCCCCCTCCCCTGCCTGGCGCCTTCCCCCCTGTTGGGGGTGCGCTGCGGCCCTGCTCTGTTGCGCGCCCCCTTCGCTAGCTTTCCTGCTAGCACGGTGGCTCCCCTCTCGGAGGTTGCTGTCCCGCTTCCCCTCTCCCCTCTCCAGTACTCCCGTTCCCTCGTGCCGGGGCCTGGCCTCCCACCTGGAGCGGGCCCTTGGGCATTGGGTTGTTTTCCGTTCTGGGTGTTCCTGCCAGGGGGGAGGGGGCTGGCTTTGCCTCGCCCCTCCCCACCCCCCCGTCGGCATGACGTATCTCCTTGCTATGGGCCCCTCGTCCCTACTTCCCATGGCGTTTTTCCAGCCCGTGCTCCTCGACGAATCTATTCGCCTCGGCAGGGGCTGTAAAGAAATATTCCTTGTGTTGGTATGTGACCCAGAGTTTTGCTGGGTACAGCATACCAAAACGTACTTTGTTCTTATAGAGAGCTGCTTTCGCTCTGTTGAACTCCGCCCGTCTCTTAGCTATGTCCGCTCCAAAATCCTCGTAGATTCGGATGGCGTGCCCGTCCCAATTGCAGGCTCTATTCTCCTTGGCCCAGCGCAGGATTGTCTCCCTATCCCGGTACCGGTGCAGTCTGGCTATAACTGCTCTCGGTTTTTCCCCTTCCTTGGGCTTCGGGCGCAGTGACCGATGAGCTCTGTCCATTTCCGGTGGGGTGGGAAAAGTTTCCCGCCCCACTAAGGAGCCCAGCATCGCAGCCACGAATGTTGTGGGATTTCTACCCTCTATCCCCTCTGGCAGGCCCACTATCTTAATATTTTGCCTTCTCGAGCTGATCTCCTGGTCGTCTACCCTGCCCTTCAGGCTCCCCTGTGTTGCACTCAGTTTCACCATTCCCCTCTCCAGGGATATGACCCGGTCGCTCGCGTCAGTCGCTGCCTTCTCCAGCTCTTTAATGGTTGCCCCCTGGGCTTCCAGTATCTTCCCTTGGGCTTCCAGTATCTTCCCTTGGGCATCCACTTTCTTCTCCAATCTGGTCAGAACCTGCTGCACCCCTGACATGGCCCTGGTCACTGCTGCCTGTGCTGCGGCCTCTGCGTCTGCTTTTAACTCTGCCTTGATTGCCTGCAGCTGCTCCCTCACCACCTCGGCAAAGGCTTCCTTCCAATTCACGCCCCCCTCTAACCCCAGGGGAGAGGTTGCCCGCCCGTCCAGCTCTTCTGGATGCGGCGAAGCATCCTTCCCGCCGCTTCGCGTGTTGACTCGTTCGCCCGAGCTGGCTTTCCCTTTGCCCAGTCTACTTCCGGTGCCCCCTTTCTCTTGGCTCCCTTCTGGCACTTTTTTCTCCCCCTTCCCCTTCATCTTTTCTTCTCTCCTTGTTCTTCTTTTTCCCCCTTTTCCGCACCCTATTTTTATTTTATTTATTATATATATATATATATATATATTTTTTTTTTTTTTTAAATTTATTTCCCCTACCCCTTTTCTCTTTACCAGTTTTCTTTTGGGAAGAACAGAAATACAAGTCTCTTTTTTCTTCTTCCTTTTGTCTTCTTTCCCCACTCAACCAGGAGAGAGAGAGAGTCCCTTTGTCTTTGCCACGTGGTGGTCACAGCAGTTGGGGGGGGGGGGGGGGGGGGGGGGGGGCGAGTGGGCCGGTGGTCGCTGCCGGTTGGGGGGGGGGGGTGTCCCCGCTGCTGGCTGGGGGGGGTGTCCCCGCTGCTGGCTGGGGGGGGGGTCCCCGCTGCTGGCTGGGGGGGGGGGGGGGGTGTCCCCGCTGCTGGCTGGGGGGGGGGGGGTGTCCCCGCTGCTGGCTGGGGGGGGGGGGGGTGTCCCCGCTGCTGGCGGGGGGGGGGGGGGGTGTCCCCGCTGCTGGCTGGGGGGGGGGGGTGTCCCCGCTGCTGGCTGGGGGGGGGGGGGTGTCCCCGCTGCTGGCTGGGGGGGGGGGGAGAGAAGAGGGGCTGCCGCCGCCGCACCGCTCCTGGCCCGCGTGGGGGGGGGAGAGAAGAGGGGCCGCCGCCGCCGCACCGCTCCTGGCCCGCGGGGGGGGGGGGGGGGGGGGGGGGGGGGGGAGAGAAGAGGGGCCGCCGCCGCCGCACCGCTCCTGGCCCGCGTGGGGGGGGGGGGGGAGAGAAGAGGGGCCGCCGCCGCACCGCTCCTGGCCCGCGTGGGGGGGGGAGGGAGAGGGGATGGACCTGCTGCTGTTGGGCCCCCCTGTCGCCGCTCCGCTGCCGCTCCGGCTCCTCCGCTCCCGCTCCTCCGCTCCCGCTCCGGCTCCTCGGCTCCTCCGCTCCGGCTCCTCCGCTCCGGCTCCTCCGCTCCCGCTCCGGCTCCTCCGCTCCCCCGCTCCGGCTCCTCCGCTCCCGCTCCGGCTCCTCCGCTCCGGCTCCTCTGCCGGCGCTCCTCCACCGCCGTCCGGCAGCGTACACCCTCTTGACGAGCCCAAGTCCTTCACATGCGATTCGCGCTCTGTCCTCACTATGGAGAATACTATACTACGCTCTCTGTCCTTGACAGTGACTTTGAGCTTGCATGCTCCTAGGTTCATGAACTGATAACCGTTGAAATCCTTCGGCTCTTGGGATAATTTCTGGCTTGACTTATAGTCGTCCCACCAATGACAATGGGATCAGATTGGTCCTTGCTCATGTTTCGAACTTACAGCTGATTGGTGTTCCAGTAACCATTAGTGGGATTGTCCATCTGTCCTCAATGGTCCCCAGATTTGCCTCACTGTGGCTGTATATTTTCAGAAAAACTTCTTTGTATTGGCTGGGCTGGTCGAACAGTTTGTGTCGCTATCCAAAATCCTTCCATTTCAAACTTCACCGTTGTTTGCTGCGTTGAGTTGCAAACAGCCGCAGTTCACCAGGTTGGTGAAGAAATTTCTTCTTTTGTTTTTTTTAAAGTCTTTGGCGTATTTTGCCACGTCTCGTCTGTTGTTACCTTCAAATGTTCGGAACTCCTGGTACCATGTTGTGTTCTGTGGTTCCACCAATGATGAAGATACACACAGAACATATATGTGTTCAACCAGAACAATGATTTATTGTCAACAACGTAGAAAGATAACCAACAGTTTTTTAATACAAAGTTATTCAAAGTCCTAGGGAGCTATTCCAAATGTGATTGTCTTACAGTACGTCCTGCTACCAACTGGCGAGTCATGTCAATCACGTGATGCATGTCTGGTGCCTCCCACTGGCGGTAGTCATACCTACGATTACATAAACTGATTTTTAAAAAAATAAATCTGGAGTACCCGATTAATTTTTTCCAATTAAGGGGCAATTTAGCGTGGCCAAACTACCCTGCACATCTTTGGGTTGTGGGGACGAAACACAGACACGGGGAGAATGTGCAAACTCCACACAGACTGTGACCCAGAGCCAGGATCGAACCTGTGACCTCGGCTCCGTGAGGCAGCAGTGCTAACCACTGTGCCACCGTGCGGCCTTGATTACGTATACTGATAACAGCTTTATACATTTATACAACTATATATATTTGTGTGCACATGCATACCACCACAAGACAGAGTAAAACTGCGAGCACTGCATCAGAGGTATACACCCACACCTGGCCTGAGTTACATTGTTGCACTCAGCATAAATTTGTTAATGGGAATGAATAGGATACCCTGATCAGCCTGGGTGATTCACTCAAGATTCAATGTCCTCTGGGACACTCCGGTATGTTCAGCCAATAGTCCATGACAGAGTCTGATGGCTTCTTTTGTCTGTAAATTGGAGATAATTGCATATTCATAGCATTGCCCTGTTTTTTTGTATGAACAGGAGTGGGCAATCAAAAGTCCAGATAGTGATGATGAGTTCAAGTCTGGACATGCCTGGACTGAACCATCTTTGATGGTTGGACAGAGTTTAGAGAGATAAAATAATCCTGTTCGAACAGGTGGGGACAGAACAATTTGGAAAGCCACTGAGACAGGTCATGGAAAGCTGCCATAGAGACAGGCTTTTGGAAAGGGCTCTGAAGGAGTTGCACTAACAGCAGGAATATGTTCTATAAATGCAAGTAGTATTTTTGCTTGCTCGCATAAGTGGAGTTGAGAGCTGTATGTTAATTTTTCATTCTGTTTAATTGGAAATTGTGTGTTAGGACTGAGAGATACATGTAAGCTGTTCTTAGGTTTGAAGTTTAAAAGTTTAAATATTGTTTTTCTTTGATTTCAATAACGTTTTGTTTGTGAAAATAACCAAACCCTATTTCTTATCCAATCACTTCTGGAGTGCATCGATCTTTCTGCACAGTCTTAAAAATAAAGAAACATTGTGGTTCTGGTTCCGTACCTTAGCCACTATTGAGATCTGACCTGGCGTCCATAACAAATGAAACAAAGTCAGAATTTGTAGTTACAACATGAATTTAATTCAACGCCAAGAAAAGATTCAATGGCCAATACCCAAAATGATCAAATACTCACATTACTTAAGTTACTCACTTGTGAATGTTTTTGACATGTACAGTCACCATAACACAATACAGTAGGATTACCTCCGCCAGAAAGTGGACAGCATATCTGAAATGGAAAAATCACAATCAATTGAGGACAGTGAATCACACTGAGTAAAGCATTCAAACAAGGTAAATTGCATAGAATGCTAACACAGAGAAAAATAATTCAGCCCAAGGGGCCTATGCTGGTATTTATTATCCACACGAGCCAAAAATAGCAGAATTTGCATTCATACAGCACCTTATTAGGACATCTCTACACAATCTATTACTTTCGGAGCATAGTGATTGTTTTATTAAGGCAAAGGTGACAGCCAATTGCATGCAAGTGGCATATCGGGTGAAAGACCTGTTAATCTGTTCTTGATGAAGTTGGTTACATATGTAGAATTTACAGCACAGAAACAGATCACTAGGCTGGTGTTTATGCTTTACATAAGCCTCCTCCCCCTCCTCTTCATGTAATTATCAACATAACCTGCTATACCTTTTGCTTGCATGCATCTGCCTAGGTTATCCTTGAATGCATCTATGCTGTTCACCTCAACTACTTCCTGTGTAACAGGTTCCACATTTTCACCACTCTCTATGCAAGGACATTTCTCCTGAATTCGTTAATAATTATCTATTATATGGCCCAGCCTAGTTTTGATCTCACCCACAAGCAGGAGCATCTTCTCCACGTCAATTGCATTGAATTCCTTCAAGACATCCATCAGGGCACCCATCAACATTCTTTTTTCTACAGAGGCGTTCCAGCTTTTTCCTCACTTTTTTAATGTTTCTGTTCTGTTATTATTTTTGTAAAACTCTTTGGTGCACCTTCAGCAGAACTTATCTATCCTTTGTAATACTATGGAGACCCAGATATTTCTTAACACCGTGGAGGCAGATAATGGTCCTTGTTGTGCCTGTTTATTGGTTGGAAAAAAAGGGGCAACAAATAGGGTCTACCCAAAGGTAAGTCTGCATCGCAGATTCCACCATGATGTTGATAAAGGTGGCTTTATCCGAGTGGCTGGCTAAAACAAATGTTTGCACCGGAGTCAAAAGGTTGTGGGTTTGAAATCTCACTCCAGCTACTTAAGCACAACATTGAGGCGGACACGCCCAGTACCACACTGAGGGAGTGCCGCAGTGTCAGAGATGCTCTATTTCAGATGAGACGTTAAACCAAGGATCTGATTGGCCTCTCAATTGGGCATGACACCAGTTGAACAAGAGCTTGGGAGTCCTAGCCAATATTGATCACTCAACCAACTTCACAAAAACACTCATTATCATATTGTGTCCATGGGATCTTGCTACGCACTGCATCCTTCCTAAATTACAACCTCGCCTATACGTCAAAAGTTCTAAATTTTGGGAATCCCTAGAATGTGAAAGGCACCATATAAATGTAAGTTTTTAATCTTGTATTAGATCATGGTGATCTATAAGTCTCTTTTGGCCAAGCCTTTTGGTCACCTTGTCTAATACCCTTTTCGTGCTTCCATGGCTCAAATTTTACATACAAAGTTTGTTCAGTTGGCAGGCACCCAAGCGAGAGCTGGGTACGCTGACAATCAAAAAGCCAATTTAAATTAACTAAATACCAATCAACCACAGTTTAACATTGCCCGTCTGCCTTTAGGGCAAGCTGGGTTGGGGTGGGACGAGGCACGATTGGCAAGGTAGCACTTACTTTTAAGCAGCAATCTTGATCCAGGGTGGGATGAAAGGTCAGGGTTCTAATAAAATTTGCATGTGTCTGGAGACACATGATTGTGCTGCCAAGGCACTCGTGGAAGTTTTTCCGTCAATATTTATTTTTCAACAGGTTAGCATTTCCCTGAGAGTTCCACAGCAGCTATCCTACTGAGTGAGTGCATTGGAAACACCAACCTATGTCCTCCGTTGTCTCATAGCTCGCCCTCCCCAGCAATGCTCAGCTTTTAAAGTGCGTTTTTCACATATGTTAGTTGTTAATTGGCCAGCCAGCATGAAATAGTGTTCAGGGATCGACTGTGGCTGGGAGCTCATTTTGCACCCTCTTCCAGGCCTGCCCACCAAGCTTGTACGCCCAACAGGCAAAGTATTCAGGCTTGTGTCTAATTGTATTTGAGAACACCAGGCATATGTAAATGTATATCCAGTTGGGAGCTGTCCCCCTGCCTCTCAGCTCCAGTATAAGGTATTGCTTGGACTCTTAATTCACTCTCTGGATTTAGACATTTGTTTTTGAAGCTCCTCTTGATATCATTAATTTACTAAACTTCATGTCAATACTCTGGTGTGTTTTCAGTCATTGGGATACTCTGTCTCAACCTCAGTTTATTGGAATCAGGGCAGCATGGTAGCATTGTGGATAGCACAATCACTTCACAGTTCCAGGGTCCCAGGTTCGATTCCGGCTTGGGTCACTGTCTGTGCGGAGTCTGCATATCCTCCCCGTGTGTGCGTGGGTTTCCTCCGGGTGCTCCGGTTTCTTCCCACAGTCCAAAGATGTGCAGGTTAGGTGGATTGGACATGATAAATTGCCCTTAGTGTCCAAAATTGCCCTTCGTGTTGGGTAGGGTTACTGGGTTGCTGGGGTTATGGGGATAGGGCAGAGGTGTTAACCTTGGGTAGGGTGCTTTTTCCAGGAGCCGGTGCAGACTCGATGGGCCGAATGGCCTCCTTCTGTACTGTAAATTCTATGATAACTAATAAAAGAGAATCTGCCATAAAACAGGACAACAAAAAAATCTCAGAAGAGCAGATTTTCCATGGTCTGGTTTACATTAACATTTAAATCATTCAGATTGTCTTTTAAAAAAACGCCCAGACAAATCCAGCCCAAGAGGTGGGGGGCTTGATTCTCCGCACCCGGACGCCAAAATCGCGGCCAGTGCTGGGGGGCAGAGAATCCATTTTCCCGCACGGAATTGGGGCCAGTGGCGGTTCCCCAATCCTGCAGGCCCCGAAGGGCCTTCTGCGCCACCGAGGGCTTACCTGGGACCATTGCCAGAGGTCCGCTCCACCATTCTCCACCCCCGATCGGCCAAAGTCCCGATGGCGTGGATCTAATGTGGTCCAGCCAGTCGGGATACTAACGTGGCGGGTGCGGGCTCGGTCTGCGGTCGCCCTCGTCAGTGGTGGGCCGATCGGAGGGTAGGTGGGGGGCCTCATAGGCGGCCGGGAAATGTTTATGCAGGCAGATAGGGTTGGGCGCACGGCCGATCGGGGGGGAGGGGGGGGGGGGGGGGGTTCTTTTTAGAGTCCAGCTCCGCGATCCAAGTCCACCATGGAGCACGGCGCGGCTGCTGGAGGCCACTACCGTGCGCATGTGCGGCCTCTGACCCGGAAGTGCTGGGGCCCCTATCTGTAGCAAAAGCTGCTAGATCAATGCCAGGTGCCTGCTAGCCCCCTCCAGGGGTAGGAATTTTGTGGCCCTTTCACGCCAGTTTTTCTGGCATGAAACTCCACAGTTTTGACGCCGGCGTGGGGACATAGTCCAAACCCCTTCCACTCCCAACCCAACCTACTTCTCAGCCCGAACCAAACTCCCCTCCTGGTCCGACTCCACTGCTCCCGTACTGACAGCCCTCTTACCGGACTGACAGTCCCCCTCCTGGACTGACCCACCCATCCAATCCAATCCCCCCACCCGGACTCACTCGCCTCTAGATTAACACCCCCAACCTAGACTGAACCCTCTCCTCCTCCAGTCCGATCCTCCCCCTTTTCCTGACAGATCCACCCTCTAGTCCGACCCCTCACCCCTGCCAGACTGACACCCCCTCCGGTCCAACTCCCTCCACTCCTGGACTGACCCTCCTCTCTCCAGGACTGACCTCCCTTCCCTCCTGAACTGATCCCCCCCTTCTAGACTGGCACCCCCATTCCAGGGCTAACCACCCCTCTGATTCAGCCACCCTTCCTCTACTGGACTGACCCCCGCATCCAGTCTGACCCCACTCCCTCCCAGACTGAATGCCCCTCCGATCCAACACATTCCTCTCCCAGACTAGCCGTCCCTCTAGTCCAACCCCCCTCCTCTCCTGGACTGACTCACCCTTCCGGTCCGATCCCTGCCCCTTGGACTAACTCTGCTTCCAGTCCGACCCCTGCCTCTGCCAGTCTGACTCCCACCTTCCAGTCCAACCTAACCCCCGTCCCCTGAATAATCCCTCCCCCTCTCCTAGACTGACTGATCCCCCTCCAGTCCGACCCTCTCCTCTCCCCGACTGACTCGCCCCTCCGGTCTGACCCTGACCCCCTGGACTGACATCCCCTCTAGTCTGACTTCCTCCACTTCCCAGCAAATGTAAATCCCGTGAGAGTGGCACTGCCTCTCTGAGGGAGTTACTGGCCAATGTTTTGATCAGGATATTACAGTACTCCTTTAAGTACAGTCAGCCATATGGAGGACTGTACCAACTTCCTTCCAACAGGGAGAAGCATCCGGATGCATTTTGAACATCTGGTTAGAATAGTGATGGAAGTGGCAGCATGGTGGCACAGTGGGTTAGCCCTGCTGCCTCACGCAACCGGGGTCCCTGGTTCGATCCCGGCTCTGGGTCACTGTCCGTGTGGAGTTTGCACATTCTCCCCGTGTTTGCATGGGTTTCACCCCCACAACCCAAAGATGTGCAGACTAGGTGGATTGGCCATGCTAAATTGCCCCGTAATTGGAAAAAATTAATTGGGTAATCTAAATTTTTAAAAAAAGAATAGTGATGGAAAGGATGGTTGAAAAATGAGGCTTCTTTTTGTCAACATTTCAAGACTACTTTGAGGGATTAGTCTGGAGATTATGCACCCCACCATTCTGCTCCTCATTACCAACCAAAGAGGATGTAAATTGGAACGGGAAGGGTCGGTCATTAATCTCGGAGGGTGGTGGAACAAGGGTGAATGTCGCATTATGGACTTTGGTTTAACATATTCCTGCCGACTTCACCAGATGATCTCCATCCTCCAAATGCTTTATCTTATTGTTACAGACAGGGTCAGGAGTGAACCAAAATCCAGGTCGGTGCGGTGGTGCAGTAGTTAGCACTGCTTCCTCATGGCGCTGAGGAACCGGGTTCGATCCCGGGCACGCGTCACTGTCCGTGTGACGTTTGCACATTTCCTTCCCCCCTCCCCCCCCCGCGTCTGCATGGGTCTCACCTCCATAACCCAAAGATGTGCAGTTTAGGTGGATTGCCTCTTAGTTTGAATTTTTTTGAAAAAAACGAGAACACCAAAACTCTTATATCCTTTCACATACTGTCTTTAACCTGTGTGTTTTTTGGAGTGGAAGATATGTGCGTCTCTTAGGCTCCAGAGTGTGTGTGGTCAATTTAAATAACAGCAGCAACCTTTTGAGGGCTTGAACAATGATGATTATTTATTTATGCCTTCACCCAAACAGTCTAAGTGCACAAACACACACACCAGAAAAAAAATTCAGTTAGCGAGAAAAGTGTACATTTATTAGTTGTAAACAAAAGATGGTTCACATATCTGGCTTGTTGCGCAACAGTCATTGCCATCTTAGTCATGGAAATTTGTCTTTTCCACTCTTGAATTGTAATTCAGACGAGTTAAAATTACTGAAGGCAGATATCAGGATTATTGCAGGATTACTTTCAAGAGATGAAAACTCAGCAGGTTACAAAGTTAGATACCTGTGGTTTTGAGGTCAAATGTCTTTACATTTAAATGTGAGTTAGAAATCAGGTTTTTTTTAAATCCAAGTTTTAAAAGACTTCATTGTTACTACCTTTGTCTGTTGCTGGCATTCTGCAGTGGTGTTCTTTGCAGAATGCTTGGGTCTTTGGAGAATAAAATGTGTTATCTCAAGCTTGGGTTTTCGTCACATGACCAAATCTGGCATTGTCCATTCAGAATGAATTGGTAGTCTGAGGCTATTACTACACATTAGGAGGTAGATTATAGCCATTCACACTCACTTGTGGATAACTGGTCTCTTTTGATTTCTTTTGTTAGATTGCAAACTCGGACGTGGGATTCTCCGACCCCCCCGCCGGGTCGGAGAATCACCAGCGGGCGGCGTGAATCCCGGCCCCGCCGGCTGCCGAATTCTCCATCGCCGGAGATTTGGCGGGGGTGGGAATCGCGCCGCACTGGTCGGCGGCCACTGGCAGCGGCAGCCCCAGCGATTCTCCGACCCGCGATGGGCCAAGTGGCCACCCATATTTGACCAGTCCCGCCGGCGTTTATTACACCAGGTATTTGCTGGCAGGACCTGGCTGCGTGGGCGGCCTCCGGGGTCCTCGGGGGGGGGGGGGGGGGGGGGGGGGGGGGGGGGACCTGGCCCTGGGAGGTGCCCCCACGGTGGCCTGGCACGCGATCAGGGCCCACCAATCCGCGGGCAGGCCTGTGCCGTGGGGACACTCTATTCTTCCGCGTCGGCCGCTGTGGTCCTCCGCCATGGCTGACACAGAGATGAATCCGCCTGCGCATGCGCTGTGATAACGTCAGCACACGATAGCACTCCTGCGCATACACCAACTTGCGCCGGCCGGCGGAGGCCCTTCGGCACCGGTTGGCGTGGCGCCAAGCCCCTTCCCCGCCGGCCGGCGTGGCGCACACCACTCCGGCACCAGCCTAGCCCTGAAGGTGGGAAGGATTCCGCACTTTTGGGGCGGCCCGACGCCGGAGTGGTTCATGCCACGCCTTCGCACCGGATTCAGAATTTGGAGTAACCTATGAACATTGGCAAGTGTGAATTCCACAAAGGTGTACTGCCTGGGCATGTCCATTCAAGAGGAGCCCCTACCCAGGGTGATTCAATCAGGAACTTGAAACAGTCCATGTTTAAGTAGCAGCAGTCACCTGACAATTGGTGGCCATCTTGTAAGCATTAAAAAAAAGACAGTTCCAGAAGCTTCCATATGAACACAGTCCATATTTGAAGTTGTACATAGGATATGCCTTCAAAGGCCATGACATTACCCAATCGTAACTGCTTCCACAAATAATAAACAAGAGTGTCAATGGAAAAATAAACAAAATACACAATTCTTTTTTAATTCCGGTGTGATGTTTCTAATTAGATTTGCTCTCAGCTGTGTCCATTAGATTAATCTTTATTTTCTGTGGATTCCATGGAAATCCTGGAAAGTTGGCAACCCCATGCAGTGGAATGGGGGAGTGGGGGGAGGGGAGGTAGAGGAGAGGGAATGCAGGCCATTGGATATCCTGAAGGGATTATGATGATACAACACACTAATGGCATATGCCAGAGAATAGAAGATGTGGTTTTTGTCTCTGCAGTCTCCCAGGGAGGTCATGGCTAGAACACCATTGAACCATTTGAAAGAAAAAAAAGAACTTGCGTTTGCATAGCACCTTTCACAACTTCAGGCCTTCACAAAGCGCTTTACAGCTAATTATTTTGAGAGCAAAATGCTGCGCAAAATCATTTGGCGGCAGTGGGGGAGGGTGAGAAGGGCCTGGAAGGATAAAGATTGGGAATGAAAAATATATTTCAAGTAGTTCAAAAAGGAAACTGCTTCAGCAGCTGCTTCAATGAGCAGGCTGACAGATGTCAGGAACCACTGCCAGGCCCACAAGATGATATCAGCTAAAAGTATGTAGCCAGGCAACTGAGCAAATAAGCACTGAGCAACCACAACAAACTTTAAAGCCGATAATATATTTAAACCAGTGATGAAATACATTGGGCATGGTCAGCGCGGCGCCGGTCGTGGTATGTACCGACTCTCCAGCTCAGTCTGGCACTGGCCTGGCACGCCGAATCTCAGGCCCGGACGGGCCGTGCAGCCGTCATCAAAAAGCCTAGTCCCACCAGCGCCGTTGTAACATCCTCTAAGCCGGCGGGGCATCGGCGTTCAAGGGTCCGGGGGTGGCCTGCGAGGGGAGGGGGGCCTCTGTAGTGGCCTGACCCGCGATCGGGGCCCACCGATCGGCAGGCCGGCCTCTCTGCCCCCCCGGCCTCCTTTCCTCCGCCTCGGCTCCTGTAGCCTAGGGATATTTGGCGTCAGGGCCGGTGCGGGGAAGAAAGCCATTGCGCATGCGCTAGTTGGCGCTGGCCCTACTGTGCATGCGCGGAGCCCGTGGCGCCAGGTTCAGGGTGGGATCGGCAGCTGTCCTCGGCCCCTGTGGGCCGCAAAATGGGGTCCCAGAACGGGCGCCGACGCCGGAGTAAAACACTCCCGTTTTTACTCTGGCGTTGACACTTAGCCACCCGATGGGAGAACCCTGCCCATTATTTTTCATTCTGCAACATACACACACCTACACGTGTATGTATGCATGTGCACACAGGCGCATGTACAGACACATGCACTTATATACATAGATGCAAGTGAAACTTTGCACTGCTGTTTCTTTTATTGCTTTACTGATCGTTTTTAAGGTAGTTTCATCTCCTTTTTCCGTGGAGCCACGTGTATCAGAAAAGCAAGAACAGCAAGGAAAACTAAATGAGGAAATTCTTGGCAGGACATTCTACAAAGGCAAAATTTCACATTGAAAACAACTGTACGTTGGCTGTATTTTTTCTTGACTTCCAGTTCAAGTTTAGGGAGAATGTCACTGGACCAGTAATCCAGAGGCCCAGGTTAATACAGTGGGAAGATGGGTTTGAATCCCACCATGGCAGCTGCTGGAATTTTTAATTCAATTAATTAATAAATCAAATTGTTTAACAAAAAAGTCAGGAATGAAAATATAGTGTCACGAATGGTGCCATGGAGCCGTCATTGATTGTCATAAAAACTCATATGGTTCATTAATGCCCTTTAGGGAAGGAAATCTGCCATCCTTACCTGGTCTGGTCTAGATGTGACTCCAGATTCACCGCAATGTGATTCACTCTCAACTGTTCTTAGAAATGGCCCAGCAGGTAACACAGTTCAAGGGCAATTAAGGATGGGCAACAAATGTTCGCCCAGTCAGTGACACACATATCCCATGATAGAATAAAAAAGTAAAATGGTGTCTTTTGTTGTCTTTCAATTAAAGCATTCATTCCACCCAGCAAGTTAGTTATTTTTAAACCAAAATCATTAAATTCAGGCAATCCGAATGTATTTAACAGCTAGTGAAGCATGTTTGAAATGCAGTCACTAGCGTATTGCAGCAGGCAATTTGCACACAGCAAGGTCCCACTATGAGCAAATGCGATGACGACCAGGTAATGGTCGCAATTACCTGAGTCCGAGGGGACCCCGAGGGGTCTCCCAGGTCATCAGCGGCCCCAGGTGGTCGGTGTCTGGGCAGGAAGGTACCCTGGCACTCTCGCTGCCACCCGGGCACCTTGACATGGCCGGTCTGGCATCAACAAGGTTGGCAGGGGCATTGCTAAGATGGCCAGATGCCAGGTTGCCTGCGCTAAAGATCGGGCCCGGTGTGCCATCCCAGGGTTGGCATAACCTTGTGAGGGGGGAGGGTTCCCTAACAGGCGGTGGCATAGTGGTGCCATCGTGGGACTAGTAATCCGGAGAACCAGGATAAAAATCTGGAGACCCGGGTTCGAATCCCACCACGGCAGGTGGTGGAATTTAAACTCAATAAATATCTGGAATTAAAAGTTCAATGATGACCATCATAAAACTCCATCTGGTTCACCAATGTCCTTTAGGGAAGGAAATCTGCCATCCTTATCTGGTCTGATCTACATGTGACTCCAGACCCACAGCAATGTGGTTAACCCTTAAATGCCCTCTGAAATGGTCTAGCAAGCCACTCGGTTGTATTCAATCGCTACAAAACACAAAAGAGGAATGAAACCAGATGGAGCGCCCGGCATCGAACCAGGCACCGGAAACGCCAACAGCAAACTCAACCCCGTCGACCCTGCAAAGTTCTCCTTACTAACATCTGGGGGCTTGAGCCAAAGTTGGGAGAGTTGTCTCATAGACTAGTCAAGCAACACCCTGACACAGTCACACTCACAGAATCGTATCTTACAGCCAATGTCCCAGACACCACCATCACCATTCCTGGGTATGCCCTGTCTCACCAACAAGACAGACCCGCAGAGGTGGTGGCCCAGTGTATACAATCGGGAAGGAGTTGCCCTAGGAGTCCTCAACATCGATTCTGGACCCCTTGAAGTCTCATGGCTTCAGGTTAAACATGGGCAAGGAAACCTCCTGCTGATTACCATACCGCCCATTATCAGCTGATGAATCAGTACTGCTCCATGTTGAACTCCACTTAGAGGAAGCACCGAGGGTGGCAAGGGCACAGAATATGCTCTGGCTGGGGGATTTCAATATCCATCACCAAGAGTGGCTCGGTAATACCCCCACAGACCGAACTGGCCGGGCCCTAAAGGACGTAGCTGCTGGACTGGGACTGCAGCAACTGGTGAGGGAACCAACAAGAGGGGAAAACATACTCGATCCTCACCAATCTGCCTCCTGCAGATACATCTGTCCATGACAGTATCTGTATAAATGACCACCCTCAGTCCTTGTGGAGACAAAGTCCCTTCTTCACATTGCGGATACCTTCCATCATGTTGTGTGACACTACCACCGAGCTAAATCGGATAGACTTTGAACAGATCTAGCAACTAAAGACTGGGCATCCATGAGGCGCTGTGGGCCATCAGCAGCAGCAGAATTGTATTCAACCACAATCTATAACCTCATAGCCCAGCATATCCCCCACACACCCAACCAGGGGATCAACCCTGGTTCAATGAAGCGTGCAGGAGAGCATTCCAAGAGCAACATCAGGCATACCAAAAAATGAGGTGTCAATCTGGTGAAGCTACAATACAGGACTACTTGTGTGCCAAACAGCATAAACAGCAAGTAATAGACAGAGCTAAGTGATTCCACAACAAAAGCATCAGATCCAAGCTCTGTAGTTCTGTCACACCCAGCCGTTAATGGTGCTGGACAATTAAACAACTCACTGGAGGAGGAGGCTCCACAAATATCTCCATCCTCAATGATCTGTGCAAAAGACAAGGCTGAAGCATTCACAACAATCTTCAGCCAGAAGTGCCGAGTGGATGATCCATCTTGGTCTCCTCCAGAGATCCCCAGTATCACAGATGTCAGTCTTCAGCCAATACAATTCACTCCACTTGATATCAAGAAATGGCTGAAGGCACTGGATTTTGCAAAGGCTATGGGCCCTGACAATATTCCGGCAAGAATACTGAAGACTTGTGCTCCAGAACTTGCTGCGTTCCTAGCCAAGCTGTTCCAGTACAGCTACAACACTGACATCGACCCGGCAATGTGGAAAATTGCCCAGGTGTGTCCTGCACACAAGAAACAGGACAAATGTAATCCAGCCAATTACCTCCCTATCAGTCTACTCTTCATCATCAGCAAAGTGATGGAAGGAGTCATCAACAGTGCTATCAAGTGGCATTTACTCAGCAATAACCTGCTCACGGATGCTCAGTTTGGGTTCCGCTAGGGTCACTCAGCTCCTGGCCTCATTGGTTCAAACATGGACAAAAGGGCTGAATGCCAGAGGTGAGATGAGAGTGACTGCCCTTGACATCAAGGCATCATTTGACCGAATATGTCCATCAAGGAGCCCTAGCAAAACTGGAGTCAATGGGAATCGAGAGGGAAACTCTCCGTTGGATGGAGTCCTACCTGGCACAAAGAAAGATGGTTGTGGTGGTTGAAGGTCAATCATCTCAGTTCCAGGACATCACTACAGGAGTTCCTCAGGGTAGTGTCTAAGGCCTGACCATCTTCAGCTGCTTCTTCAGTGACTTTCCTTCCATCCTAAGGTCAGAAGTGGGGATGTTTGCAGATGATTGTACAATGTTCAGCACCATTCGTGACTCCTCAAATAATGAAACAGTCCATGTCCAAATGCAGCAAGACCTGGACAATATCCAGGCTTGGGCTGACAAGTGGCAAGTTACATTCGCACCACATAAGTGCCAAGCATCGACGATCTCCTACAAGAGACGATCTAACCATCGTCCCTTGACATTCAATAGCATCACCATCACTGAATCCCCCACAATCAACATCTTTTGTGTTCCCAGTAATCAGAAACTGAACTAGACTGGTCATATTAATACTGTGGCTACCAGGGCAAACCAAAGGTGAGTAACTCATGTCCTGACCTCCCCCAAAGCCTGCCCACCATCTACAAGGCGCAAGTCAGGAGTGTAATGGAATACTCTCCACTTGTCTGGATGAGTGCCGCTCCAACAAAGCTGAAGAAAGGCAACATCATCCAGGACAAAGCAGCCCGCTTGATTGCTCGTCCTTCCACAAACATTCAAACCCTCCACCACCGATGAACAGTCGGTGTGTACCATCTACAAGATAACTACTCATCAAGGTTCCTTAGACAGCACCTTCCAAACCCATGCCTACCACCATCTAGAAGAACAGGTGCAGCAGATAGCTGGGAACCCCACCACCTGGAGGTTCCCCTTCAAGTGACTCACCACCCTGACATGAAAATATATCGCCGCTCCTTCACTGTCACTGGGGCAAAATGCTAGACCTTCCTCCCTAACAGCACAGTGGGTGTACCTATACCTCAGGGACTGCAGCGGTTCAAGAAGGCAACTTGTAACCATGTTCTGAAGGACAACTAGGGATGGGCAACAAATGCTGGCCTCGAGTGTCAGCCTGAGTTTTTTCCGTTAAATCGTGCACAGTATGTTTTTGTGAGGTTGTTTAAGGGATGAATATTGCCCAGGACACCACAGAGGACACTCCTGCTCATCTTCTAAGTAATGTCATGCAATCTTTTCCATCCACCTGAGAAATGCCGTGCCAATGGTTGGTGTCTCTGGCAATACAGCACTCCCTCAGTCCTGTACTTTTTCACCTACCCTGCACATAGATCATAGATCTTACAGTGCAGAAGGAGGCCATTCGGCCCATCAAGTCTGCACCAGCTCTTGGAAAGAGCACCCTACTTAAGCCCATGCCACTACCCTATCCCCGTAATTTAGTAACCCCACCTAACCTTTTTGAACACTAAGGGGCAATTTAGCATGGCCAATCCACCTAACCTGCACATCTTTGAACTGTGGGAGGAAACCAGAGCGCCCGGAGGAAACCCGCGCAGACATGGGGAGAACGTGGGTTGTGGGGGCAAAACCCACGCACACACGGGGAGAATGTGCAAACTCAATATGGACAGTGACCCAGAGCCAGGATCGAACCTGGGACCTCGGTACCGTGAGGCAGCAGTGCTACCTACTGCACCACCGTGCTGCCCCATCCCTCAGTCCTGTAATAGGAGGGTTTTTTTTTTTTTAAACTGTTCATTCTTACAGAATGTGAGCTACGCTGGCTAGGCCAGCATTTGTTTACTCATTCCTAACTGCCCTTGAGAAGGTGGTGGTGAGCTGTCTTCTTGAACCGCTGCAGTCCTTGTGCTGTACTCAGAGTATCAGCCTAAATTTTGCACTCGGCTCTCTGGAATGGGGCTTGAACCCACAACCTTGCTACTCAGAGGCGAGAGTGTTATCAACTGATCCAGGCATCAAATGACAGAACAGTACTTTTCCTGGACACATACCATTAGATACTGAATTGAGAGAGTGCCCAAACTCATTGCAGCCAAGAACACTACAAGTCAGCAGATCGGCTCACCCTGGGACCAGCTCCGGAAATTTCCAAAGGATGAATGCCAAAGTCCTGGTGGAAACTCAGGAGGAAATTCCCGACTGAAGTGTCTTTCAGAGTAAAAATTGTTCTTAAGAATTTCGGAAACATTGGGAGGTTTTCATTTATTACTCATCCCTAGTTACCATGACAACTGAGCAGATAGAGTACAAAAACGAGGAAGTTATGCTAAATATTTTGAAATTGCTGGTTAGCCCTCAACTGGACTATTGAACCCAATTCTGGACGCTAATTGTGGCAAGTATGACAAGTCTCTTATTTTTCTATTTGTTCAAGGGATGTGGGTATCACTGGCTAGGCTAGCATCCATTGTCCATCCCAAATTGCCCTTGAAAAGGTGACAGTGAGCTGCCTTCTTGAACCACTGCAGTCCATGTGAAGTAGGTACACCCAGTGTTGTTAGGGAGGCAGTTCCAGGAGATTGACCCAGTGACAGTGAAGGAAGAGTGATATATTTGCAAATCAGATTGGCAAGTAGCTTGCAGGGGAACCTCCAGTTGCCGATGTTCCCATGAACCTGCTGCCCTCGTCCTTCTAGATGGTAATGATTATGAGTTTGGAAGGTGCTATCTTAAGAGCTTTGTTGAGTTCTATCTTGTGCATGGTACGCTGCTGATTCTGTGCGTGGTGGTGGAGGGAATGAATGTGGAAGGGATGCAAATCAAGTGGGCTGCTTTGCTCTGGATGGCATCAAGTTTCTTGTTGGAGCCGCACTCATGCAGATAAGTGGGGTGTATTCAATTCCACTCCTGACTTGTGCCTTATAGATGGTGGACAGACTTTAGAGTATCAGGAGGTGAGTTACTCACCTCAGGATTCCTAACCTCTGACCTGCTTTTGTAGCTGCAGTATTTATATGGCTAGTCCAGTTCAGTTTCTGGTTCATGGTGGGGGATTCACTTATGTAACTCCATTGAATGTCATGGCTGATGGTTAAATCCTCTCTTGTTGGAGATAGTCATTGCCGGCACTTGTGTGACATGAATGTTACTTGCCACTTGTCAGCCTAATCCTGGATATTATCCAGGTCTTGCTACATTTGGACATGGACTGCTTCATTATCTGAGGTTGCAAATGGTATTGAACATTGTGCAGTCATCAGCAAACATCCTCACTTCTGACATTATGATGGAAGAGAGGTCATTCATGAAGCAGCTGAAGATGGTTGGGTCTTGGACACTACCCTGAGAAACTCCTGCAGTGATGACCTGGAGTTGAGATGATTGACCTCCAACAACCCCCAGCATCTTCCTTTGTGCTCGGTATGATTCCATCCAGCGGAGAGTTTTCCCCACAATTCTATTGACTCCAGTTTTGCTAGGGCTCCTTGATGCCACACTCAGTCAAATGTGGCCTTGATATCAAGGGCAATCTTTTTGCGGAGGCAGAGAGTATGGTTGAGTTTCTAATTGAGTACTCTGCATCAATCACCATTAGAGACAAGATTGCTTCCAATGTCACAATAAAAGAGAAGATAGTAAAGAAATTGGATAGGTTAAAAATTGATAAATATGAGGTACTAAAAAGATTGGCAGCAGTCAAAATAGAAAGGTCACCTGATCCCAATGGGATGTAGTCTAATTTGCTAAAGGTGGAAATTTCAGATGCAGTGGCCACAATCTTGCAACCTTCCTTGATAAGAGAATGGTGCCAGAGATCGATGGATGGCATTGATTACATCACAATTCAAAAAGTGAGAAAGGCATAAACATGGCAACTTCAGATGAATGGAATTTTGAAGTACTCCGTGGAGTCCTCAAGCTGAAATTGGAGAAATCGAGGTAACTAATTCTTCAGAAGTCTGCCTGAGAGAAGGTTTGTGTTTAGCAGATCAATTCAAAAACTGTTTCCTGTTCAAAACATCCGACTCATTTCTCTTCACTTTATCGGAACTGTTACTATTGAATTCCAAATAGCTTCTATCAGCGTCTCGAGTTTTTACTGGAAAATTCAAAGGAACCAGCGAATGAAGTGCCTGGAGTCCATACTCTTTATGTAATTTTTGCTCATTTTTATGGCTGTCATTTTAGGAAGTCTTTTGGGCGCTAGTTATTTTCCAGTACTTCCCTGAACCCATCGTGCACACACGCATGCACACACATATATATATATATATATATATATATATACAGATATGCAAACACACATATGGATAGTACAAATACACTCAATTCTCAGCAAAGGTCACAAGCTACTTGATTTATTTTCAGGAATTCTTTGCCTACCGTCCAGGCACTGGAAGCACTGCTGGAGGCCTAAGTAATAAGATGCTTACCTGTCGCTCGGTTCAGGATTGTGGAGTGATTTGACAGGTTGAACAAAAAAGATCATACTGCCCAGCAGGAGACTATTCCCTCTCCCCCACCCCCATAATCATGCCAGCTCTTTGAAACAGCCATCCAATTAATTCCACTCTTTCCCATTAACGTCAGAACATTTTCCTTCACAATTTCCTTTCAAATCTGCTCCCATCACCTTTACAGGTGGCGCATTTCAGATCAACCTGCTGTAAAACCAATCAACCATATTTCCCCCTCTGGTTCTTTCGTAAATGTTAAATCTGAACCCTTTGGTTACAAACCCACCAACGAGCAGAAACTTCTCTTTATTTACCTCTCAAAACTGCTTATCATTTTAAACATGTCCATTGAATCTCCCTTCTTCTACTCTAAGGAGAACAATATAAGTTTCTCTCATCCTTCCATTTAACTGAAGTCCCTCATCCCTGAGCCCGTTCTGATAAAACTCAGCTGCACCTTGTCTAATTTATTTCCACACTTATTGCATGTGGCACGAATTGAAACTCAAGCATTTCAATTAACTTCTTTAAGAGCAAAAGCCTTGGTCTATTGGCAGTTCAATGAAGACGGGCCTCTTGCCCTCAGTAACCTCCAGTACCAGCCTCACATTTTAGTCTCCGTGCATCGCAAATGGAAGAGTTTGGTGTGCAAGTGCGAATCTGCAGAACTACTTACCTGCCAAAGCAGAAGAACGCAAAATGAAGACCCAAGAGGGTGACTATCACATGCCTGATAGCGTGGTTGGTCTTGCTTGGGTGGAGGTAGCTACGAAATAAAAAAGCTGCGAATAACCCAAATAGTTGGCACATTGCAAAATTTACCTGTAAAAAGAAAATTGCAAACAAAAAATTCTGTGATTTTGTGATGTTGCGAATTGTAACAAGTTTGGAAAGCACCTGATATTTAACTCTATGCATGTTTAATGTAGCAAAACGTCCCACGGCAAAGACAGGAGTGCTCTCAGACAAAATATAACACCGAGTAATGACGGATTGGGACATGTGACCAAAAGTTTGGGAAAAGAGATTGGTTTCAAGGTGCATTTTAAAGGAAGACAGAGAGGAAGAAAGGCAGAGAGCTGTAGGGAAGAAATTCCAGAGCTCAGGGCAAACACAGCTAAAGGCGTGGACATCAATGGTGGAGTGGCAAAATTCAGTGATGTGCAGGAGACCAGAATTGGAGGAACACAGTGATCTCAGAGGGATGAACAACTGGAGGGGATTACAGAGATAGAGAGGGCATGGTGTTGAATATTTGTCCAATAACTTTCCTGTAAAAGGACCTTGGGGAATTTTTCCATGTTAATGGTGCCAAATAGATACAAGACCATAAGACGTGGGAGCTGAAGAAGGCTATTCAGCCCATCGGGTCTGCTCTACCATTCAATGGGATCATGACTGATCTGATTTGATCATCCTCAACTCTACTTTCCCACCATATCCCCATAACCCTTGATTCCCTTATTAAGACCATGAAGCATTAAGGGCGCGATCTAACCAAAATAAACCAGAATGCTGTTCCGGGTGGGATTGGCTTGTAGTGCCAGGAATGACCCCACTATCTATTGGCACTTTGTCGTGTCCCCCGGCAGGGTACGGTGTGCTGAGGCCGCACTTAACATAATTTCCTGCACTGAGGAGCTCCAATGAGCAGAGCTCCTCAGTGCAGGAAGGGATCGGGATGCCATTTTTAAATGGCGTCCCAATCTCATGACCCCCCACGCAACCCCCATGCCCCCTAATGCCCCAACCCATCTGCTAAGGGTCCTCAAGGCCCCCCACACCCTGCAACATAAGGGCAGGGCACCCCTCCCCACCCCCGGATCCGAACACCTGGTGTGGCACAATGCAAGCTTGGCATTTTGGCATTGCCAGACTGGCACTGCCCCTGACAGCCTGGCAATGCCACCTCAGCACTCTGGCAGTGCCAGGCTGGTACCCGGGTGGCATGGCCAGGGTTCCCAGGTGGTACTGCCAGGCTGGCAATGCGAAGGTGCTTGGGTGGCACCAGCAGTGCCAAGGTACCACCATGCTCAGAGGTCGACCACCCAGAGGCCTCTGATCGCCTGGGAGATCCCCCCAGGTACTCTGCCGCCTATTCCCCAGTACGGAATGGCACCGGCTGGAGTCTCCGCAGTGAGGCCAGTAGATGCCAGGTGGCCATACGGCAAAGGCAGAGGTAAGGCAGCTTCTAATCTGACTTCACTCTGCGAGACTGGATCCCGTCCATTGTGGGCAGTATACAGATCGTGATGACTCCCGAGATCTTGTTAGACCTTGCGAGGCGTAATGACTGTTGGGAAGCGCGCGCAGGAGGCCTGTCCCGGGATCTACCTGCTGCATCGCACCCCCGTTCGGGCGCAACGCAACCGGTAGATCATGCCCTGTATCATTATATTCAATTTTCATTGTTTTTGGGAAGAGAGCAGCAAAAAAGATTACTCATTCATCCAAGTGTTACATAACATTTACAATTTCTCAATAATCTCCTCTCTCAGATGACTGAATTGCAACAAAGTCTGTTGTCACAATGTTGTGATTCATTAATTCCTTGTGCTCACATGACAGGAGCTCTCAGAGGTGATTCAGAACAAATATAACGAAATATATATACATTTTTATATATGAAGTATGTATGTACATAATATATATAATTTTAAAGAGATAAACTGCATATCATATATATACATATATATCTCTCTCTCTGTTATCTCTGACCCTCAAGTGGCCCAGCTCTGTCTCTTCCATTCCCTTCCTCAGTTTCTCTGTCCCCAGTTTCCACAAAAATTCACTGTCAGTCCAGTGACTCAGAACCACCTCAACTACATTCCCTCGCAGAAAAACAGGAAAGGCTTGCAATACTCAACAGGTCATGCAGAGTCTGTGGAGGGAAAGAGAGTTAACATTTCAAGTCAATGAGTTGTAATGAAGGATTACCAGCCTGGAATGTTGGCTGGGATTTTCCAGGCCCTGCCATGGCAGGACGCATCGCAGGGAATTGGGTGGGCCAGCCAAAAGCCCACTGACTTTCGGCAGGGCTGCAAACTCCAGGCCATTCCTGTATCTCTCCACAGGTGCTGCCTGATCTCCTGAGGCTTACCAGCATTTTCCGGTTTCATTTAAGATTCCAATCGTATGTTTTATTAAATGCATTTTGCATATATACATAGAAATATCAGAGAAAAAGGGCAGCATGGCAGCGCAGTGGTTAGCACTGCAGCCTCACAGAGCCGAGGTTCAATCCTGGCTCTGGGTCACTGTCCATGTGGAGTTTGCACACTCTCCCTGTGTTTGTGTGGGTTTTTCCCCCACAGCCTAAAAGATTTGCAGGGTAGATTGATTGGCCATGCTAAATTGCCCCTTAATTGGAAAAATTAATTGGGTACACTAAATTTATTTTTAAAAACGAAATGTCAGAAAAACAAAACAACAGATACAAAAACAAGCCAACCGCAGCAACGGATAACGGGCCTGCAACTCACCCCTCCTCCTTATTCCCCCCCTTTAACCCCCCACAGCCCCTGAAACAAAAAAAAACATGAAACCCCTAACACCACCCCCATTACCCCCGCTGATGCCTTGATTCACCTGAAAGAAATCGATAAACATAATCTTTTCCAAGCACAGGAATTCTGCCAGATGGCTCACCCATATTCCTGCCTTTGGCAGTTCTGAGTCCCACCAGCCCAGCAAAATCCATCTCCTGGCAATCAGACAAAGGCCAAAACATCGGCTACTGGACTCCCGGCAATTCTGACTCTCCAAATATCGCCACCTCCAGACGTGGGGCCATCCCTGTGGCCAAAACCTCAGACGTGGCATCCAAGTACTCCTGCCAGAACCCTATCAGGTTTGGACAATTCCAGAACATGTGATTCGTATACCTTCCCGCACACCGCTTACACCCATTCTCCACCGCTGCAAAGAAACGGCTCATCCTCGCAACTGTCATGTGGGCCCTATGCACCACCTTAAATTGGATGAGGCTCAAACTCCCATACAACAAGGAAGCCTTCACCCTCCTTCCACAGCCCAACCCTCAACTTCCCCCTCCCTACTCCTCCTCCGATTTGGACAGAATCTCCTCCTCCGGAGCACACTCCCTCTCCATCAACTTTACATAAATATCTGCTACTCTCCCCTCCCCAATGTCATCTTTAGACAGTAACTTAACTTGTAGCACTGGAGGTGGCAGCTCCAAAGTCCCCCACCTGCAGGTACCTGAACCTATTCCCTTTCGGCAACTGATACGATTCCTCCAGCTCTTAAAGGCCCTGCAAACAAGCCCATGAAGTACTCTATCCCCACCTGCCGACACCCCCGGAACCTCGTATCCAACCCCACTGGAACAAACCGATGATTATTGCATATCGGCGCCCACAGAGACATGCCTTCCAAACGAAAATGTTGCCTGCAGTGGTTTTAAACTTTCAACGCTGAGACCACCACCGGGCTCACAGAATACCAGACTGGCGAGAATGGGAGGGGCGCCAACAACAGTGTCCTCAAATTAGCCCTCTACACGACACTGCCTCCATCCACCCCCAAACCGATCCCTCCTCCACTGCCCACTTCCTGACTATTGCAATATTCACAGCCCAGTGGTAAATCAGCAGACTCGGCAGTGCCAGAACCCGTCCCTGCCTCCTTTCTAAAAACACCCGCCTCACCCGGGGGATTATACCCACCCACACGAACCGTGAAATTATCCCATTCACCTTCCTAAAAAAGGACTTGGGAACAATGATTGGGAGGTTCTGGAACACAAGCCGGAATCTGGGCAGCACCGCCATTTTAACCACGCGCCCAGCCAGTGACAAAGGCAGCGCATCCTACCTCTTAAAATCCGACTTCATACCTTCCACCAGTCGCGCCAAATTAAATTTATGCAGCTGGGCCCAGCTCCGCACCACCTGTATCCCGAGATACCGAAAGCTCTCACCCACCACCTGGAGCGGCAACTCCCCTAGCCTTCTCTCCTGCCCTCTGGAATTAATCGGGAACACCTCACTTTTCCCAATGTTCAATTTACAGAAACTCCAACAGAGTCGAAACTCCCCACCGGTTCCGAATTATATAACAGGAGATCATCTGCATACAACAAAACCCTGTGCTTGACTCCTTCTTGCTCAATCCATTTTCAATCCCTCAACGCCCTCAGTGCCATTGCCAATGGCTCTATCGCCAGAGCAAAAAGCAGCGGGAAGAGCGGACGACCCTGCCTCATTCCCCGGTCCAAACCAAAGTATCCAGACCGCGTCCTGTTTATCCCGAACAAGCTGTCGGCCTGACAGCAGTCAAATCCGGTCCACAAAGCCCTGCCCAACCCAAGCGGCTCAGCACCTCCAACAAATATGCCCATTCAACCTGATCAAACACCTCCTCCATGTCCCTTGCCACCACCACTTCCTACTCCTGCCCATTCCAAAAGAATCATAATAACATTGAGTAACGTTTGTCGACAGCTACCAGCCCTTCACAAAACCCAGTCGGCTCATCGCCTAATACACCCGGCACACAGTCCTCTATCCATGACGCCTAACTTTTCGCTAACAATTTTGCATCCAGATTTAACATCGAAATCGAGCGGTTTGACCCACACTGCTCCGGGTCCTTCTCCTTCTTTAGAATAAATGAAATGGATGCCTGCAACAATGTGGGGGGAGCATTCTCTCCCCTCGACTCATTATACATCCTCAGAAGTAGGGGCTCCAGGTCCACAACAAACTTCCTACAGAACTCGGCTGGAATCCCTTCCGGCCCTGGGGCCTTCCTGCCTGCACCTTCACCCTACACAGTCCATCACCTCCCTTAGCTCAATCAGGACCCCCAACCCTTGCACCTTCTCCACCCTTGAGAACTCCAGCCAATTCAGGATCCGCCTCATACCCTCCTCCCCAGACGGAGGCTCCGACTCATACAGCCTTCTGTAAAAGGCCTCAACGAGCCATTCATCCCCTCTGGATCTGACACCACCTTGCCTCTCTCAACCCTCACCCTTCCGATCTCCCTCGTGGAGGCTATGAGCTCCCCATGTTGTTCAGCTCTACATAGCTTTGGAAGGATACCCTCATGCTCTCGCACACCACATTATCTGCCAACAATCCCACATTTAACCTCCACTGCAGCCGCTGAACCTTCCCCCTGCGCCACCCACAGATCTACCCAGTGCAGTGCATGGTCAGAGACCACAATCCTCATATACTCCGACGCTACCCTCACCAACAGCACCTTATCCATTACAAAAAAGTCAATCCGGGAGTACACCTGGTTCAGATACGAAGAGTACGAGAACTCTTTGCCCCTGAACTCCCAAACCGCCATGGGTCCGCCCACCCCCAAAAGGTCCATGAATCCCCTGAATTCTTTCACCATAGCCGAGACCTTCAAAGACCCGGGACACGACTAGTCCAGCCCGGATCCAGACTGTGTTAAAATGTCCCCCATTATGAGCCGATGCATGTCCAGGTCCGGAATCTTCCCTAATACCCACCTCAGAAAAGTCACATCATCCCAATTTGGGGCACCAGAACCACAGGCATTCCCTCCAGCTTCCCACTAACCAACATGTACCTGGCCCTGGGATTAACTACAATACTGCCAATCTCAAAAGCCACTTTCTTATTGACCAGCACCGTCACCTCCCTCATCTTCATGTCCAGCCCCGAGTGGAACAATTGCCCTACCCACCCCTTCCTCAGCCTCGTCTGATCTTCCAGCTTCACGTGTGTCTCCTGAAGAAACACAACGTCTGCCTTCAAATTCCTCAAGCATGCAAAGATGTGATATTTAACTGGCCCATTCAACTCCCCACATTCCATGTAATCAACTGGGTTGGGGGGGGAAGGGGGGGGGGCTCTCTCCCCAATCCCCTTCTCTGGCGGTCAGCCAGAACCCTCCTTTCGCCAGCTCCCCCAGTCCATGTCTCACACGGTCAGCAACCGCCCCCCCCAAAACACCTCCCCATAATCAGCAACCCCACCCCCCTCCCCATAACCAGACAAAGAACCAGCCCTTTTCCCCCTCCTCCACACCCTCCTCCTGACAACCCCCACTTCACTCCCATTGACTAACCCAATGAGCTAGTATGTTGGCCCCTGCCCAGGGTCGCTGACTACCCCTCATCCCACTAGTCTGCCCTTCAACCCCCATCCCCCCAGCAACAAACATGCAAGAAAAAGAAAAAAGCACACTCACCCTCTCCACTCCCATCGCCTTAACCTTCAGCACTCCACCCACCCTGTGTGTCCACATTCCAGACATAGCACTACTCTAGTTCAATGTCCTCATATTCCTCCCAGTCCATTGTCTCTATAAAGTCCTTCTTCTCCTCCGGCGAGTCAAAATAAAACTCTTGGTTCTGGTGTGTGACCCACAGACGAGCGGGATACAGAACCCCAAACGTCATCCCCTCCATGTAGAGGGCAGTTGTAATCGGCTCTCTGCTTGGTCAGCCCCACGTCCAAGTTCTGATAAATACGCAGCTCGTGCTCCTCCCAGTTGCCTCGCCCACCTCATAATCTTCTTTTTGTCGAGGAACTGATGCAGCCTCACCACCATTGCCGTTGGCAGTTTCCCCACTTGCAGCCTCCACCTCAGTGCACTGGACCAACCTCGAGAGGACAGTCAAAAACCCCCACCCGAATCAGCTTCTCCACATCTTTGCCACATACTCAGTTGCCTGCCCCCCTACAATAACCTTAGGCATCCCCACGATCCAAAGATTTTGCTTCCCGGAGCGGTTTTCAAGATCCTCCAATTTCTCCCTCAGCCTTTTTTTGGCTGCTCATAACCATCCCCATCTCCACCTTCAGTGAGGTCAATCGATCCATGTGCTCCCCCACCATCTCCTCCATCTTCTGGATTGCCAGGCGCTGTGCATCCCGCCTCTGCTCCACATGCTTAATAGCCGCCTTAGGCGGTTCCACCATCTTAGCCAGGTCCTCGAAGGCCTTCTGCTGGAACTTGTTGTGAAAGTTCACCAGCTGTTCAATGGACCAGTGAGCGGACGCACTGCCCCAGCACTCTCCCCACCTTTTCCCGTGTCGCAACTCTATCACTCTCTCGGTCAAGCTGCTGCCTCTTCTTCGTTGCACCAGAGGAGTATTACATTCCCTCAGCACTCATTAACTTTTTGCCATCCAAAACTCCTCAGATCGGGTGGGGAAGGACCAAAAATTGTCACACCGAGCAGGAGCCACTAAATGTGCAACCACTTACTCCATGGCCATCACCGGAATTCTGATTCCCATCATACATAGTATTTTACTTTCCTGTTGCAATGCTCAGACCACGCCTCCTATCAATACTCCATTTCATTCTCCTAGTTTCTCCACCTTTGTCACATCTGTTCTGATGATGCAAAGTTCCATAGCCGTGCAATGTAACACTTGCTCTTTTTGCTTCCCCTTTCCTCACCTGTAAGGACCCCAAACACTCCTTCCAGGTAAAACAGCAACTTACCTGTACTTCTTACACGTTACTATACTGCATTCGCTGCTCGCAATACAGTCTTCTCCACACTGGGGAGACCAAACACAGATTGAGCGATTGCTTTGTGCAACAGCTTCATTCAGTTCACAAGCATGGTCAAGTTGCCGATAAACTGTCATTTTAATTCTCTACCTTGCCCTCACACTGACCTCTGTGCCCTCGGCTAGCGGCGGTGTTCCAATGAAGCTCAACACAAGCTCAAGAAACAGCACCTCATCTTTCAATGAGGCACTTTACAGCCGTCTGGACCCAACATTGAGTTCAACAATTTCAGGACATAATCTCTTCCCCTCTTTCTTTGCTTTTCTTTCATGTTTCAGTCATGGTATTGTCTTTCTCTTGTTTTTTGTTTTCGGGGAGCCGCTGTTCATTGTTCTGCCATTCACACATCCACGATTTCAATCTCTGCTTTTGGTATTCCTCAGCTTGCACACCATCTCTCAGGTACCCAGTCGCACCAACAGAACACTACTGCTTCACAGACTGTATCTTGTTTCTTCACTTGACTTATCATCATTTTTGCATTATCAACTCTTTTGTCATTTAGTGTCTCCCATTTTCCGCCCTATCACAGAGTTTCCTTTTGAATTTTTTCCACCCTCCACCATTTGGCCTGCTTAAAATCAATACATTTCTAACCTTTCTCAAATCTAATGAAAAGTAATTGACTTATAATGTTAACTCCCGCTTCTCTCCCCACAGACGTTGCCATATATACTGGGTGCTTCCAGCATTTCTGCAGTATTTTGCTTTTCTATAAAGATTCATGCAAAGTACAACAGTATCTCCCTCTCTCAGACTGTATTAAGATGTCACCAACTTTTTCCACCTTGGGTGTTTGGCTTCTCATGAGCCAACATCTTCAGGTCTGTACCTTGCAGCCCTGTCTTTTACTGGGAGCCTCTCTCTCTGCACCTGGCTTCACTGAACTGAACCCTTCACCATATTTCTGATCTTTGTTCCTTTAACTTCCTGGAACTCGCATTCCCTAATTCCATTTTTAAAAGTATACTTTATTCCGAACACAATCAAAAATAATACAAACAATCAGCAAAGTGAACACAACCAAGTTACAAACAGTTTGTCACTTCCACTTCCTTCCCAACTTAACTAGCCAACCCATTCCCTGTTTCCTTTAGCTTCTGGGTCATACCTTTTGTCCTTCTGTATACTCCTCCCTGTATTGTCCTCCTTTATAGTCCTCCCCGTATTGGCAATTTCTGCGGAAAGCTTCTTGCTTCTGAATTACCTATTTCTAGCTGAACTCAAATGCTTCTGCTTTTCAGTGTGAGCCTCTGGTTGCTAAGCAACAGCTTTAGGTTTTTTAAAAACCTGACAAAGTTTTTACTTTGTAAGACCTTAATTATAATGCAGGCAAAGTTTAAAGTGAATCTAAAATTTAGACTTGTAGACACCTTTGCTTAATATGAAGCCAAACTGAAGTTTGACCCCTTAACACACAAACATAGAACACATATAAGCTTCCTTAAACTGATACCTTATTACTAATATCCACAAATACAAATATAAATTATTTATGCCATCTCTATTTCCTAACAATAGAAACAATAGGCGGAATGGCTTCTTTCTGTGCTACACGTGTCTAGGATTCTAAAATTCATGGTTGAGCCCACAAAACATATCCAACAAATGATGAAGAACCAAGAATCTAGTGAGAGTGAGGAACTTAGACACCTGAATTAGTAAAGGACTAGGACTGGGAAAAAAGAACGGAAAATTCGACAAAGCGACCCGAGGGCCTACATCTTTGGGTACAGATGTAGTGATGTATTGTTTTTAATCTTCCAGCATTCTCTAGATTCTAGAACAGTTATAGTGGATTGCAAATAACAAACATACCCTCACCCCCACTATTGAAGAAAGGAGTGGATGACAAATCAGGAAACACCAGGCCAGTTATCCTGGCATCAGTGGTAGAGACTATTATTAGGAATGTGATAACAGAACACATAGGAAGTTAATTATGATTGGGTAGAGTCAACAGAGATTTATGAAAGGGAAGTCATATTTGACACATCTGTTAAGAGTTTGAGGTTGTAAATAACAGAGCAGATGGAGGGAACCAGTCAATGTCGCGGATTTGGATTTTCAAAAAACATTCCACAAAAGAGGTTATTACACAAAATTAGGGCCTTTGGGACATGAGTAATATATTTGCACAGTTTGAGGTTTGTTAATAGATCGAACACAGAATAGAAATAAACAGGTCATTTCCAGGTTTGCAGGCTGTAACTAGTGGGCTACAGCAAGGATCAGTAATTGGGTCTCAGCTATTTACAATCTATGTCGGTGCCTTGGATGAGAGGATCAAGTGTCCACTTTTGTTGATGATACAAAGCCAAGTGGGAAAATAAGTTATGATGATGTCATGGTAGCACAAGTGAATAGCGCTGTGTCTTCACAGCGCCAGGGTCCCAGGTTCGATTCCCCGCTGGGTCACTGTCTCTGCGGAGTCTGCACGTTCTCCCCATGTCTACATGGGTTTCCTCCGGGTGCTCCGGTTTCCTCCCACAGTCCAAAGATGTGCAGGTTAGGTGGATTGGCCACGATAAATTGCCCTTAGTGACCATGTTGGAGTTTAATGTGGATAATTGTGAGGTCCATTTTGGTCAGAAAAATAGAACGGCAAATTATCTAAATGGAGAAAAACGTCAAAGTGCTTTGGTGCAGGGATCCTCATGCATGAATCACAGAAAGCGAGTAATAAGGATGACTTTTTCCCAGGGTAGAGGGTCAATTACTAGGGGGCATAGGTTTAAGTTGCAAGGGGCAAGGTTTAGTGGAGATGTATGATGCAAGTTTTTTTTTTTTACACAGAGGGTAGTGGGTGCCTGGAACTCGCTGCCGGAGGAGGTGGTGGAAGCAGGGACGATAGTGACGTTTAAGGGGCATCTTGACAAATACATGAATAGGATGGGAATAGAGGGATGCAGAACCCGGCAAATGGAATTTGGGCATTTATAGTTAAATGAATAGTGTGTAAAGGTAGGAATCTGCAACTGTATAAAAGGCATAAAGACCACATCTGGTGTACTGTGTACCATTTTGGTCCCCTTACTTGAGGAGGTTCACTAGATTGACTCCAAAGATTGATTCCAGAGATGCAAGATGGTTCAGTCTTACAAAGATTGAACAGTTTCGGCCTTTACTCTCTCTAGTTTAGAAGAGAGGAGATCTTTTATTTTTGTCCTTTTTTTTCAAATTTTTCCAATTAAGTGTCAATTTAGCATGGCCAATCCACCTTTTTTGCTTCTGGGGGTGAGACCCAAGCAGACACGTGAAAAATGTAGAAACTGAGGGCAGCATGGTCGCGCAGTGGTTAGCATTGCTTCCTACGGCGCTGAGGACCCGGGTTCGAATCCCGGCCCTGGGTCACTGTCCGTGTGGAGTTTGCACATTCTCCCCATTTCTGTGTGGGTTTCACCCCCACAACCCAAAGATGTGCAGGTTAGGTGGATTGGCCATGCTAAATTGCCCCTTAATTGGAAACAAATAATTGGATACACTAAAAAAAATTTTGAATGTAGAAACTGCACACAGACAATGAGCTGGAGCTGGGATCAAACCTGGCTCCTCAACGCTGCAAGGCAGCAGTGCCAACCATTGCACCATTGTGCCGCCCTAACGAGAGGTCTAGTTGAGGTAAATAAGATGATAAAATATATTGACAAAGCAGACTTAAAGCAGACATTTCCTCTTGTTGGACAATCTAGAACGAGAGGTCATAATTTTAGGTTAAGGGGTAGCAGATTTAAAACAGATGAGGAGAAATTACTTCTCTCAAACGGGTGTGAATCTGTGGAATTCACTACCTCAGAGTGGAGTGAATGTCAGGATATTGAGTCAATTTAAGGAGATAGACAGATTTTTAATTAGCAATGCACTGATGGGTTATGGAGAACAGGAAGGAAATTGGAGTTGAATCTGAGATGAGACAAACCATCATCGTACTGAATGGTGGAATGGCTCGAGGAGCTGAACTGCCTACTCCTGGGTGGTTCTTGTACATAAATCACAGGAAGTTAAATCCATGGACAGCAAGCAAATGGGAAAGTAAATAGTACATAAACTTGTTTTACAAAGAGATTGGAATTTATTTTAATCTGTTCATTCACATGGGTATTACTAGCTAAGCTGGCATTTATTGCCCATCCCGAACTGCCCTTGAGAAATTCTTGGTGAGTCACCTTCTAACCAACACAGTCCAAGTGTCGTAGATACACCCTCACTGCCATTAGGAAGGGAGTTCCAGAATTTTGACCATGCAACAGTAAAGGAACTGCATTATAGTTCCAAATCAAGATAGTGAGGGTTTTGGAGGGAAACTTACAGGTGCTGGTCTTCCCTTGCATCTACTGCCCTCATCCTTCGAGATGGTAGAGGTTTGGGTTTAAAAGATTCTATGAAAAGGAGCCTCAGTGAGTTGCTCCAGTCTATTTTGGAGATGGTACACACTGCGACCCTGGAGGAACTCATGGAAAAGCTCCAACTACCAAAAGGAAATGAAATGACTTAAATGAAAATCACTTATTGTCACGAGTAGGCTTTAATGAAGTTACTGTGAAAAGCCCCTAGTCGCCACATTCCGGCGCTTGTCCGGGGAGGCTGGTACGGGAATAGAACCGTGCTGCTGGCCTGCTTGGTCTACTTTAAAAGCCAGCGATTTAGCCCAGTGAACTAACCAGCCCCTTGTGGGTTGTGGAATGTAGGTTGTATCGGCCGATTTCTCTACTTAATGTGGATGCAACACACATACAGGTAGGGACGGGCCCAAGGGCAAGCTGAAAACCACCTGTAAATAACTGCTCAGGCCACACGGGGGGTATAACAAAGGCAGACTGATGAAAGGGGACCACTGCCACAGTGGGAGGGAAGACAAGGGCCTGTAAATATATGTGAGGATTTCTGATAGACTTTGTCTTTCCTTTTATCATTGTTTTCTTTTGTTTTCTTTGTTCTTGTTTTATAACTTCAATTTGTTCCCTTGTTTTTTTTTTCTGTTTTGTTTTCTGTTTTGCTTTGCGTGGGTATGCAACATGTGATTTAACTTATTAACAAAAGTGTGAAACATAAAATGGAAAACTCAAAAAAAACATTTTTTTTTAAACTGATGGAAGGAAGATCATTGATGAAGCACTTGAATACGGTTGGGCCTCGGACACTACCCTGAGGAACTTCTGCAGCAGTGTCTCGAAGCTGAGGCGGTTGACCTCCAACAACTGCAACCATCTTATAGAATCATAGAATTTACAGTGCAGAAGGATGCCATTCAGCCCATTGAGTCTGCCCCAGCTCTTGAAAAGAGCACCCTACATCAGCCCACGCTTCCACCCTATCCTTGTAACCCCAACTAACCTTTTGGACACTATGGGCAATTTATTATAGCCAATCCACCAAACCTGCACACCTTTGGACTGTGGGAGGAAACCGGAGCACCCGGAGGAAACCCATGCGGACACGGGGAGAACGTGCAGAATCCACACAGACGGTGATCCAAGCTGGGAATCGATCCTTGGGCCCTGGAGCTGTGAAGCAACTATGCTCATAATAATAATTGCTTGTTGTCACAAGTAGGCTTCAATGAAGTTACTGTGAGAAGCCCCTCGTCACCACATTCCGGCGCCTGTTCGGAGAGGCTGGTATGGGAATTAAACCCGCACTGCTGGTCTTGTTGTGCCTTACAAGCCAGCTGTTTAGCCCACTGTGCTAAACCAGCCCCTATAACCACTGTACTACCTTGCTTCCTTTGATCCAGGTTTGAATTTTCCAGTGTAATATTTTCCCACTGATAACCATTGGCTTCAGTTTTGTTAGGGCCCCTTGATGCCACAATTGGTCAAATGCTGTCTTGACATCAAGGCCAGTTGCTCTCCCTTCACCTCTGGACTTTTGCCCATGTTTGGATCAAGGCTGTAATGAGGTCAGGAGCAGATTCCAAACTGAGTAGCAGTTAACAGGCTGTTGCTAAGTCTGCTGCCTGATACAGAACAAGTGTGAAGAGGTTATAGCACATTGATGAAACCATACATGAAATATTGTGTACAATTTTGGCCTCCATACCTAAAGAAGGATATACTTGCCTAAGATTGAATGTGGTGAGGGTTCACTAGACGAATTCCTGGGATAAGGCTATTGTCCGATGAGAAGAGATTGAATAGACTCATCATTTGTTCCCTGGAGTTTGGAAGAATGAGAAGTGATCTCTCATTTTAACATGGAAAATTCTTGAGGGGCTTTATAGGATAGATGCTATGTGGATGTTTACACTGACTGGGGAGTTTGGAACTGGGGCTCACAGCCTCAAAATAAGGGGTGAGTCATTTAGGATTTAGATGGGAGAACTTTCTTCACTCAATGGCTAGTGAATTTTTGATATTCTCTGCTTAGAGAAAGATTAGATGCTTAGCTATTGAGTGTCCCTCTCTCACAAGTATCTGCAAAGGAGAAAATGAATCTACTTAAATCAAGAATGACCGTGGGAAGACTTGGGAGTGACATTTTGTCCAACTCTCCATTACAACGAAGCGTAGCAGAGACCTGTATATTCAGCAGAGGTTGCCAACCCTTTAGGATTGATCTGGAGTCTCCAGAAAATAATTTCCATGTTAATGATGATCATTCATAATGCTGAGAGCAAGACCCAAGAGAAAAATGATACATTGTGAGTTCCTGTAAATTTTCTCGGAGCATTTTCATTCGTTGTAAAAACACTGGAGATGCGAAGATTAAGTCAGTATCATCCAATTGAATCACAAGATTGTTATGGCACAGAAGGAGGCCATTCGACCCATCATGTCTGCACTGGTTCGCCAAATAAGCATTATAACTTAGTGCCATCCTCTGGCTTTTCTCCACGCCCCTGCCTATTGTTTCTACAGTATTCAAATAATAATTTAATGCTCTCTTTCAACTGAACCTCCCTCTACCATATTTCCAAGCAATGCATTCCAGACCCAAACCACTCTCTGTGTGAAAAAGCATTTTTCTCACATCATGTTTGCTTCTTTTGCAAATCAGTTTAAATCTATGTCCTCTCATTCTTGATCCTTTTACAAATAGGAACAGTTTCTCCCTATCTACTCTGTCCAGGTCCCTCATGAAATTGAACATCTCTATCAAATCTACGCCTAGCCTTCTTCTCTCGAAGGAAACAGTGCAAACTTCTCCAATCTATCCCTGGAACTATTCTTGTAAACCCCTCCTGCCCTCTCTCCACTGTGTTCACATCCTTCCCAGTGTAATGCCCAGAACTGCCACAGTACTCTGGCTGAGGTCCAACCCGTGTCTTATATAAGTTCAGCATAACCTCCTTGTTGTGCTCTATGCCCCTATTAATAAAACCCAGGATAATAGATGCTTTATGAACTGCTCTCTCCACCTGGCCTGCATCCTTCAATGATCTATGCACATATACACCCAGATCCCTCTGCTCCTGCACCACTTTTAGAATTGTACACCTTATTTTATATTGTCTCTTCATGTCCTTGCTCCCAAAGTGCATGAATCACACTTTGTGGCATTGAACTTCATCTGGCACCTATCTGCCCATCTCACCAACTTGTCCAAGCACATTTGGAGTTCTACACTGTACTCATAGTTTACAATGCTTCCAGGTTTCGTATGACCCACAAACTTTGAAATTGCCCCCTGCACACCAAGATCTGAATCATTAACATATATCAGGAAAAGCAAGGGCGTCAATACTGACCCCTGAGGAGCTCCACTACAAACCTTCCTGCTGGCCAAAAATTATTGATTGATCCATTTCCTATTACTCAGCTTTCCACACATGTTTGCTGTGCGGCACTGTACTGAATGCCTTTTGACAGCCCATGTATACCACATCAACAACATTAATCTCATCAACCCTCTCTGTTATCTGTTCAAAAAACTCCAGCAAGTTCACTGAACACGATTTTTCCTTTAGAAATGAATGCTGGATTCCCCCTAATCAACCCACATATTTTCAGGTGACTACTAATTCTTATGATGAAAAATTGTTCTTGAAGCTTGCCCACGACTAAGCTAAACTCACATTCCGTATTCTAAAGATCAACAGTGCTTACCTCAATGTCATGGCTAATATTTATCCCTTATTCAAAGCTGAATCAGATAGATTCTTGATCGACAAGGGAGTCAAGGGGCTTGGGGGGCAGGCAAGTGGAGGTCACATTCAGATCAGCCATAACTTACCAAATGGCACAGCAGGCTTGATGGGCTGAATGAGTTACTCCTGCTCCTAGGTCCTCCATTCCTATATTCCTTTTAACCAACATCACTAAAATAGATAACCTTGTCTTTATTGCATTTTTAAAGAGCTGGCTGCCATGTTTCCTATGTTACGACAGGGAAAGAACTTAATTGGATGCGAGGTGATTTGGGACATCCTGAGGTCATGAAAGATGCTCTGACCCATTCCGATTTACATTAGTGAGACCACACATGGAATACTGTGCACAGTTTTGGTCTCCACAACTAAGGAAGGATATACCTTCCGGAGATGGAATGTGATATAGATTAATTTGACTCATTCCTGGGATAAGGAGATTGTCCCATTAAAGGGATTGCCTAAGTTCCCTCGAGTTTGAAAGAATGAGAAGTGATCTCACCGTAACATACACAGTTCTTGAGGGACTTGATACCGTAGGTGCTGGGAGCATATATAATTATGCATAGCACATGTCAAAGCAGTAGCAGCCCTCTGGGTGAAGGCATCAGGGGGACACCACTTCATGTAATGTGTGATGACAGCTCATTAATAGAGCACAGTTACAGGATTTACACCAGACTGCAGGCTAATGTACAAAGAGCCCACTCCAGTATACATGGCTTTTCTCGAGCGACTCCTTCAGGCATTTGCCAGGGTTCCCCAGTGCTGATTCATCAGCATCATGAATTGAAGTGATACAACAGGGGCTGCCTGGGACCGCTCCTTATCAGGTCACTGAAAGAATCTGAATCTTTGGATAAATTGAAACAAAACAATTGAAGGTACCGGCAAGAACACTTAACCTTTGGTTAATTAACCAAGGTATAGACTGTAGAGACTAACCTTTCCTTACCAACATACATTGTTCCAATAGTTATAATACTCTATCCAATTTCAAAAAGTCCACTATTTAAAGAGGAAAAGTAATTATGCAACATTCATTAACACTTGAGCCGTCTCATTTAATATTTTAAGGATGAATTACTATTAATTATCAAGGTACGCTGCCCATTGGTCTTTCGTCAAACAATTGAAATCATTTGAGAAATTTGTGCTTTAAAAGTTAGATCAGAAGTTGTTGGATGTTTAAACCAGAGTAATCGCCTTTGCAAAAATATATGCATAAAAGTTGAGATAGGAGGTTGGTACCTGTTCTATGGGTAAACGAAGTCTCTCGCTGAGAGGTAGGAGCAAGTCCGATCCACAGCCGCTCGAACCCATCCTTTAGCCAGGCGGTGAGGCGAACGGCGACCTCCTTCCCGAGTGCACCTGAAACTGAGAGAATTTTCACCTGAAGCAAGTCGGGCGGGCGTGCACACACTTACTGCTCCACCCCAGTTTGGTCTCGGTTAACATCATCCGTTCAAAGTTTCTGAGTAAGTGCGGTTGATTGCGAACGTCATTGTTTCCAAAACATGGGGGGGGGGGGGGGGCTGACCTAAGTTAAGAAATCCCTTGACAAGAACCTCACCACCCACATAAAAGGATTCAGAGAGAAGGGTGTTTCTCCTCAGATGCATAGTTTTAAGTCTGGGCTCTTGAAGTCAGTAGTCAACTGGTCCCACAGCACACCCTGTTGGTTACTTATTCGTAGCACTGTGGCCAAATTCTCCGAGTGTTGTGGTTATTGTTCAACTGCTGCTATTGAGTTCTGCAAGGACAGATCTCTTCTCGACTGCGTGTAAATCAGTGGTGGGCAACCTAGACTAGTGAGAGTGGCCCTCCTTCATCTCAATGGGCCGCAGGATTGAAATCAGGCCTGTTCACTCGCCATGACCACATGAATAAGATTAAATACATTTAATACACACTGACTATTTCAAATCGAGTTGTAGAAAATGCTTCACCATTTATACATTAGTAAAATTATCAACTTCAAATGGTAAAAACAAAATAAATATTTACACTTGGGATGCAGAGTATACTTTGCACTTTGAATGCATGACTCTCACAGTCAGTGTTGTGAGCAATCAGCACCTCACTTCACTCGCCCTTGCTTTACATGTGAATCACTTCAGTCATATGGGTAGGAAAAAAACTAGGTAGATGGACATCAGCAGAATGTGGCAGCCCTGCGTGTGATCAACAGTCAACAAAATGTCTGGTGGCTGCACTCAGAACCCCGATTGGCTGCATGTGACCCCCGGGTTTCCCTCCACTGGTGTAAATTGAAAAAAAATCTTTTCACTAGTCTCCTGGTATTAAATGGGTAAACTGGTGTCCAACCATAAAAACACAGCAACATGTCCCAAAATGCACACAGTCGGGTGTTTTTCTTTTGCAGAAGACAGTTGACAACTGCTTAAATTCACGCAGCACCTTGAACCTAGAAAAACATTGTAAAGCACTTCTCAGAAGCATGAACAATTCGAATTTAATATTACGCCATTAAAGGAGCTATTAAGACAGGGGGTTAGAAACCGCTACAAAGAGGTAGGTTGTCAGAAGTATCTTAAGGCAGAATTTCAAGGCCAAATCAACTGAAAGCACTGCCACCAATTGTGGAACAATGGAAATCTGGTACACATAAGAGGCCAGAATTAGAGAAGCAAAGAGATTTCACAGGGTTGGAGAGTGGAAGGGAGTTAGAGGTAGGGAGATACAGAGATAAGCTCAATTTACACAGAGATTCAGAAGTACAGATTATAGAGACATCAATAAATATAATTTATGGTTCCAACGGAACTGAGTACCAGGTCAGTCTGTAGGTTTTCAACATTTCAGCTGACTGAAATCCCACTGCAAAGAGATGCTCTACTTAAATACCATCCAACAACTTTTAGACAGTCTAGGGGATCTCCTGTGGGCTGTGTGTGGGAATGCTTCGTTTTATAAGGAATATGATGCCACAAAATGTATATCATCCACAGAGCATAATTACAAGCAAGTTCTCAAGTCAATTAGAGGTCAGTATAAATGAGTGATTTTTGTTATTTATATATTTTTTGAAGTCTCTCTGTCTGTCATGTTCTGTCTCAGGGCAGGTTCTAATTCCAGTCATGAGATTCTTGAGGTTCTTGCGAGGGAAGAGTAACTGACATGATTTTCACTCACTGTTTATATCATCCAAGGCCCCATCTGCCTTTAGCTGGATGCAAAAGAGAGTCAGTTATATCCCAGTGAAAGAATAGTTAATCAGTTCTTGGTGGTTTTGATTGCACAGATGGTATTTTCAGCAGAGAAACACTCCATTAGGCCCATTAGGTCTATGTTAGCGTTTTTGCTCCATATGCGTTCCCCCCCCCCCCCCCCACCCTAACTCCGATGGAATCTCATCAGCCGAAAACTGTTTCCCTCTCCATAGATGCTGCAGACATGCTGAGTATTTCCAGCATTCTCTACCCCCAACCAACATCACCCCACACCCGCACTTCATATCACCAGGTCAGCATTTCCTTAGGTTCCTTTCTCCCTTGGCAAACTTCCCCTTAAATGCATCTGTGCCATTTACACATTCTCGCCACTCTCTGGTTGAAGGACTGACTCCTGAATGCCTTATTACTAATTTTGTAAGAGCGGTGAAGAGTCCACACTGAGTGGGTCAAAAACTAACCTTATTTTTATTACTATTATATACAGCTCCAGTAGTTCCCTACTGGGTCTTCTCTAGTTGGTGCCTTACTGGCCGAGTCTACTTATAAAAAGACAAAGATTGTTAACGATCCCCCAGCCTATTATCCGGGGAGTTCGTAATCTGCAAGATCCACAGGTTAGTTAATCAACCCTACCCCATAAGACCCATGCGGGTTATAACAATTAGTGACTACCTATATTTATGGTTTCTAGTTTTGAACTCATCTTCTCTACCTCAACCCTGTTGAACTACTTCATCAGCTTAAAGACCTCTGCCACCCCTCAACTTTCTCTTTCCTAAAGAAAAGTCCTCAGCCTTATTAATCTTTCCTGAGAAAAAAATGTTGGGGCCAACCGTTCAATTCTGACATATTTATGTAAATGTTTACACACTTCTCCAGTGTTTTTCTCTCCCCTCGAGTAGCATGCCCTAAGGGTGGACCAGGGGATCATGGACTGCCATGAGTTGGGTCCACGGTTATGCTTGGCCAGGTAGTCCAGTTGTTTGCCATTGCCTTCTGCAGGTTCAGGCCGACCAGGAGACTTTTCCGCTCTTATCACCTCCCATCGGTGTATTGGAAGGATTCACAAGCTGATAATGAACCTGTTTGGCCACGTTACCAATGAACCTTTCATGGCCATCAAGTGCTGAAATTTGACTTGATCCCAGTGCTTCTGACCCAGAAGTGGGGACACGGCCACTGCATCACAAGAATCCCTTAGTGATGCTGTATCCTTTTGCAATACGGAGACTAGAATTATTCACAAGTTTAGGGAAGAGTGTTGACCAGGGTATGGGGAGAGCACCCTGCTCTTCATTATGTACATTGTTCCACATTACATTGCTGTAAGTGGGTAAACAGATTCCTGGTTAGCATTCAATACAAAAGATATCTTGGGCTGGATTCTCTGCTGGTGGGATTCTCTTGCGCTGGCAGAGCACCCACGCCCGCAGGATTCCCAGTGGCGTGGGGTAGCCACAATGGGAAATCCCATTGACAGGTGGCAGGAACGGAGAATTCCGCTACCGGCGAGGGTGTGCCGCCCAGGAAAACACGGCTGGTGGACCGCAGAATCCCAGAGCAATGGAGCACTCTGTCAGCATGGACGTGAAGGATTAGCTTGGATTTTGCATTCAAATCAATGCCGTCAAAGAGATGTGTTCATGAATCAAGGAGACTATTGAGCACCAAGTTTAATGATTTCCTGCTGTGATGTTACTGAATGATGCACTTTGACTATACTTCATGTCAACATATGAAAAAGCACTTTCAGCAGACATGGAAATAGTAAGAACCACAGTCACAGATGGTTCCACTCTTTGTCCCGTTCCTTTCAAGGGAGTAGGGGGTGGTGTTGATTTTCAGCAGACCACCCGAATGTGTAAAATCATCCTGCAGAGATGATTTTAAATAGAATCTCAATTGTGCTAAATAACATGGGGAACCTAAGGAATGTGATTTTCTGGAGACAAGAATATTCTTTGCTGCCATCGCTCAGACATCAGCTCCCTGCACTGAGAACATAAACACAGCTCAGAAAAAAGGTACAGTTCCATGGATAGTGAGTGCTTATCGTACAGCATCAGACTGACCAATCTTCAATAGTGACTTTAAGCTCTGAGTGTTGGCAGGGTACTTAACCATGAGAGAAGCGTCACTGCCATATGATTCTTTCCATAGCCCTCACATATGTATTTCCCATTAGGAGTCTAAGAATGTGGGGTGGCATAGTGACACTGCGGTTAGCACTGCTGCCTCAAGGTGCCGAGGACCCAGGTTCGATCCCGGCCCCGGGTCACTGTCCATGTGGAGTTTGCACATTCTCCCCGTGTCTGCGTGGGTCACACCCCCGCAACCCAAAGATGTGCAGGGTAGGTGGATTAGCCACGCCAAATTGCCCCTTAATTGGAAAAAAACGAATTGGGTACTCTAAATTTATTAATTAAATGGAGTCTAAAAATGGTAATCAGGTGGATAAACCCTGGGTGTTTTCCTCATCCTGCATTCCGGGGTTTGAGCTTGTGATTCCCAATGCAGTTAATTCCTACCTGAGATGCAAGTGGTGAGTGGAGGTTATGTAATATATAGCGTTAACAGATTGGACATGCTAATGTATGATGTAGATGATGTATCACTGACATAGGTTAGTCATGTGTTAGATGCGAAAGAGAGAGAGAGTGGTCGGAACACCATGACCAGGAGCACTCATGGCGTTTTTTTTTGATAAATTTAGAGTACCCAATTCATTTTTTCCAATTAAGGGGCAATTTAGAGTGGCCAATCCACCTACCCTGCACATCTTTGGGTTGTGGGGGTGAAACCCACACAAACACGGGGAGAATGTGCAAACTCCACACGGACAGTGACCCAGAGCCGTGATCGAACCTGGGACCTCGGCGGCGTGAGGTCCGAGAGGTAACCCACTGTGCCACCGTGCTGCCCACCACTCGTGGCATTTCTGACTGATCTGACTGATACTACACTCCTGTATGCTTCACCTGATGTCTGTGCCTATGTATTTACACTGTGTACCTTGTGTTACCCTATTACGTTGTTTTTCTTTTCATGTACTAAATGATCTGTTTGAGCTGCACGCAGAAAAATACTTTTCACTATATCTCAGTACACGTGACAATAAACCAATCCAATCCAATCCAATCTTGGTATTTCTTCATGGACAAAGATTTTTAGGAAGGTTGTACTCATGAGTTGGAGGCCTGCTGCTGGCTACTCAGGTCTATACCTGACGGTAGGTTCCCCCACAGTGGGTGCAAGTGAAGGTGTATTCCCTGCTGAGGGCAATTACGTCTATCCTTTTCTTCCTTTTCTAATGCATGCTGGTTCTTCGCTGAGTCTCAAAGGTGTCTATAACACTCTTGATGTGGCATCTCCGGCCTCACGATCTATGACCTACGCTTGCCACTGGTGATGGTCAAAGTGACCCACCCAATGCACTTGATGTCACAGAAGGATGGCCTCGAATGCTGGTGATCTTGGTTATTTCCAGGACTTCAATGTTTGTGATGTGGTCCTACCAGCAAATCCTGAACATTCTGCTGGGGTAGCACTGATGGAAACATTCTAGAAGGTATACATGACATGGTGCAGGACCTATGACTTGGCACCATACAGAAGAGTGATGACGATTACCGCTTTCTAGACTGTGAGTTTGACCTGTGCTCTGAGGCTGTGGTAGCTTCACACTCATTTGTATACGCTGTTTGCTTCTGTGTTATTGGTGGCATCAAAATGGCACTCCCCAGATAGGTCAATTACTTGACGGCATTGACAAAGCTTGGCGCTGTATATTCTTCTTGGTGCGCAGGCTGATGCAGGGCTTCAATTGTCTTTCCATTGATTTTTAGTCTAAAGAGTTTTGTCACCTTGGGAAAATGTGTTGCTATTGCATTGCATGTCAGACTGCCTGTGGGTCAACCCGACACAGATTGGGTACAAATGGAGGAGGCATCCTGTAAAGGGATGACCCTCCGGACCCTGGCTACAGCAGCACTCTTGTCCTCCTCAGCAAGACACACAACGAGCCCAGCAGTAGCGGCCACTTTGAGAACATGGACCAAGCTGAGACAACACTTCGGGATAACTAAAATGTCCCCCTTGGCCCCCCATTTGTGGGAATCACAGATTCCTCCCAGCCACGCGAGATACCACCGTCAAAAGGTAGAGGTGGAATGGGGGCACACTGACGATCGGGGAGTTCTACGTAGGGCGCAGACTGGCGACACTGGATGAACTGACATGGAAGTGGAAATTAGCAAAAGGACAGGATTTGAGACACCTCCAAATAAAACACTTCCTCCGCAAAGAGACAGTAGGGTACCCCGGGGCCCCAGAAAACACACTACTAGAGGATCTGACAGGCACAAGTAGCGAGAAGGGGGGCTATGTGGGAAAATATACGGACAGCTACTGGACAGAGCCCGAACACCACTGGACAGGACCAGACAAAAATGGGAGGATGAACTGGGGACAGAGGTGGAATGGGGAATCTGGAGTGAAGCATTGAGCAGGGTGAGCTCCACCTCCTCCTGCGCAAGGCTAAGCCTAATGCAGCTCAAAGTGGTGCACAGAGCGCACCTGACCAGAACCCGAATGAGTAGGTTCTTCCCGGAGGTGGAGGACAAATGTGAGCGGTGCCTGGGGGCCCGGCCAACCACACCCACATGTTTTGGGCTGGCCCCAAGCTTGCTGGGTTCTGGATAGCCTTCTCCGAGGCAATGTCCAAGGTTGTGGGGGTGAGGGTGAAGCCATGCCCAATAGTGGCAATCTTCGGGGTATTGGAGCAGCCAGAGCTACACATGGGGAAGGGGGCCAACGCCCTCGCTTTCACTTCCCTAATTGCACGCCGGAGAATCCTGCTCGGCTGGCGATCGGCAGCACCACCCACAGCTGCAGACTGGCTCACTGACCTTTCGGAATTTCTCCACCTGGAGAAGATTAAGTACACCATCCGAGGGTCAGAGGAAGGCTTTCTGGATACTTGAGGGCAGTTTGTCAGCCTGTTCCAAAACCTGTTTGAGGCCTGCAACGTGGAGTAAGCTAATAATAAAAAAAATACAAGATAATGTGCAACCCTGGGGGGGGGGGGGGGGGGGAAGGAGGGGGAGGAGGTGGAGGAGGAGGAGGGGGGAGGAAGGGGGAAGAGGGAGGAGAGGGGAGGGGGAAAGGGGGGAAGGGGGGGGTGGGGGGAATTATAGGCTGCTCCAAGGGCAACAAAATATACATAGCGTTAGTTAAATGAAGCACAAATTAAACCTCTCTGTACAATGAAGTAAATTAGCGTGGGAAAGAAAAGTGTAATGTATACACAAAACAACTGTTTATAAATAAGAGAAAAGCCAATAAAAAGATTTTCAAAAAAAGACTGACTGTGGGCCAGGAAAGTGCAGTCAGCAGCAAAAAGTAACCCACTGACGTATAATGTTAGTAAAGCAGTGTTAAGCAGATACCTAAGTATGACTACAGTCTGTCAAGGAACCAAGAAACCACACCTAGAGTCCAAATAATAAGGACCATCTCAGAACAGGTGAAATGTATTGTCCAGCGATAAATAGAAGGGTATATTCGCCTACTCCAGAGTGTCCCCCTGGATTGAGTTCAGAACATTGCTACTTTACGTGATATTGAAAGTACAGGGCAGCATATTTTATTTTTAGTCATTCTTTGGGATGTGAGCACTGATGATAAAGTCAGCATTTATGGTCTATCCTTGGTTGTCCTTGAGAAGATGGTTCTGCGCTTTCTTGAACCGCTGGTGTCCCATAGTTGTTGTTAGCGAGGAATTCCCGATGATTTTGACCCAGTAACATAGAACATACAGTGCAGAAGGAGGCCATTCAGTCCATCGAGTCTGCACCGACCCACTTAAGCCCTCACTTCCACCCTATCCCCGTAACCCTATAACACCTCCTAACCTCTTTGTTCACTAAGGGCAATTTATCATGGCCAATCCAACTAACCTGCACGTCTTTGGACTTCAGGAGGAAACCAGAGCATCCGGAGGAAACCCATGCAGACACGGGGAGAACATGCAGACTCTGCACAGACAGTGACCCAGCGGGGAATCAAACCTGGGACCCTGGCACTGTAAAGCCACAGTGCTATCCACTTGTGCTACAATGAAGGAAGAACTGCTATCTGTCCAAGTTGGGAAATTGTGTGGTTTGGTTGGAGAACTCGAGGTGGTGGTGTTCCCATGTGCTTGCTGCAAATGTGTCATTTGTCAGTAGAGGCTGTAGTTTTGGAAGGTGGTGCTCAGAATTGGAATGTATGCACTACATCCTGCCACCAGCAGGGGCCCCCAGAAAGCCTTTGCAAACGCTTAACATGGAAGTTATTTGTTACAAATTATAAACCAAAGCAATAAGGAACATGTTTAAAATTCTGCTACAAGTAATGAGCCAAGGAAACCTTTGTGAACTTTTTATGGCCCCTTCTCCAGAACTGTAACCCCTAATTCCTGACAGCAATCTGTAAATTCACACTGCGCCTTTTCCATAGTTTATATCCTTCTGCCTTTCGGATGAGATAGTAAACGGAAGGCTCTATTGAGCCTCTAAGAAACTAGTTTCAAAGCCCTTGTGCTAGAGGAGGAACAAAAATCAGCCATGGAAGGTGGGGTCAATACAGTTTTTTTTTATAAATTTAGATTAGCCAATAATTTTTTCCAATTAAGGGGCAATTTAGCGTGGCCAATCCACCTACTCTGCACATTTTTGGGTTGTGGGGGCGAAACCCACGCAGACACGGGGAGAACGTGCAAACTCCACACGGACAGTGACCCAGAGCCGGGATCGAACCTGGGACCTCAGCGCCATGAGGCGGTTGTGCTAACCACTAGGCCACCGTGCTGCCCTGGGTCAATACACAGTTAACCCCAGCCCGGGAACACGTGCTTGAGTTGTGTGTGAATTGCGAGTGAGGATTGATTCAAGCTCGCCTTCGAATCTTTGAAATGATGAAATAAGCTAGTCACTGTCTAGTCTCATGGATTGGAGGAGTGCTGAGGTACAAGTGCACAAATCACTAAAAATAGCAACATTGTTTAATATGGCCATAAAATAAGCAAACCAAGCACTGGGGCCCATTTCTGAAGGGATAGGATTGAAAAGCAGAGAGCTTATCCTAACATGTACAGAACCTTGATCAAAGCACACAGGCCAGTGCTGTGCACAACTCTGGTCTCTATATTATGAAAAGAATAGAGGCACTGGAGCAGGTTCAAGAAAGGTTCACAAGGCTGATACCAAGACTGACAGGAGAAATCATTTGAGAAAACTGAAAAGGTTGGGGCTCTCTTCGTTACAACAACAACTCGTGTTTATATAGCACCTTTAACATGGTAAAACGTCCCAAGGCACTTTACAGGAGTGTTGTCAAACAATCTGACACTGTGCCACATAAGGCAACATTAGGACAGTTGCCAAAAGCTTGGTCAAAGAGATAGGCTTTGAGGAACATTTTAAATAAAGAGAGAAAGATAGAGAGACAGAGAGGTTTGCAAAGGGAATTCCAGAGCTCAGGACCTGGGCAGTGGAAAGTACAGCTGCCAATGGTGGAGTGATTAAAATCAATGTTCCACAAGGGGCCAAAAGAGTGCAGATACCTTAGAGGGATGTGTGGCTGGAGGAGGTTACAGCGATTTGGAGGGGTTAGGCCTTGGAGGGATTTGTAAAGCTTTATGAGAGTATTAAGACTTATGTCTGTGCGGAGTCTGCACGTTCTCCCCGTGTCTGTGTGGGCTTCCTCCAGGTGCTCCGGTTTCCTCCTACAGCCCAAAGACGTGGAGGTTAGGTGGATTGGTCATGCTAAATTGCCCTTAAGATCAATTCAAAGTACTTCAGAACCTCCCCATCTTGTCCCCAAGTCCTTTTTTTAGAAAGGTGAATGGGATGATTTCGAGGATCGTGTTGGCGGGGAAGGCCGCAAGGGTGAGGAGGGTGTTTCCGGAGAGGGATTGGCGAGGAGCGGGGGTAAGCTGGCTTTCTGGAGCCTGTTGAATTACTACTGAGCAGAAAACTTTGCAGTGGTTAGGATTGGGCCAGGAGGAGGTGTCAGTTTGGGGGTGGGTGGAGGAGCTGTTGTGTAAGGGGACCAGTTTGAGGATTCGGCAGCTGGCGGAGGCGGGATTCACGCCGTCCCCCGGCAATTCTACGACCCAGCCGGGGGGGGGGGGGGTCGGAGAATCCCACCCCAGTGACTCCTGGTGGCAGCAGGTGGGGATAGAGTACCTCATGGATTTGTTTGTGGGAGGAAAGTTTGCAGGCCTGGAGGTGCTTGAGAAGACGTGTCAGTTGCCTCAGGGAAATAGGGTCGGGTACCTGCAGGTGAGGGATTTTGTTAGAAAAGAGGTGCCGTCCTTTCCGGAGCTGCCACCTCTGGTGCTGCAAGATAATTGTTGTCCGAGGATGACATTGAGGAGAGATGCGGATATATAATGGAGAGCTGATGGATAGGGAGGGCGCTCCTGTGGAAGAGGTCAAACACAAGTGGGAGGACAAATTGGGGACGGAGTTGGGGCCAGGGTGTTGAGGGAAGCCCTGCGGAGGGTGAATGCTTCCTTGTCATGTGTGAGGTTAAGCCTCATCCAATTTAATAATAATAATAATCTTTATTACTATCACAAATAGGCTTACATTAACGCTTACATTCGCAACATTTCGGTACCTGTTCGGGTACACCGAGGAAGAATTCAGAATGTCGAATTCACTCAACAGCACATCTTTCGGGACTTGTGGGAGGGAACCGGAGCACCCGGAAGGAACCCACGCAGACACAGAAAGAACATGCAGACTCAGCAGAGTGACCCAAGCCGAGAATCAAACCTGGGTCCCTGGCGCTGTGAAACAACAATGCTAAGCACTGTGCTACCAGTGGTCACAGAGCCCACATGACGGTCTTGAGGTTGAGCCGGTTCTTTTCAGGGGTGGAGGATGGGTGTGCATGGAGCAGGGAGGGGCGGGGCAGCACATTTAGTGCACATGTTTTGGGCATGTCCGAGGTTGAGGAGGTTTTGGAAGGGGTTTTTGGATGTAATGTCCAAAATTCTGGGCGTCGGTTGGCTCCGTGTCCGGATGTGGCGATATTCAGGGTGTCAGAAGACCTGGGAGTTCAGGTGGGGAGAGAGGCCGATGTCTTGGCCTTTGCCTCCCTGATAGCTCGGAGACGGATTCTGTTGAGTTGGCAGGACTCGGAGCCGCCAAAGACGAGGGAATGGGTGACTGACCTGAGAGAATCCTTGCACCTAAAAAGTCAAGTTCGTTATACATGCAGTGAAAGAAGGGTTCACCCTGACGTGAAAGCCGGTTATCGACTTCTTTAAAGGGAATTGAGGCTTCAGTGGGTGGGGGGGGGGGGGGTTGTGGCATAAAAGTTTTAAGATCAAAGCATGCCTTAACTGGGAGGGAACATGGATCAGCGAGCAGAGGGGCGATGGGAGAGTGTAATAAGCCACAGTTTTGGGTGAGCTGAAGTTTCTGGATGCGAAAGGTGGAAGGGAGTTTGTGGTGGGGATCAATGATAATGGTTTCAGTCTTCCCAATGTTCCGTTGGAAGACATTTCTGCTCAGCCAATACTGGATGTCAGACAGGATGTATGAAAACATAGACAGTGGAGGGATCAGGAGGGGTGGTGGTAAGGTAAAGCTGGGTGACTTATAGGGAGACAATTGTGCAGTGGTACTTGACTAGTAATCCAGAGACCCAGGTAATGCTCTGAGGATCTGGGTTCAGATCCCACCATGGCAGGCAGTGAAATTTGAATTCGCTAAAAGTCTAAAGATGACTATACAAACATTGCCAGTTGTCCTAAATATCCTTCTGGTTTACTGATGCCCTTTAGGGAAGGAAACCTGCCATCCTTACCTGGCCTAGTCTACATGTGACTCCAGATCTGCAACAATTCCCTCTGAAATGGCCCAGCAAGCCACTCAGATCAAGGAAAATTAGGGATAGGCAATAAATGCTGGTCCAGCCAGTGACACTCACATCCCATGGATGAATTTAGAAAGTCAATGTATTTGTGGAACCAAACATGCTTTTGATGATGTTGTTGGTCGATGAAAAGTACGATGGGACCATGGATAGATCCTTGGGGACATCAGTGGAGACAGTGCGGGAATGAGACGAGAAGCTATCGCAGGTGATTCTCTGTCTCTGATAAGGTATATAAGAATGGAACCATGGGAGAACCGTCCCACCAGCTGGACAACAATGGAGAGGTGCTAAAGGAGGATGCTACAGTCAACCATGTCAGAGGGAGGGCAGCACGGTGGCGCAGTGGTTAGCACTGAGACTACGGTGCCGAGGTCCCAGGTTCGATCCCGGCTCTGGGTCACTGTCCGTGTGGAGTTTGCACATTCTCCTCATGTCTGCATTGGTTTGGCCCCCAAACCCAAAGATGTGCAGGGTAGGTGGATTGGCCACGCTAAATTGCCCCTTAATTGTAAAAAGAAATAATTGGGTACTCTAAATAAAAAATTTTTTAATTAAAAAAAACCATGTCAGGGGTTGCACAGACTGAGAAGGATGCACAGAGCTGAAAAAGAGTCGTACAGATGCAAAATATTAACTGTTTCTTTCTCCATAGATGCTATCAGGCCAGCTGAGTTTTCCCAGCATTTTCTGGTTTTATACCATGAATGTAAGACGGTCATTAATAAATCCAATAGGGAATTCAGGAAATACTTCTATACCTGGGGATTGGTGAGAATGTGGAACTCCCGATCACAAGGAGCATGAGGCCTAAAGAATATTATTGGATAGTAATAAACAATAGCTATATAATTGATAAGACGATTATATCGATTGAGTTTAGGCCAGCACAGTGGCATGGTGGTTAGCACTGCTGCCTCACCGGCGCCCAGGACCCGGGTTTGATCCCGCCCCGGGTCACTGTCCATGTGGAGTTTGCACATTCTCCCCGTGTTTACGTGGGTCTGACCTCCACAACCCAAAGATGTGCAGGGTAGGTGGATTGGTCATTTTAAATTGCCCTTTATTTGTAAAAAGAAAGAATTGGGTACTTTAAATTTAAAATATATATATATTGATTGAGCTGGATGAAAGGGCTGTTCCATGCTTTAAACTAAATGTGCCTCAAGATTTACAATGGCCATTGGAATGAGGTACTTGTGACATTAATCAAATGTACAGCATGTGAACAATTAATGTTATGTTAAGCCTAGCCACTAGAGGGAGCTCAGGGACATTACTATAAATTGCACTGGCTCTTGGGCTTCGGGAGGAGATTAGATTGGAGCTGAAGAAGACAAGATTCATAGTGTATTGCAGAGCTAGTTAAGATAAAAGAGTTATAGTTAGTAGATAGAGATAGTGTTAGTGAGTGTAGTTTAATTCTTACATGTATGTTTGCTATTTAGAATAAGTGTAAGAAAATTAGTTTAATTCTTCAAAAGAGCTTTGTGTGACTTTGTGAGCACTACACCTTCCACCTGGAAACCCCTCACAAAGATCACCACAGCACTGGGAAAGGAATTACAACAATGGAATTGTGCCTCCAGCAATGGGCAGGAGGAGGCAAAATGAAAAGCATTGAAGGGAAAAGACTGCATTTCTGCCAGGTTGTGCACCCTCTTTAATCTCAGAGCAATATCATTACTGGCTCCATGTCTGTCAAGAGAAAAGGACAGCTGCATGTGCCTCTGCGTGGAGGAGGCTGTGCAGAGCAGGGTAAACTGGGCTGTATTTATGGAGGAGCTGGGAGAGATGGTTCTGTGGCGGTTTGGAATTTTCGCCGATACACAAGCTGTACTCAAGGATTGTCTTCTTTGTTCTGGGAGCGACTTTGCTCCCTGGGGTAAAAAGTGCTGCGTGTTCGGTGGTGGTCATTTCGGACCTTGTGCCATATTGGGTGGATTTGAAGCTAGAGGCGGATCCAGCAGAGTGTAAGGGCTGGGGGTTGGATTTGGGTCTGCTGGCTGACCTCAGGTTTTGTGCTTAGATTTCTTGGACCATACGGGACTATGTGGCATGGAATGAGGATGGGACGGTGTCGTCCTCCACGTTGTGGGATGAGAGTTTGGTTGTGGATAGGGAACACTTGAGTGATCCTACGCCAGAGCTTTGGGTACGCAGGAAGAAGCTGTGAATGTAGTCTGACCTGTTGTCCACAGGCCAGGTGCGCGTCACCTGCAGCACGTAAAGGGGATGGTGTACGAGTATGGGGAGAAGGCCAGTAGACTTTTTGCCCATCAGTTAAGGCAGCAAGAAGCTGATAGAGAGATTGTCTGCCCCAGAAAAAGGTCAATAGGGTGTTTCGGTCCTTCTATAAGGGGCTTTATAAGTCGGAACAAGGGGAGGACGAGCAGGGGATGTTAAGGTTTTTGGAGGAGTTGCCATTTCCTCAGGTAGCGGAGGAGTTGCAGGAGGATTAGGAGGCGCCATTGGGGTTGGGGGAGGCACGCACAGCTTTGGGGAAGATGCAGGCTGGGGAGGCACCGGGGCCAGATGCATTCCCAGTGGAACTTATAAGACGTTTATGGACCAGTTGGTCCCATTGGTGTTGGGGATGTTAAATGATTCATTGACACGAGGTTCCTTTCGGGAGATGCTGAAACAGGCTTCTATTTCCCTCCTCCGAAAGAAGAATAAGGACCCCAGGAATGTGGGTTGTATCGGCCTATTTCTCTACTTAATGTGGATGCAAAACATTTAGCTAAGGTTTTGGCATTAAGGTTGGAGAAGTGGTTCTGGAGAAGTTTGGATTTGGTCCCGGGTTTGTGGGTGCGGCTGTTATATGAGGCATCGCCTGCAAGTGTGCGAACTAACACCATGAGATCCGGGTCCTTTAGATTGTACAGAGGGACGAGGCAGGGTTGTCCTATGGCTCTGTTATTGTACGTGGTTGGACGATTGGCAATTGCCATAAGGGCCTCGGACAAGTGGAGGGGGATTTTGAGGGGGAAGTAGATCATAGGATGTCTTTGTATGCCAACGATCTGTTACTGTATGTAAGGGTCCCGGAGTCATGGGTGGGTGATACGGTGGGGATATTTAGGGAGGTGCGGTTCATTTTTGGGGTATAAGTTGAATATTGGGAACAGTGAGTATTTTGAAGGGGCGCCTTGAAGTGGGGGAGCTGAGGTGAAGGGGCTGCCTTTTTCTTAAATTTAGAGTACCCAATTATTTTTTTCCAATTAAGGGGCAATTTAACATAGCCAATCCACCTAACTTGCACATCTTTGGTTTGTGGGAGTGAAAGCCACGCAGACACAGGGAGGTTGTGCAAACTCCGCACAGACAGTGACCCAGGGCCGGGATTCGAACCCAGGTCCTCAGCGCCATAGACAGCAGTGCTAACCACTACTCTACTGTACCACTGAAGGGGCTGCCTTTTTGTTGTGCTGGGACTAGCTTATGCATCTGGGGGGTCCTGTTGGCTCGGAATTGGGAGAGGCTTCGTAAGTTGAACTTCACTAGTTTGTCGAGTAGAGTACGGGTGTATTTGCAGAGATAGGACAGACTTCGACGTCTCTGGCTGACCAGGTGCAAATTATTAAGATAAATATTCTGCCAAGATTTGTGTTTTTGTTTCACTGCATCGCCACTATATCTCCACTATATCTCCCATCCCTGCCTTCTGGTCTTCCTGCTGAAAGCATTTTTTCAGGGGCTGGAGCAGCTTTTAATGGGGTTTCTTCGGGTGGGGTGAACTCCTTGGATTCGGAGGGGGATCTTGCAGAGGGGAGGCAGGCGGGGGGAGGGGGTTTGCGTTGCCGAACCTGTTGTCTTACTGTTGAGCAGCCAATGCGGAGAAGGTGTTGGGTTGGATCGGGGACCGGTGGGGTTGCCTGGGTATGGATGGAGATGGGGTCAGGCAAGGGGCCAAGTCTGGAGCCAGTTGCTCCAGGGAAATATTCGCCGATTCCAGTGGTCATTTCCACGTTAAAGATATGGCGGCAGCTCCGCCAGCATTTCACACTGGAGGGGATGTCAAGGTGGTCCGTATTTGCGGAAATCATTTGTTCCAACCGGGGAAACTGGATGCCACTTTTGGGGAGTGGAAAGGTAAGGGGTTGGAGAGGGTAAAGGAGGAGCAGTTTGCTAAGTGGGAGGAGCTGAAGGAGAAAGCTGGCCTTGGGGAGATGGACATGTTTACGTACTTTCAGGTCCGCGACTAGGTCCGGCGAGCATTCTCAACATTCCCAGTGTCGCGGACATCCACTTTGCTGGAAAGGATTCTCTCTTGTGCAGGGTCGGAAGAGGGCAGTATTTCCAGGATTTAAGGTCAGATCATGGGGAAGAACAGGTTTGGGTGGAGGAGGTGAAGGCGAGGTGAGTGGAGGAGCTGGGTCCCATTTTGGAGGGGTAGGTGTGGCGTGAGTTTGTCTGCAGGGTGAATGCTCCATCATCCTGCGCGAGGTGAAGTTTGATACAACTCAAGGTGGTGTTCAGGGCACATCTCACCAAGCCAGGATGAGTCGATTTTATGAGCGGATTGAAGTTAAGGATGAGCCATGTTTGAGGGGGCCTATGGAACATATGCCCATGTTCTAGCCCTGCCTCAAGTTGGTGGGTTTCTGGTGGCCTTTTTTAACACCATATTGGCAATTTTAGATATGGATTTGGGGCCCTGCCCATTAATTGCAGTATTTGGTGTATCGGACCTACCAGAATTGAGGACAGGGGTGATGGCGGATTCTGCTGAGTTGAAGGCAGGTAACACTACCCAGTGTCATAGCATGGCTGGGTGATTTGATGGAGTTTTTGTACTTCAAGAAGGTTAAGTTCACGGTGAGCGATTGGCGGGTTCTACCGTAGGTGGTGACCATATATATTACATTTCAAGGATCTGGTCATTGTTAGCTGACAGGGGTGGAGGGGTGAGGTGTTCTATTGGGAATGGGGTGGTTATAATTGTGAGTGGGCTTTTTAAATATATTTGTTTGCTGTGGTTGTTTATACAGGTTTTATAGTCTGATTGTTATTTATGTATAAAATGTTAAAAGGCCAATAAAAATGTTTTCAAAAAAATAATCATCAGCCTCTCATGAAGAGGATAGAAGATTGGGATAGGGTGTGGATGTTAAGAAGATGGCAAATATTGTTGGGTGTGAATCCAGTCACTATGTTGCTGCTTCTGCTCTGCCCTTTCTTCTCTGATATTCTCACCAATGTCCTTAATTTGCCTCTCCAATATAGGGACATATGGACAAATGGAAGCTCCGCTTACCCTTGCTATCTGAGACCATCTAGTTCAGGCCTGAGACATTGTGTTTTGTAAGGCCTACTAGAAAGTGTATTCACCCTCCAACTCATCAAGTGATTGCATTACATGTCATTGTCGACTCACGGCCAGTGTTTTAGAAACTAGGGCTCTAATTAGCAGAGTTCAAAGGGTAACAAAATGCCAAAAAGCTTTGTTTCCTCGGGGCCCACAAATGTCTTGGCCATGTCCCCTTAATCGTGCTCAGAGATCCTCCTCGAAGACTTCTAGGTACTTGCCCCTCCGGAACATCTGTTGACTCAGTCTGGGGTCTTGCACTATTTTTAAAATATTTTATCCAGGCATATATAATTTTAACAACTTTCAAGAGGAAAAACAAGGCCCCACAGTATTATTGAGGACAGGGGTGATGGCGGATTCTGCTGAGTTGAAGGCAGGACTGCTGCTCATAGGTAACCAGGGTCATTTTCGTGCCCGATATGGCCAGCAGTTCCCCCAATTAGATCACTAGCCTTGCCTCGGTGTCCGCAAACCTAATTGTTGAACTCCAGTCCTGATTCTCTCAAAGGTCTGCCTCCCTAATACTGAAACTGTGGCCCCCGTGTCCAATTCCATCTCCAATGGGTGGCCGTTCACCTGCACTGTAATCCTAATGGGGGTGACTTGTGGCGTGACAATGCAATGCATTTGCATACACTCCTCGTCATCAGTTTGTTCTAAATGGAGGGTCCTAGCTCTGGGCTGGCATTTCCCTCAGGTAGGGCGGCGGGTTTTCAGTCTGGCCTGTGGTTTCCTGTAGTTATGTCAGCCGCAAGTGCCACACATTCTTGGATCAGCTCCATCAACTCCGGGGAGGTGTCCTGCCTGGCTGTAGCTGCCCTTGTCCAACAGCCTGGTCCCTACGGTGTTCAAGTCAGGGTGGGGTTCTGGGGGTCTCAGTCCCAGGGGCTGCTGTTTGCCAGAACGAGTACCTTCCTATGCTGTTGACCTCCATCCCTGACAGTGCCTGGAATTCCTAGACTCTCTTCTCTGCACTCCCCACGGGAGGGAGATAGCGACAGCCTTTTTTAGGTTTAGCAACGGCAGGGCCACCAATTTCCATTGGGTCGCCATATTATTCACTCCACATATAAGGCGGTCCATTAGCATCTGGTGTAGGGTTGACCCAGAGTCGCAAAACTGCCAGTTTGTGCACTCGAGCCCAAAACCCAGCAACAAACACCTCTGCAGTCCTCTCAGCCTTATTAAACTGGTACCTCTGTACCCAAACCAATCATAGTGCTTTGCCACAAGTGCCGCTAATTTTTCGAATGTCTGGACAGGTACCCAATGCTGCGGACTGAAGACCTAGATGTGAAATTGGCTGGCGGTCATTACTTTTCCAAGCTCCACATGAGCCACACCTATCTCCAGCTGATGCCAGACTGGAGATATTAATGTAAACGTTAATACCCCCAGCGATCTCTATGAGTATATGAGGTTGCCGTTTGGAGTATTGTCGGTTTGTGCAATATTTCAGCACATTTTGGAGAACATCCTGAGAGGGCTACCGCATGTGGCAGTGGACCTGGATGGTATCCTGGTCACCGCAGCCATGGAAAGATAGCATCTGAACAACCTAGAGGAAGACCTCCACCAGTATTCTGAGATGGGTGTTTCCCTCAAGAGGGGAAACCGCAATTTTTATGCCAAGGGAGTTACATACGTGGCCCATTGTGTGGATCGGGATGGACTACACCCGGTTGAGGAGAAAGCGCGGGTGGTAAAACAAGTCCCCACCCCACAAAACGCAACAGAGTTTTTTTTTTAAATAATTTTTATTGAAAGAATTTTTTACATGAAGATATTTACCCCAACTAACTATAAAATATTACAAAATATTCCCTCTTAACAAATACCCCCCCCGCCCGAACTCGCGCGCGCGTGTTGTCCCTCCCCCCTCCCCCTCCCCCAAAAACAAACAAAGCAACAATCAACATCAAACATGAACTGCGAGCAAATTTGCCCGCATTTCAACCGTAAATAACCCACCACAACCGTTGTTGCCACCCCCCCTCCCACCCCTCCCCCCCCTCCCCCCCCCCCCCCCCCTCCCCTCCCCCCCGGGTTGTTGCTGCTGCGACCTCTGTACCCTATCTCTGAGCCAAAAAGTCGAGGAAAGGCTGCCACCGCCTGAAGAACCCTTGTTCTCGGGGCGAATTTGACCCTTTCCAACTGAATAAAGCTTGCCATGTCATTAATCCAAGTTTCCACGCTTGGAGGCCTCGCGTCCTTCCACTGTATTAGTATCCTTCTTCGAGCAACTAGGGACGCAAAGGCCAGTACTCCGGCCTCTCTCGCCTCCTGTACCCCCGGCTCCACCCCAACCCCAAAGATCGCAAGTCCCCATCCTGGTTTGACCCTGGATCCCACCACCCTCGACACCGTCCTTGCCACCCCCTTCCAGAACTCCTCCAGTGCCGGACATGCCCAAAACATATGGACATGGTTCGCTGGACTTCCCGAACACCTGACACATCTGTCCTCACCCCCAAAGAACCGACTCATCCTTGTCCCCGTCATATGGGCTCTATGTAGCACCTTAAATTGAATGAGGCTAAGCCTCGCACACGAGGAGGAAGAATTAACCCTCTCCAGGGCATCAGCCCATGTCCCATCCTCTATCTGTTCTCCCAGCTCCCCCTCCCACTTGGCTTTCAGCTCCTCTACTGATGCCTCCTCCGCCTCCTGCATTACTTTGTAGATGTCCGATATCCTCCCCCCCTCCGACCCAGACCCCCGAGAGCACCCTATCACTCGCCCCCCTACTGGGGAGCAAGGGAAACCCTTCCACCTGGCGTCTAACAAATGTCTTCACCTGCAAATGTCTAAACATGTTTCCCGGGGGGAGCCCGAATTTCTCCTCCAGCTCTCTCAGGCTCGCAAACCTCCCATCTACAAACAGATCCTTCAGCTGCCTGATGCCCACCCTGTGCCAGCTCTGAAATCCCCCGTCCATGTTCCCCGGGATGAATCTATGGTTCCCTCTTAACGGTGCCTCCATCAGACCTCCCACTTCCCCCCTGTGTCGCCTCCACTGCCCCCAGATCTTGAGGGTGGCCGCCACCACCGGGCTCGTGGTGTACCTCGTGGGAGGGAGCGGCCATGGCGCCGTTACTAGGGCCCCCAGGCTTATGTTGCCACAGGACGCCCTCTCCATTCGTTTCCAAGCTGCCCCCTCCCCTTCCATCATCCACTTGCGCACCATCGATACATTTGCCGCCCAGTAATACCCCGAAAGATTGGGTAATGCCAGCCCTCCACTATCCCTACTCCGCTCCAAGAAGACCCTCCTCACCCTTGGGGTGCCGTGCGTCCACACGTAGCTCATGATGCTACTCGTCACCTTTTTGAAGAAGGCCCTAGGGAGGAAGATGGGCAAGCACTGAAATAAAAACAAAAACCTCGGGAGGACCGTCATTTTAACGGACTGCACTCTGCCCGCCAGCGACAGCGGCACCATGTCCCACCTTTTAAATTCCTCCTCCATCTGTTCCACCAGCCTGGAGAAGTTCAGCTTGTGGAGAGTCCCCCAGTTCCTTGCCACCTGCACCCCTAAATATCTAAAACTCTTTCCTGCTCTCTTAAACGGGAGTCTCCCGATTCCCTCTTCCTGGTCCCCTGGGTGTATCACAAATACCTCACTCTTGCCCAAGTTTAGCTTGTACCCCGAAAAGTGCCCAAATTCTGCTAGCAGTTCCATCACCTCCGGCATTCCCCCTTCTGGGTCTGCCACGTATAGCAGCAGGTCGTCCGCGTATAGCGATACCCGGTGCTCCTCCCCGCCCCTTGTCAGCCCTCTCCACCCCCCTGAGCCCCTCAGTGCCATCGCCAACGGTTCAATTGCCAGTGCGAAGAGCAGGGGGGACAAGGGGCACCCCTGTCTGGTCCCCCGGTGGAGCCCAAAATACTCCGATCTCCTACCATTCGTCACTACACTTGCCGTCGGGGCCGAATAGAGCAGCTTCACCCATTTAATAAATCCCTCCCCAAATCCAAACCGTTCCAGCGTCTCCCACAGGTACTTCCACTCCACCCTATCAAATGCTTTCTCCGCGTCCAATGCCACCACTATCTCCACCTCACCCTCCACTGCCGGCATCATCATGACGTTTAGCAGTCTCCGCACGTTCGTATTAAGCTGCCGCCCTTTCACAAAACCCGTCTGGTCCTCGTGTATCACCCCTGGCACACAATCCTCTATCCTGGTAGCCAGGATCTTTGCCAGCAACTTGGCGTCCACATTCAGGAGCGAGATAGGCCTATATGACCCACACTGCACGGGGTCCTTGTCCCGCTTCAAGATCAGAGAGATCAGTGCCTGCGACATTGTCGGGGGCAGAGCCCCCCCCTCCCATGCCTCGTTGAAGGCTCGTACCAGCACAGGGCCCACCAAATCCGCATATTTTTTGTAAAATTCCACCGGGAACCCGTCTGTCCCCGGCGCCTTCCCCGTCTGCATATGCCCAATCCCCTTGACTAGCTCCTCTAACCCTATCGGCGCCCCCAGCCCCTCTACCAGCTCCTCTTGGACCTTGGGGAACCTCAATTTGTTCAAGAAGCCCTCCATCCCCCCTCCCCTCGTCGGCGGCTCTGACCGATACAGCTCCAAAACGCAACAGAGTTACGGTCACTCTTAGGTTTAGTCAACTGTTCGTGAAAATGTTTTCCAGGTCTCTTGGTGGAATGCAACACCTCCCCTTATGGAATCAGAGCAGTGTTGTTTCACCGCATGGCTGTCAGTAAGGAAAAGCCGATAGCATATGCATCAAGGACTCTGTCCAATTATGCCCAAATTGAAAAGGAACGTTTGGCCATCGTATTTGTGTGGTGATATGCATGCATATATAAATGTATATAGTTGTATAAATGTATAAAGCTGTTTATCAGTATACGTAATCTGGCCAGCGGGAGGTGCCAGACATACATTACGTGACTGATGTGACTCACCAGTTGGTAGTAGGACGTACAGTAGGATAGTCAGACTTAGAGTAGCTCCCTGGGAATTTGAATAACTTTGTTTGTATATAAATCTGTTAGTTATCTTTCCATATATTTGACAATAAATCATCGTTCTGATTGAATACGCATATGTTCTGTGTGTATCTTCATCATTGGTGCAACCACAGAATACAACATGGTACAGGAATGTTGAACATTTAAAGGTAACAAAAGACGAGATGAGGCGAAGTATACCGAAGACTAAAAAAACAAAAACAAAAGAAGAAATTTCTTCGCCAACCTGGTGAACTACCGTTATTTGCAACTCAATGCAATAAACGGCAGTGAAGTTCAAGGCGAAAGGTTTAAAGGCATCCCACCAACTTCAAGTCTTGGGTAACATAGATGAAAACTGGTGCATTTTCAAACAGAAGTTTGGACTCTCTGTTTTAGCTCTTGGCATCACGAGAGGCACATTGTGTTGCTGCTCACAGGAGCAGGTCCTCAAGCACTTGAAATCTATAATACCTTTGTTATTGATAGCGAAGAGGGAAGTAGGAGTTACAATGAGGTGATTAATTACTTTGATTAGCACTGATCTCTAAAAAAAATGAGACATGTGAAAGATATCTATTTTGTACACGTACCAAAAAGGCTAATGAATTGTTCGATAGATTTGCGACAGACCTGAGGTTGAAAACCCAGTCTTGTAATTCCGAAAATCTGCAGTCCTCAATGATCCGTGACCAAATAGATTTTGGGGCATCGAATGATAGATTCTGAGAGACGGAAGACAACCTCACATTCGAAAATGTCACCAAGATCTGCCAGGCAAGGAAGTTAGCTGCACAGCTGATCAGTATGCTCAGCTGAAAACATGTTGATGCCAATCTCAGAGAAGATGCCGACACCATAAGCACTGTGACGCAGTCCAAAAAGAAACATGGTCTCAGTGTGGGTGGCCAAAGAAATGTGGTCTCAGTGCAGACGGTCATTTTGGACAACAGACCAGATCCTCCATTTTATGCCAGCAATATGGCAATAGGCATTTGCCACAACAATGTTCTGCACTAAGAAACGTTTGTCACAAGTGTGGCAGAACGGGTTGTTTTGCCAGGCAATGCACTTTTGGTCTGACAGCTGCCCGAACAGAAGTGAAGTGTGAGGATAAGGATAAATGCATCGATAACCGGGCTAATGTGAGCATGATTTCGGACAGAGACACAATCCGTTCAACCAGCCAACACAAAGATGTTTTTCTAGAAATTTGCAGCCACAGTGAGGAGAATGCAGGGACCATTGAGGACAGGTGGACAATCCAGATAATGGTTAATGGAATGCCAATCAGCTGTAAGCTTGATACAAGAGTAAGGGCCAATCTGATCCCATTGTCGGTGGTGGGATGACTAAACGTCAAGCAAAAATTATCTCAAGAGCCGTGTTCCTGAAGGATTACAACGGTCATCAGATCACGACCTTAGGAGCATGCAAGCTCAAAGTCACCGTCAAGGACAGAAAGGGTAGTATAATATTATCCATAGTGGAGACAGAGTGCTAATCACTCATTGGAACGGAGGCACGTAAAGAACTTGGGCTCATCAAAACGGTGTACACTGCAGAACACACGGCAACCCGCCGACATATTTCAGTTGAATCAATTATGAAGAATTATCCGGAGGTGTTTCAAGGATTTGGCGCCCTGCCCTTTACATATTACATCCAGCTAAAGGAGAATGCGAAGCTGGTCGTGCATGTGCCCAGATGGGTGCCTGCCCTGCTGAGGGACAAGCTAAAGGCTGAGTTACAAAGAGTGACGGCTTTAGGTGTCATCAGGTACATAGAAGAGCCACCGACTGGGTCAACTCCATGGTGTGTGTGAAAAAGAGGAATGGCGACCTGAGGATATGTATGGACCCCAAGGATCTCAACCTGAAGATTAAAAGGAAGCACGACCCTATCTCGAAAGGAAAGAAATGGCTGGGACAACGTGTTTCAGCAAGTTGGATGTGTCGCAGGGCTTCTGGCAGCTGAAGCTCGACAATGCAAGCACAAAGTTGTGCACCTTCAACACACCCATCGGGTGTTACTGCTTCCTGCCAAAGCCGTTAGGCATAATCTCGGCATCTGAAATTTTTCATTGTGCCATGGAGCGCGTAGTGGAAGGATTACCAGGTTTCCGCGTCTATGTCGCCATTATTTATAATCTGCTCCACGCGTGAGGAACATGATGAAAGGCTTCTGCAAGAATGGCCTCAAGTTCATCAGACAAAATCCCAAATGGGAGTTGATACCATCACTTTTTTAGGGGACAGGCTCTCGGCAAAAGGTGTGCAGCCAGATGATGCATCCCAGAATAGTCTTGGAGTGATACTTCTGCAGCAGGGTGCAGACAACAGCTGGCTGCCTCTGGCAAGCGCATCGAGAGCTATGACCGAAACAGAGTGCAGGTATGCGCAGGTGGAAAAGGAATGCCTAGGGTTAGTTACAGGCCGAGAAAAATTTAATGATATCTGTATGGGCTGCCTACGTTTTGTTATACCATTAGCTGCTGTTGTATAACGAGTCAAAGTTTGTAAAAAGCTCCTTTTTGCAAACACCTTTATTTCACTTTAAACAGACTCTGCACAAAACTCTAACATCACATCACCTGGCACAAAGGCCACCTGAAGTCCCTTTACATATCAGTGTCAATTATTGGATGCTTAACATAAATGAGACAACTAATTGGAATGTCTCTTAACCCATTACTTAACAGTCTCCCCTTCCTTGGAGAAAAAAATAATTAGCTGAAAACAAAATTACAAGAAACTCAAAAACACACACGCAATTTCCCCCCTTCTTTTTTTCTCATTTTTGGAAGAAAAAAAACAGTCACAGAAACAGGTGCCCTTCAGTAACAATATCCAAAAGTGAGCTAGCCCCTCCTTTTATAAAACAGTCTGACAATTGACAGCTATTGTCAACCCATTCATTTTTGCTATTTCCCCTCAGTCCAACATCTGTTTCAAACTTGCGATGTCTATCCTTAACCTTTTTTCATTGACACTTTTTGTAGAGTGCACATTTTCCCACAGGGATTTATTGTCAATGTGACATTCAATAGGTGTATCACCCAAATCCCCTAATCCCAAAATTTCTGTCAATATCTGAGATCTATAAACGGCCATATCCATGGCCTCTACAGACTTAACGTCTCAGCAGCCAAAGTGCTTTTTTAAAAATCAATTTAGAGTACCCAATTCATTTTTTCCAATTCAGGGACAATTTAGCATGGCCAATACACCTAGCCTGCACATATTTGGGTTGTGGGGGTGAAACCCACGGAAACACGGGGAGAATGTGTAAACTCCACACGGACAGTGAGCCAGAGCCGGGATCGACCCTGGGACCACAGCGCTATGAGGCTGCAGGGCTAACACACTGCGCCACACTGCTGTCCTAGCCAAAGTGCTTTTGGCCACTCTCCTTATTTTCTTTGTTTCCCACACAAGAGGGCAACATTTACCATTGTTCCCCAAAAGGAAAATTATAAAACCTCCTGCCCTTGAAACCCCATCACATAAATTTGCATAGGTCGCATCACTATAAACTATGAGTTTCAAGTGCCTACGGTCACCTAAAACCAGAAATCTCAAAACACACTCCTGCATTTTTAGTTTGACCAATGCTTTATTTGCTCTTATGATGTCTTCCACTTTGGGATCATTCATTTTTGTACTCAACTGTCAGACATCAAAACTCACATCTGGTCTAGTCTGTCTACCTAACCAATTCAGTTGCCCAATTAAACTTTGCAGTTTCTCTTTTTCCATCTTTGAAACTATTGCGTCTTTTTGTGAAACCCGGCCACGACTAATTGCTATTGGGCTGTGCTTTCCAAATAAGATTGCTGACGTAAAGTTGCCCCGATCTTAGTCTGTCCGATTTCCAGTCCAATTTATTTAAATGCACCGGAAGCCTGACTTCCAACCCTAAATTCTTTCCTCAAACCAGAGATTGGGTGGAAATCAGGAATAGTAAGGTGAAAAAGTCACTGATAGGAGTAGTCTATCGGCCACCAAATAGTAACGAGATGGTGGGGCAGGCAATAAACAAAGAAATAACTGATGCATGTAGAAATGGTACAGCAGTTATCATGGGGGATTTTAATCTACATGTCGATTGGTTTAACCAGGTCGGTCAAGGCAACCTTGAAGAGGGGTTTATAGAATGTATCCGCGATAGTTTCCTAGAACAGTATGTAATGGAACATACGAGGGAACAAGCGATCCTAGATCTTGTCCTGTGTAATGAGACAGGATTGATTCATGATCTCATAGTTAGGGATCCTCTCGGAAGGAGCGATCACAATATGGTGGAATTTAAAATACAGATGGAGGGTGAGAAAGTAAAATCAAATACTAGTGTTTTGTGTTTAAACAAAGGAGATTACAAGGGGATGAGAGAAGAACTAGCTAAGGTAGACTGGGAGCTAAGACTTTATGGTGGAACAGTTGAGGAACAGTGGAGAACCTTCCAAGCGATTTTTCACAGTGCTCAGCAAAGGTTTATACCAACAAAAAGGAAGGACGGAAGAAAGAGGGAAAATCGACCGTGGATATCTAAGGAAATAAGGGAGAGTATCAAACTGAAGGAAAAAGCATATAAAGTGGCAAAGATTGGTGGGAGACTAGAGGACTGGGAAATCTTTAGGGGGCAACAGAAAGCTACTAAAAAAGCTATAAAGAAGAGTAAGATAGAGTATGAGAGGAAACTTGCTCAGAATATAAAAACAGACAGTAAAAGTTTTTACAAATATATAAGACAAAAAAGAGTGGCTAAGGTAAATATTGGTCCTTTGGAGGATGAGAAGGGAGTTTTAATAATGGGAAATGAGGAAATGGCTGAGGAACTGAACAGGTTTTTTGGGTCGGTCTTCACAGTGGAAGACACAAATAACATGCCAGCGACTGATAGAAATGAGGCTATGACAGGTGAGGACCTTGAGAGGATTGTTATCACTAAGGAGGGAGTGATGGGCAAGCTAATGGGGCTAAAGGTAGACAAGTCTCCTGGCCCTGATGGAATGCATCCCAGAGTGCTAAAAGAGATGGCTAGGGAAATTGCAGATGCACTAGTGATAATTTACCGAAATTCACTAGACTCTGGGGTGGTCCCGGTGGATTGGAAATTAGCAAATGTGACGCCACTGTTTAAAAAAGGAGGTAGGCAGAAAGCAGGAAATTATAGGCCAGTGAGCTTAACTTCGGTAGTAGGGAAGATGCTGGAATCTATCATCAAGGAAGAAATTGCGAGGCATCTGGATAGAAATTGTCCCATTGGGCAGATGCAGCATGGGTTCGTAAAGGGCAGGTCATGCCTAACTAATTTAGTGGAATTTTTTGAGGACATTACCAGTGCAGTAGATAACGGGGAGCCGATGGATGTGGTATATCTGGATTTCCAGAAAGCCTTTGACAAGGTGCCACACAAAAGGTTGCTGCATAAGATAAAGATGCATGGCATTAAGGGTAAAGTAGTAGCATGGATAGAGGATTGGTTAATTAATAGAAAGCAAAGAGTGGGGATTAATGGGTGTTTCTCTGGTTGGCAATCAGTAGCTAGTGGTGTCCCTCAGGGATCCGTGTTGGGCCCACAATTGTTCACAATTTACATAGATGATTTGGAGTTGGGGACCAAGGGCAATGTGTCCAAGTTTGCAGATGACACTAAGATGAGTGGTAAAGCGAAAAGTGCAGAGGATACTGAAAGTCTGCAGAGGGATTTGGATAGGTTAAGTGAATGGGCGAGGGTCTGGCAGATGGAATACAATGTTGACAAATGTGAGGTTATCCATTTTGGTAGGAATAACAGCAGACGGGATTATTATTTAAACGATAAAATATTAAAGCATGCCGCTGTTCAGAGAGACTTGGGTGTGCTAGTGCATGAGTCACAGAAGGTTGGTTTACAAGTGCAACAGGTGATTAAGAAGGCAAATGGAATTTTGTCCTTCATTGCTAGAGGGATGGAGTTTAAGACTAGGGAGGTTATGTTGCAATTGTATAAGGTGTTAGTGCGGCCACACCTGGAGTATTGTGTTCAGTTTTGGTCTCCTTACTTGAGAAAGGACGTACTGGCGCTGGAGGGTGTGCAGAGGAGATTCACTAGATTAATCCCAGAGCTGAAGGGGTTGGATTATGAGAGGCTGAGTAGACTGGGACTGTACTCGTTGGAATTTAGAAGGATGAGGGGGGATCTTATAGAAACATTTAAAATTATGAAGGGAATAGATAGGATAGATGTGGGCAGGTTGTTTTCACTGGCGGGTGACAGCAGAACTAGGGGACATAGCCTCAAAATAAGGGGAAGTAGATTTAGGACTGAGTTTAGGAGGAACTTCTTCACCCAAAGGGTTGTGAATCTATGGAATTCCTTGCCCAGTGAAGCAGTTGAGGCTCCTTCATTACATGTTTTTAAGGTAAAGATAGATAGTTTTTTGAAGAATAAAGGGATTAAGGGTTATGGTGTTCGGGCCGGAAAGTGGAGCTGAGTCCACAAAAGATCAGCCATGATCTAATTGAATGGCGGAGCAGGCTCGAGGGGCCAGATGGCCTACTCCTGCTCCTCCCCAGTGCCCACCAGCAGGCTCTCCTCCTCACGCTCTCACGCGGGAACAAAAAAAAATAACCCGTGCTTCTCAGCTCCAACCCCGCCCCCATCAACCCTCAGCGCGGGGAAAAGCCCGCGCTTTCCACCTGCCCGACCCCGCCTCCTCTAAGGCATCTCCCATTGTCAGCCCAAGCTCCTCGCGGGGCCCCAGCCCCCTTCCCACCATCAGCTCCCCACACTACAAATCTACCCCCCACCTCGAGCCCATCCACCGAACCCACGCAAAAAGACAGTGCCCCGCCGCCCTGAAAACCACACAGAACAGGAATTTAACAGAAAGCCCCCCCCCCTCAGAAAATAACACAGTTACATACAGACCCCCGCACCCAACCCTCAGCTTGAGTCCAACTTATCTGCCTGCACAAAGGCCCACGCCTCCTCCGGGGACTCGAAGTAAAAGTGTTGGTCCTTGTCGGTGACCCACAAACGCGCCGGCTGCAACATGCCAAACTTCACTCCTTTGCTGTGTAGCACCACCTTTGTCCGGTTGTACTCGGCCCTCTGCTTAGCCACCTCCGCACTCCAGTCCTGGTAGATCCGCACCACCGCGTTCTCCCACCTGCTGCTCCGCTCCTTCTTGGCCCACCTGAGCACACACTCCCGGTCAACGAACCGGTGGAACCGCAGCAGACCGCCCGTGGCGGCTCATTCGGCTTGGGCCTCCTTGCCAGTATTCTGTGGGCCCCCTCCAGCTCCAGGGGCCCCTGGAAGGACCCAGCTCCCATCAGCGAATTCAGCAGGACGTCCACGTAGGCTCCCAGGTCCGACCCCTCCAGCCCCTCCGTGAGGCCGAGGATCCGCAAATGTTTCTGCCTCGACCGGTTTTCCATCTCCTCGAACGGCCCCTGCCACTTTTTGTGGAGCGCCTCATGCATCTCCACCTTTACCGCGAGGGCTGAGGCCTCATCCTCTCTTTCAGAGACCTGCTGTCGGATCTCCCGAATTGCCACCCCCGGGCTGTCTGAGTCTCCAGCAGCTTGTCGATGGAAGCCTTCAACGCTCTAGCAGCTCCACTTTGAGCTCCCGAAAGCAGCGCTGGAGAGTCTCCTGCTGCTCCTGCGCCCACTGCCTCCATTCCTCTAGGTCTCCGCCGGCCGCCATCTTGTGCTTCTTCCCTCGCTTTTTCTTTGGTGCTGCCACCGCTCTCTTGCTTGTCCCACTCCTGGTCCAGGCCATATAACGATGGGGAACTGCTGCTGACTCCTTCCCACGTTGGGAATCGTCAAATAAGTACCACTGGGGGCCCTAAAAAGAGCCCAAAAGTCCGTTCCTGGCAGGAGCTGCCGAATGTGCGGCTTAGCTCCGCATAGCCGCAACCGGAAGTCGATTTACAGTTTTTAGATTACAAAGTGAGACTCTATTACACCTTCTGGCTGTGACTGCTGCTATCCAGCTCTGAAAACAAAACCAAAACACGCCCTGCAGCAAACAGCCTAAAACGAAAGTGAAAAGCTGATAGACAGCCGAGCTCCACCCACACTCTGACATCACTGATAAACACCCATTTCTTAAAGGTACATTTATTAAACACCCATTTCTTCAAGGTACTCTTACATGACAAGAGTCACATCGAAAACATCAATTTATCATGCCCCGTGCATTTCTGGGTTCATCTTCCTATTGTAGGTTCTAACTAGGTTTCTGTCTTCATAATTTCCGGGTACCAATCTCCTTCTATAGTTTTGGACCCTGTTTGTCACTGTACGATATCACCATCTTGTTAGTAGTGTATTTTTCATATTCTGCTCAATTGCAGGCTGACCTATTTGGGTCATCAGAGCCATTTGAATCAAATATTTCCCCAGAAAGTTTTTTAAAGCTTCTGTCATCTGATCGAATAAAGTATCCTTATCCAAAAACTGAACTCCTGTCAAAACCAGGAGCCTATCCATGTTGCTCACTCTAGCACAGTCAAGTAATTTAAAGGCCAACACAGACTGTGTAAACTCCAGGTTGTGTTTCTGCCACCTTTTATATAGTCTGCCAAATTCCATTACATAGTCTTCAATGGAGAAATCCTCTATTTTCCGGAACCTATCAAAATCCAACCATGCTTCATATGCACTTAACAAGTCATTCTTTTTATAAATCTTATCCATATTAGGTAATAGAGTCTCCAGACCTTCTTCTGAGTCTAATTCTTCCAATTCCAGCTCAGAAAACACTTTGCTTCGGATTTTACTGTCACAAGGTAGAGAAAGAGCCAATGCCATACCTTGTTTTCTCTTTCCCAAGGCAGTTACCTCAGTCCATATAACTACTGCACTTCTCCATTGGTCGTACGATCCCCTTACAGAACATAAGGAGGGGTAGTCATATCGAACCATCTTTATCCTAGGTTCAGCCATATATCTTCTTTTTTTTTCTCACTCACTCCTTGGTTTGGTCTGGAAAAGTTGTATCTTTCAACCCTTCACATTTGCACAGCAACCATCCTCTGCTACCATTTGATAGACGTTTAGCTGCTGTTGTATATGAAGAGTCAAAGGTACTGCTCCTTTTTACAAACATCTTTATTTCACTTTAAACAGACTCTGCACAAAACTCTAATATCACATTATCTGACACAAAGGCCACCTGAAGCCCCTCTACATAATCAGTGTCAATTATTGGATACTAATTGGAATGTCTCTCAACCCATTACTTAACATGTTTTTGGTGGAGATGGACCACAGGCCACTGGTTTCCATAGTACTAAAGAACTTGTGTCAGATGTCCCCTAGAATACAACACCTCATGATGAAGCTCCAGCGCTACGGGTTTGAAATCATCCATATGCCAGGCAAGTACCTGGCGCTCTCTGACATACAGGAGGTGGAGGGAAGTGGGGCTGGTCAAGGTGAGGGATTTGTAGGAAGGGTTCGCCAGTCTGGAGGAGCTAAGGGAGAGGGTAGAGCTGCCGAGGGGTAGTGAGTTCAGGTATCTACAGGTTAGGGACTTTGTACATAATATCTGGAATGGGTTCCCTAGATTGCCGGGATACACCCTGCTGGAGCGACTGCTGCTTCCGGATGTGGAAGGGGAGGGAAGAATTGGGGATATATATAAGTGGCTGGGGGAGCAGGGAGGTGGGCGGGTGGTGAAGATCAAGGAGAAATGGGAAGCGGAGTTGGGAATGGAGATCAATTGGGGAGTATGGAGTGAGGCACTGAGTAGGGTTAACGGGACCTCCTCTTGTGCAAGGATGAGCCTGATACAGTTTAAAGTTGTGTACAGGGTGCACAGGGTGGAGGAGGGTGGAGGAGGGAGTGGACTGGGACCCTTTTGTGGCGATATTTGGGGTTGCAGAAAAGCCGGAGCTCATGGAGAGGAGGAAGGCCGATGTCATAGCCTTCGCCTCTCTGATTGCACAGCGACAAATTTGGGAGGGGGGGGGGGGGGGGGGGGGGAGAGGGGTGAAAAAGGAGGAAAATCTGTACAAACTGTATAGTTAATTGCTGGGAAGAATGTTTCCCGGGGTGTTTATTTGCTGTAACCTACTTTGATACAAGTTTGAATAAAGTGCGTTTAAACAAAAAAGGTGAACCGTCTTTCAGCCACATCGCTCCAGCACGTGGAGTCCTGGGGCATCACCCACTGGGGGGCCCAACAGTGAGATGTGAGAGGTGATAGACTCTGACTCTGAGATGAAGACCCAGGCATCAGATGCTTCAGATGGTGGCCTTGCCAGGGGTCACTTTCCAGTGATATCTCCCAGACAGTCATCTCAAAAACAGTGTTCCCCTGTTCTCCCTTCTTCAGAGGGACTTACGGAATCGGGGTGGAAGACCCATGGGGAAGATCCCATTAATCTCCCCATGAGCCTCATGGAGTTTGAGCACCCCCAGTGAGGGGGCGATGCCCAGGAGGTGAAAGGAAGCAGAAACTTAAAACAATCACAATCGCTACAGTAAACATATTTGGAAACTAATTGGACTAAAGGCTAACAAGTCCCGTGGAACTGATAGCTTGCATCTTAGAATCTTTAAAAAGTGGTCACAGAGACAGTCTATATAGTAGTGGTCATCTTCTAAAATTTCCCAGATTCTGGAAAGTTCCCACCAGATTGGAAAACTTCAAATGTAACTATTCAAGAAAGGAAGGAGACAGAAATCAGGAGATTGTAGGACAGTTAGCCTAACATTTGTCATCGGGAAAATGCTAGAATCCACTATTAAGGAGTTGGTAACAGAATTAAGAAAATCACAATAATGGGCGGCACAGTGGCGCATGGGTTCGATTCCAGCCCTGGGTCACTGCCCGTGTGGAGTTTGCACATTCTCCCCATGCCTGCGTGGGTTTCACCCCCACAACCCAAAATGTGCAGGGTAGGTGGATTGGCCATACTAAATTGCCCCTTAATTGGAAAAAAATAATTGGGTACTCTAAGTTCACAATACAATCAGGCAGAGTCAACATGGTTTTGTGAAAGGGAAATTATGTTTGACAAATTTATTCGAACCCTTTAAGGATGTAACAAGCAGAGTGGGTAACGGAAAACCAGTAGATGTTGTATATTTGAATTTTTTAAAAAAGGATTTGTAAAGGTGCCACATTAAAAAAGAGAACTCAAGGTGTTGGGGTCATATATCAGCATGGATAGAGGATTGACTGACTAACAGGAAAGAGGGAGTCAGGATAAATGGATAATTTCAACTATAGTTTCAATTTTAAACTGTAGCTAGCAAAGTGCCACAAGAGATCGGTACCCTGACCTCAACTATTTAAGATCTATATTAATGACTTCAATAAAGGGACTGACTACATTGTATCCAAATTTTCTGATGATAGAATTAAGACAGGAAACAAAGTTGTGAGGGTGCATACGAAGAATTGCAAAGGAATACAGACAGATTACGTGAGAGGGCAAGAAAATGGCAGATGGAATATAATGTGGGAAAATGTGAGATTGTCCACTTTGGCAGGAAGAATAGAAAAGTAGAGTGTTATTTAAATGGAGGGAGACTGCAAAATGCTGTGGTGCAGAGTAGTCTGGAAGTCCTTGTACGCGAATCACAAAAAAAACCATGATGGTACAGCAGGTAATTAGGAAGGCAAATGTAATGTTGGTCTTTGTTGCAAGGATGTTACAATGCAGAAGTAGTGAAGTATTGCTACAGTTGTACAGGGTATTGCTGAGACCACACCTAGAGTACTGTGTCCAGTTTTGATCCCCTTCCTTGCATTGGAAGCAGTTCATAGAAGATTCACTGGACTGATTCCTGGGGTGAAGGAATTTTCTAATAAAGAAAGGTTGATCAGGCTGGGCCACATTGGAGCTTAGAAGAACGAGAGGTGATCCCATTGAAACAGAAACAATTCTGAGGGTGCCTGATGGGTAGGTGGTGAGAGGACGTTTCCACTTGTGAGCGAATATAGAACCGGGGACACCGTTTAAAAATATGAGACTTCCCATTTAAGAAGGAGACAAGGAGGAAATTTCTTCTCTCAGAGGATCGTTAGTCTCTGGAATCCTGTTCGCCAGAGTAGTGGAAGCTTGATCGTGCAATATAAACAAGTAGATACATTTTTGATCAACAACGGAGTGAAGGTATATAAGGGACAGCCTGGAGAGGAGTGTTCAGCCACAACAAAAGAGTCATGACCTTATTGAATGACAGAACTGGCTCAAGGGGCTGAACGGCCTACTATTGCTCTTGCTTCTTGTCGCCTTCAGATCTTATGCAATGAGGGTGAACGGCAGGTTAGCGCAGTGGTTAGCACTGTTGCTTCACATTGCCGGGGTTCCAGGTTCGATTCCCACTTGGGTGACTGTTTGTGCGAAGTCTACGTGAGTTCTCCCGGTGTCTGCATGGGTTTCCTCCGGGCGCTCCAGTTTCCTCCCACAATTCCTGAAAGACGTGCTTCTCAGGTGAATTGGACATTCTGAATTCACCCTCAGTGTACCCGAACTGGCGCCAGAATGTGGCGACTAGGGGCTTTTCACAGTAACTTAGTTGCAGTGTTAATGTGAGCCTACTTGTGATAATAAAGATTATTTATTATTATTTTTGCCAAACCAGCACGGTGGCACAGTGGATGGCACTGCTGCCTCACGCACCAAAGTCCCAGGTTCGAATCCTGGCTCTGGGACACTGTCCGTGTGGAGTTTGCACATTCTCCCCGTGTTTGCGTGGGCTTCACCCCACAACCCAAAGATGTGCAGGGTAGATGGATTGGCCACGCTACAATTGCCCCTTAATTAGAAAACAAATTGGGTGCTCTAAATGTATTTATTTTTTTAATTATTAGCGCCAAATCTGTCATTACCCAGCCATATCTCCAGAGCCTGGAAAAATAATAAAGGGATTATGTTGCCCGGGCAACAATACATTAAGTAGAATTTGCATTTATATAAGATCTCGCTCAGAAAAGTATCAAAGTCTTTTATATGTAATTAATCACTTTGATATCCAGTCATTTTTCTTACACAGCTAGTTTTGCAGACAGCAAGATTCCAAACATTAAAGTAATGAATGAGCCATCAGTCTTTTACTTTTATGTAGAAATTTACAGCATAGAAATATTTCTAACCTCTAATTTCAGATTCCCCCGCAAGTGGAAACATATTCTCTACATTTACCTTGTCAAACCTCACTTCAGTGCTCACTTTTATAGAAAAATGGGCTCAGCCTGTTTAATCTTTCTTGATAAGTATTCTTGTATCCTTGCAAATCTTTTTGCACATCCTCCAGTGTTTCTATATCCAATATGGAAATCAGAATTGTGCATCGCACTCTAATAGTGGTCCAGCCAAAGTTATATGCAAATTTACCATAACGGCCAGGACTTTGCAACTCATTCCATGGTGGGTTTTCCGACAATGAAGGCAGGTTGCCATTGGACACTGTCAGGATCTTCTGCTCCTCCCAAAGTCAATGGCCATGCACGTTGCTCGCTGGCTGCAACGCCCGGGAAACCTGCTACAGGGAGTCGCCTTCAGCCGAATGAGAAGATCCTGTTGGCAGTAAGGGCTGGAAAATCCTGCTGAACCTCTTTGCTTTCCAATTCTACCTCCCTATAAATGAACACCAGTGCTTTGGTCTTTGTTGTGTCTTCATGTTTGTTCCTAGTTGGAACAAGGTCACTTAAGAGTCCAGCCACGTGACATTGATGACAGCATGAGCCATTTACGCGGGCAAAAGCACAGTCTATCTTTGCAGTCTGGAGAGTGAACACCTTTCCAATAAAGCTCTTGTTCATTTGTATCTTTGTGTACCACAAAGGGCTCACGTGATGTGAGCACAGGATTGGCTACATTTTCACGAGCTCTGGCTCTACTCATCTTTTAATCCTTTATTTTTCCTATTCTTTTTTTAAATTTTAATATTTAGAGTAACCAATTATTTTTTTCCAATTACGGAACAATTAAGTGTGGACAATTCACTTATCCTGCACATCTTTTTGGTTTGAGAGGGTGATACCCAAGCAGACACTGGGAGAATGTGAAAACTCCACACAGACCAGTGACCCAGGCCAGGATCACACCTGGTCCTCGGCACCGTGAGGCAGCTGTGCTAACCACTGGGCCACCATGCTGCCCTGCTTTATTTTATCCTAATGCATATTCCATAATTATCATTTTTTGGGATATATGTCTTGCACAATATTCCTGGATGATTTGGAGTTTGGTGACTAGGAACTGAGTTAAATCAGAAAGAATCCTCATTTGATTGAGGAGATCGGGATTGGCTGAGGTGGGGTCCAGTTTGCGGTGGCTCTTTTGCTGGTCAGTGGGCCTAAGCCTCGGAGGTGCTGTTTGATGATGTTTTGGATGATGATCTCAATTCCGTGGTCCAGGTCTTTGTTCACTTTGATGAACGATAGGGCAGCACAGTGGTGCAGTGGTTATCACTACTGCCTCACGGTACTGAGGATCGGGGTTCGATCCTGGCCCTGGGTCACTGTCCATATGGAATTTGCACATTCTCCCCATGTCTGCGTAGGTCTCACTCCCACAACCCAAAGATCTGCACGGTAGTTGAATTGGCCACACTCAATTGCCCTTAATTGGAAAAAAACAGAATTGGGTACTTTAAGTTTACATTTAAAAGTTTTTTAAAAATCTTTTATGAGCTGCAAAGTCTCCTTGGGAGAATGGTGGAAGCGCAGAAGAGAATCCTGGTATTTGATAAAGCAATTTCCCTGGTGTGGACCCACCTTCGGTTCGTAGAAATTTTACTGCATGGTGTGTTGTCTAAACTGGCCGATTCAGGAAGTGGGGGCTGGACAAATAGTGTTCGTGAGCCCGGCCTCTTGCGAGACGGGGGAGGCAAGTTCCCGATTGATTTTAAAAATTGAACGCCATGCTTTAGCAATCTTGATTTGGAGGATGGCACATCAGGTTCCACGGAGGACATTGTGTCCGGTCTTCGAAGCCTGGGATCGGTTGGGGCCCCGACCACTGGTCGTATATTATCCTGTTCTCAATGCTCACAGTGAGGGGTTGGGGGTGGCTGGTCATGTTGAATCAGCCCTCCGGCCAAGGCCTGGGATCCTTGTTGCCTGGGCATCGGGGTGAAAGCATGACGGAAGTGAAGGCGCTCCGTTTAATGGAATTTTGAGAGATCCTGACGGTTGTTTGACTAGCCTCTCATGGTTTCAGTCTTTTCAAGTTGTATAGATGGTGTTATTATCCAGAGGTTCATCAATAATCCTGAACTTTGCTCCCTATGGATCATGCTGTTGATTTCTCCTAGCAAGGGTGGGTGAGTTGTGAGCACGAGGGCAAGGGTCATCTGTTATCCGGTTTTAGCAAAGATCATATTGAGTCAGTAATTTAAAATGTGGTTTGTTCGCAATCTTGCTCCTTTTTTTAATGTGCTGTCATCCTTGCATTTATGAGAAGGGAGTGCATTTTAGATACCCTTTACCTTGTTTATAATGAAGATGAGTGAAGCCATGCTGGGGTGATGGGTGGATGGTTGGTGTGGTAAGGTTAGTTAAGTCCTCGCGAGGATTGCGAATAGCCCCATGTAGAGCTAATGGTTTTGGGTTTTTATTTTGGTCTTTTTTTTTGTTACTTTGAATTTTGAGAAATTGTGTTTCTCTCCTTCGAAGGGCCAGGTGGATCATGTATCCTGGAGAGGACTGAGTTCTTCTGATTCTTCCTTGGGGTTGGCGTGCTTATTTTAGAGCTATCAGACTGGGGGGAAATGAGTAGGGGCGCTCACCAGGGTATGGTCAGTTTTTTAAAATAAATTTAGATTACCCAATTATTTTTTCCAATTAAGGGGCAATTTAGCATGGCCAATCCACCTACTCTGCACATTTTTGGGTTGTGGGGGTGAAACCCATGCAGACACGGGGAGAATGTGCAAACTCCACACGGACAGTGACCCAGAGCCGGGATCGAACCTGGGACCTCAGCGCCATGAGGCGGTTGTGCTAACCACTAGGCCACCGTGCTGCCCTGGGTATGGTCAGTTAATCCATTTTTGAATTTTTGAAGTGAGAGTCTATATTCTCTGCCTCTATGTTGTTGGAGCCCTCCTTCAGTTTGGGGGTAGGCTTGATGGGGGAGTTAGACGCCCTCCTCAAAGTGGTCTTATCTAGTTTCCTGAGTGTCCTCCTCAATGTGGTTGAGTCTTCCATAGGGAGGCAAAGTCTGCTATCTGTATTAAGGCAGTGCTGTCTTGTCCCCGAGTATCCTCTTTACAATGAGATACATTGCTGGTCTGTGGCTAACATTCCTGAGTTGGCTCAGGTGTTCCTCCCTTGTGGGGTTTGTTTATCCTCTCCTCACCAGGGTGAGCAGTGTACTGTATCAAATGGAAAACCGTATAGAGGGGAAAAAATCCATGTGATACACAAAAGGCACAATCAAGGGTCAGAGTCACAGTCAGATGGCAAATTGACATTGAATGTCCTGGCCATTGTGGGTGCAACAAACCATTACTGGGTCACTCCTTTACTGAACGGACAAATGGTGAAACTGACAGTGGGCACTGTCGCAGCCGTTTCATTGGTACCAAAAACTGTCCACCAAGAGAAGCTACGACCTATCGCCTTAAAACCTTCAAAGATAATACAAAAAACATAAACTAGGGAAGTTGTGTCATTGAGGCGCCGTTTAAGGACGGCACGTGGTTAACACTGGGGTACGGCGCTGAGGACCCGTGTCACTGTCCGTGTGGAGTTTGCATGGGTGACTGCATGGGTTTCACCCCCACAACCCAAAGATGTGTAAGTTAGGTGGATTGGCCACGCTAAATTGCCCCTTAATTGGAAAAAAAATAATTGGGTCCTCTAAATTTAAAAAATAATTGAGGCGCCGTTTTGTTCTAAACGTGGAGCTAAACAGACATACTGCATGCCGTTAAAGTGAACTCTCCAGCCCTAAGGGAAGAACCTGGAAGGAGAGAATCAAGGTACCCTGGGCTGAGGTGAATCTCATGTCAGAGTCTGAAGCAGGTCTACTGAAGATTTTAAAGAAGCATGCCATAGTCTTCAATGGAGAGCTGAGAAGCATGAAAGAGATCTCAGTCAAGCTAAAGATTGAGGACGAAAGCCAAGCAAGATGCTTAAAGGCTCGGTCAGTGCCATAGGCCAGGGTTTTTCAAACTGCGAATTGCGACGGGTGTCAGGAGGGTTGCGGAGTGATCGGTCGTGGCATTGCTGATCGCAGGAGAAGCGCCCAACGTGCGACCAACTTTTAAGAATCCTGTCCACGACCAGCCTTTAAGTTGAAAATGCTGCCTGCAAACAACCTTTAAATACGAATGATGCAGTCATCCCACCAGAAGTGGCGGCAGAGAGCAGACCACGCACCCAACATGCACACTGACCACGCACCCTGTATCTCCGTGCTTTTGGCTCTGCCATTCTCAGGACTCTGAAGAACTGAAGATGAATCGTTCTGTTACATGGGAGAGAGAGCCAGAGACACAAACAGCCAGGATTTCACAACTGAATTTGTTGCAAAGAGCTGCTCAGGCGAGTCTACAGCAGGACAAAGCAGTGATAATGTGAGCTGGTCAGGAGAGTCCACAGCAGGACAAAGCACTGCTAGTGTGAGCTGTATCCAGAGCTCCAGGGCCTCTGCTGAACAGCCCACTGGAAGAAACTGAAATTGGAAACAAAATCGTATAAGGATGATTTCTTAATGTATGGCTTTGTTAATTAGAACATCAAATACCTACAGTGCAGAAGAAGGCCCGTTGGTCCATTGAGTCTGCACCGATCTCTGAAAGAGCACCCTACCTAGGCCTCCTCCCATGCCCTATTCCCACCTAGTCTGCACATTTTTGGACTGTGGGAGGAAACCGGAGCACCCAGAGGTAACACACACAGGCATGGGGAGAAAGTCCAGACTCCACACAGAGAATCACCCAAGGTCAGAATTGAACCCGGGTCCCTGGTGCTGTGAAGAAGCAATGCTAGCCACTGTGCCACCCATGAATATGCCTATGCGTGTTATATGCAGGGAAGTACTGGCAAATGAGAGTTGGATGCGAACTATGTCACACCTTGCAGACATCTTTTCAATTTTAAACAAACTAAACCTGAAGTTGCAAGGGAAGGTTGATGATTGCTTTTGGCGCAGTGAAGAAATAGATGCTTTCCAAAAGTCATTGAAAGTTTGGCAAGTGTGAGCACAAATCCAAACATGTTCCGCACGCTGCTATAACATATCAAAACAAAATAGTGTTAGTAAAGGAACTATCAATAGTCTGGCAATTCTTATTCAGTTGCCTCTGGCTGCGCTGATCAACAGTTTTTGTCACTACTTTTCAGAGGCGAAGTTCCAGATTTTGAATGAGAAGAGGTAGGTGAAAAATCCTTTTGAGTTTGATTAATTATTAATTTCAGCTGACTCCAAATGAAGAGACTGAACTTCTGCGAATCACCTTTGACAGCACATTAAAAACATGCCACAAGTCTATGAGGCTTTCAGCATTCTGGAATAGCATCTCCAAGGAGTATCCAGTGCTGAGTAAAACAAGCATTTTGTTGCTATTGTCCTTCACAATGACCTGCATGTGCGAGGTTGGATTTTCTATCCTCACAAAGATGAAGACAACACAAAGAACTGGCTGAACTCTGCACCTAATATGCTCACAGCACTGTTGTCCTATGAACCTGATTGGGATGAGAATGTGAGGACCAAGCAGGCTCACCTGTCGCATTAATGGTAAGCAAAAATGGTGTGTTGTGAAGGTCGAGGACAGCACGGTGGTGCAGTGGTTAGCACTGCTGCATCACGGTGCTGAGGATCTGGGTTTGATCCTGGCCCCGGGTCACTGTCCATGTGGAGTGTGCACATTCTCCCCATATCTGCGTGGATCGCACCCTCACAACCCAAAGATGCGCAGGGTAGGTGGATTGTCTATGCTAAATTGCGTCTTAATTGGAAAAAATAATTGGGTACTCTGAATTTATTTTTTTAAAGTGTCACGAAGGTCGACCAGGGTGGGTTGCGAAGGACGGCCAGCCTGGGTCATGAAGTTCGACCAGCATGGGTCGTGAATGTCAGCCAGCGTGGGTCCTGGAGGTCGACCGGTTGGTTTGGGAGTGAATGGAAGCGACATCCTGCAAGGGTACGAGTTTGGAGGCTTTACTAATGGTGCCTCTGCTGTTTTTGCCAGCTCGGTACTCTACAAGCCCTGTGGTGGTGGCAGCCCTGAGGGTCTGGGAGTAATGGAGGTAGCACATGAGATTGGAGGGGGCGTCAGTGTGGTCACCGATTTGTGACAACCTCCAGTTTGCCCCGGGGGGGCTGGATGGGGCTTTAAGAAATAGCAGCGGGCAGGGATTGAGAGGTTTGGGGATTTCTTCATTTAGGAGGGTTTCCTGAGCCTGGAGGCATTAGAGGAGGAATTTGAGTTGCCGGGTGAGAATGGGTTTCGGTACCTACAGGTATGGGACTTTGTACGGAGGCAGATTCCAAGCTTTTCTCGCCTTCCCCTTTCAGGACAAGGTGATGTCAAAAACAAGGGTTGGAGATGGGAGGGTTTCGGAGATATACAAGGAATTGATGGAGTGGGAAGGCGCCCCTATCAGAGAGGTGAAGAGGAAGTGAGAAGAGGAGCTGGGAGGAGAGCTGGAAATTGAACTGTGGGAAAATGCCCTGAAGAGAGTCAATCATCCTCGTCCTGTGCCAGACTTAGTTTGATCCAGTTCAAGGTGGTCCACAGGGCCCACATGACTGTGGCCCAGATGAGCAGGTTCTTTGAGGAGGTGGAGGACAGATGTGGGCGGTGTGGGGGAAGCCCGGCGAATCATGTTCATATGTTGTGGGTGTGTCCCAAGTTGGGGGGATTCTGGCAGGGATTTGCGGACGTTATATCAGAAGTCCTAGAAGGGAGGGTACCTCGGAGTCCAGAACTGGCAATATTTGGGGTATCGGAAGATCTGGCGGCCAGGGGGGGCGAGGGAGGCCGATGTCCTGGCCTTCTCCTCCCCGGTGGCCTGGGGACGGATTTTGCTGGGATGGAGGGACTCGGAGCCCCCAAAGGCAAGAATGTGGGTCAGCGACATGGCAGGGTTTCTCAGTCTGGAGAAAATCAAGTTCGACTTGGGAGGATCAATTTAGGGATTTGCCTAGAGATGGCAACCGTTCATCGATTTCTTCAAGGAAAATTGAACGTCAGCAGTAAGGGTGGGGGAGTGGAAAAGGGGGGGGGAGGAAAACAGGAGGCATGGCAATATTAGATAAGGGCAGGGAACTCAGTATATGGGTAATTAAGGAATAGGGCAGGGGTAATAGGGGACGTTGTTTTCTGTTTTTTGTTCGTTTAGGTTTTCTGCGTGTGTCGGCTCGCGTGGTTGTTTAAGAAATGTTAATGTATTAAACTGTGAAAATTACAAATGCTGCAATAAAATATTTTCTTAAAAAAAAATGGGCCTGGGAAAAAAAGTTTAAAAACACTGCCATACGCCATTGGGCCTACAGTCAAAGCAGAATTGGAGAGGCTGGTCAAAACAGGGGTCCTCAAACCCATTAATGTAAATAATTATGTCACGCCAATTGTACTCGTGATGAAGAACGATGGCTCGGTATGAATATGTGGTGATTTTAAAGACACTATCAATCCGGTACTGTGTGCAGAGCAGTACCCTCTGCCTTTAACTGATCATTTATTTGCTGGGTTGGCTGAAGACCAACATCAGTGAAGTTGACCCGAGTCAAGCTTATCTCCAGATAAATATAAATTCAGATTCACAACAATATTTGACAATCATGACGCACAAAGTGCATCACGTCCGCACCTGCATGGATCAGATTCTAAGTGGACTAGTAGGAGCTACAATGCTACTTAGATGGTACCTTCGTTACTGAAAAGAATGAAGAAGAGCATCTCCAAAATTTAGATGCTACATTCTTGAGACTAGAAGATTACAGACTAAGGGCAGCATGGTGACGCTTCACGGCGCCTAGGTCCCAGGTTCGATCCCGGCTCTGGGTCACTGTTCATGTGGAGTTTGCACATTCTCCCCGTGTTTGCATGGGTTTCGCCCCCACAACCCAAAGATGTGCAGGATAGGTGGATTGGCCACACTAAATTGCCCCTTAATTGGAAAAAATTAATTGGGTATTCTAAATTTTAAAAAAAATTAAAGAAGATTACAGACTACAACTACAGAAGGATAAATGTGAATTTTCAAATCTTCTGTTGAATACCCGAGGCACATCATACATGCAAAGAGACTACACAATTTGCCTTCAAAAGTAAAAGCCATAACTGAGACAGCTGCACCTCAAAACATAAATCAACTTTGACTGTTTTTGGACTTATTAAACTATTTTGGAAGGTTTATCCTAATCAAGCAACTATTCTCAAACCTTTACACAACTTATTGTGTCAAAACAAGAAATTGAAATGGATGGTGTTATAACCTGACTGGAGTCCATGGGGCCTGTAACATCAGAGTCCCTGTGGCCTCACCTGAGTACAATCGCCCTAGATGAGGGGGCGGAGCCACCTCCTTAAGCCAGGGGCCTCTGGGACACAAATACCCTAGCCCAAGTGTGGGCCGGGCACAGGAGACCCTTCGGGGAGGAGGAGATGTAGAATAATAGGTGAAATAAATTTGAGTTTTTCTTACAGTCATTGCTTACGTGAGGTCGCTCACCTGCAACTTTACACGTGGATCAGTGCGAGAAGGCCTTCATACAAGCTAAGGAGGCGCTACTAAAGTCAGAAGTCTGAGCACACTTTGATTTAAAGTTACCATTGCAATTGGCTTACAATGCATCACCTTATGGGATGGGAGCAGCTGTTTCTCGCATAATGCTCAATAGTTAAGAGAAGTCAAGATCCTTGAACAAAGCAGAAATTAACTATGCACAGAGAGAGAAGGAAGCTCTTGGCATCATTTTAGGAATCAAATGTGTTTACTGATACGGATGGAAATTTACTTTACTAAGACCATCGACCACTGACAACAATATCTAAGCCATGCACTGGTATTTCATCTCTAACAGTGAGCTGGATGCAAAGATGGGCTTTGCTGTTGTTACATGCATACATGACAAAATATTGTAAAGCAAATCTCCATGGAAATGCTGATGGACTCTCTAGATGACCTTTATCCAACGAGTCGTCAATGAGTAGTTTGACTGGTAGTATTTTCTATTTCGAAGAAGTCAATAACACTCCTGTAACTGCAGGACAAGTTAAGAACTATACCATAAATAATTCACTCTTGTCAGAAGTTATGGACATGGTACTTTGTGGCAAGACCCCAGGAGCAAACCCGGAGTTGAAGCCATATGTCACTCGAAGACTCGAATTACCGTACAGGCTCGTTGTCTCTTCTGGGAAATGAAGATCATTATCCGCCATTGCTAAGGGAGTGTATCCTAAAATGTTCTATGTTCTAAAGGAGAATGGATTCCAACACATCCAACCCACTCCTTATCATCCTGTCACAAATGGGCTAGCTGAAAGGTTTGCTCAGACAATGGAGCATTCATTGAAGGTAACTCATGAGCAAGGTTCATTGTCAAAACAACTCAGCTAATTCCTGATGACATACAGGAATACAACATATTCGACAATCCAAAGTTCTTCACTATTACTGATGGTAAAATGCCAGTTACGCACAGCATTTGATTTGCTGAAGTTGCCTAAGAGAAGAGAAACTGTTGAGAAGAAACAGCAAAGTCAGGTTTTGTGACGTGAGAACAGGACTAAAGACTGTGTTTCAGAAAGGTCAGGAAATATTGGCAAGTGACTATACCACCAGTGAGAAGTGGATACCTGCCATTGTATCGGCACAGACAGGATTGGTGTCCGACACTATTCAAACCCGGGACAATGCTGTGTGGAGAAGACACGTTGATCAACTTTTAGCAATTAGAACTAGTTTGCCAGAGACGTAGTCAACCGAGAGTCCACAAGAAGCTGTGCCAAATGAAGACATAGACAGATTCTTTGTGAGAATCTGACAATACCAAAAATAACTGCGGAAGACTTTTTCTCAGTTGAGGACATTTCAACACTGAGTCAACCTGCAAACATGACTGCATTAACCTGACAGAACACATGGGTGCAGTTGATTGTTTTCCCTGTGTGGCTGAGGAGTATGAGCTTCCCTGCTAACTGTGGGGCTGATAACCATGTTGTATAAAAGGTCGGCCAGTCAGGAACCGACCAACAGAGAGAGAGGACCCAGTAAGGTTCAACCAGGCCCCTTTGTAAATGGTCCTTATTATAAATAAACGTCTTCTTTGTGCTACTCATCTGACTCCCCTCACCTTTACTAAAACAATGCCGGCTCCAGTTGAGACAACTACAGACAATGTCCAACTACACCAAAAACACCAGCGGTTGTAGTCAACCTGACGAAGTAGATACCAGGTGTTGCCGACAACCACACAGAAATTGATGCCTTCGAAATATTTAACTTATACACTGTTTTGTCTATTAATTGTTCATATTGTAGATTTTGATTGTTAATGTTATATTGTATTTCAGTTCACGGACCACTAATGTAAAGCGGGAGGGAAGTGTTGTGTATTCATGTTTATTCCTAGCTGGAACAAGATCACGATAAGAGCGGAATCCGATCAAGTGATGTATTGATGACATCATTTGCACAAGCAAATGAGAAGTCTACCTTGACAGACTGTGGAATAAATACCTTTCCAATAAAGCTCTTGTTTGTTTGTACCTTTGTGGTTTGCATGTCTATCCTTTAAAAATACAATGGGCTGGATTCTCCGCCCCGCCGCGCCTCATTTCTGCCTCGACCCGCCCGGTGGGATTCTCCATTATGCCGGCCGGTCAATGGGGTTTCCCATTGTGGGGCAGTCCCATGCCGTCTGGAAACCGCCGGCAAAACGGAGAATCCTGCCCCATAGTTTTGTCAACCCCTTCAGCTCTTTTCTCCTCTCTTTTTTCCAAATCTACCAGTATGGACCACCTCACACGTACCTACGTTTACATTCATTTACCAGTTGTCTGCTCACCTGCCTCACCCTGTACTCCCACCAGAGACTGAAAATGGAAAGAGCAGCTTTGGAAATGGCTGTGATATCAGGAAACTCCATCTCTCACCAACGTCTATATTCCGCCACATTCAGATTCTGTTAAATTAATCATCGCGTGTCTGATATGTGGCACACTGAAGGAGGAAGTGTTTCACTGCTTTCTCGTTACCCAAAAAAAGATTTGAGATTTTGTCATGTCTCTGGCGAGGTGATTCACTTCCTTTGACTTACATTTCTTAATAAGAGACAAAGAACCCACATTTATATAGGGCCTTTTATGCCAGGAGTAAAAGGGGAAAGAAATTGTTTTTAGGGGAAGGGGTGGCACGTGTTGAGAAAAGACTTTGCTGTATAACTCTTTGCAAAGATTGGGTGGCGAGTTGCCTGTGATACATTGTGCAGTTCTGGGCTAATGAAGATTTTCTATGCTTCCAAAGAGTTAAACGTGGAAGTGTTGACACTCCCTGATTATTATTAAAAGTTGGTTTTGTGATCTATGGATTTCTTTCCATTTTCCATTCTCTCCATCTCTCTCCCTGCCTTTGCCACTTACTCTATCTCTCTCTGTTTTTGTCTCCTTCAGTCCATTTTTCTCTTTCTACTCACGTTTTTTTCTCCTGTTTGTTCACTGTTTTCTCCAAAGGTGAAAAGGTGTTTTCTTTCCTCGGTCTCCACAGTCGAGACATAAGGTTGCAGCTTGTTCCTGAATCAACAGCCCTCCATTGCTTGAACTCTTACTCAATCTGGCAAAGGCTTGTGTTGAGTCCTCCTGGGACTCTGCTGAGCTCAACTGCAGTGGCTTTGGGAAATGCCTCAATCCCTCTGGGTTAAGGTGAAGTAAAATTAGCCAGGGTCCCCACCTCTCTTCATTATTCAGTCACCCTGTTCTTGAAAGTATTGACACCATATACTAGAAGGGTTAGCTGGTGGCAGTGATGCCCCAATCGGCAACAACAGCTTGTATTAAAATGTAATTAAAAAGATTGCATTTATATAGCACCTTTCACAACCTCAGGGCATCCTAGAGTGCGTAACAGCTAATTAAATAGTTTTTGAAAAATAGTCACTGTTGTAATGTAAGGAAACACAGCAGCCAATTTGTATCCCATAAACAGCGATGTGATCATGAGCAGTTAATCTATGTTCAAATGATACAAAAACAGAAAATGGTGGAAAAACAGGGCTGGCAGCATCTGCGAGAGAGAAAATAGAGTTACCGTTTCGAGTCCGCATGACTCTTTTTTCCCCCATTACGTTCTAATGTTGTTGTTTGAGGGCTAAATCTTTAACGGGACACTGGGGCGGTCTCCCCTGCTCCTCGCTGAATTAGTGTTGTTGGATCCTTTATATCCAATTGAGAGGAAATATGGTTTTATATCTCATCCAAAAGCTGGCATCTCCAACAGGGCAGCACTCCCTCAGGACTTCACTGTGGATATCTGCCTGGATTGCAGGCATAATTCTCTAAGATCATAGAATCCCTACAGTGTAGAAGGAGGCCATTCAGCCTATCATGTCTGCACCAGGCCTCGGAAAGAGCACCCGGCCCATGTCCAAACTCCCACCCTATCCCCATTACCCCACCTAACCTTTGGAAACTAAGGGGAAATTTAGCATGGCTGATTAATGTAGCTTGCACATTTTTGGACTGTGGGAGGAAGCCGGAGCACAAAACGGAATCCCAAGCAGACACGGGGAGAATGTACAAACTCCATACAGTCACCTAAAGTTGGAATGAAATGAAATGAAAATTGTTTATTGTCACGAGTAGGCTTCAAATGAAGTTACTGTGAAAAGCCCCTAGTCGCCACATTCCGACACCTGTTTGGGAAGGCTGGTACAGGAATTGAACTCGCGCTGCTGGCCTTGTTCTGCTTTGCAAGCCAGCTGTTTAGCCCACTGTGCTAAACCAAACCCCTCAACCTATGTCCCTGGTGCAGTGCTAACAACTGTGCCACCGCGTTGCCCCTTAAACTCATAACTTCACATGACTGCATAGCCTGCATTCACTGTTATGTCACTTAATCAGCAAACAGCATTTCAGCAGAGAAGGGGGAAGAAAATTAGCAAACAACAAGAAATCACTTCCCATCCATTAAAAATGAAGGCGGAATTGCAGGGAAATATAAAGGGATAAAATGCAGGTAGAGCAAATCTAAATTGTTTCTATTAATTGATCTTCATTGTATCTAAAAACGGAAACTTTTAATTGAAGAATATAAAATCTGTCAGGATGTTGTGAAATTCTCAGCTGGAATCCAGTTTTCAAAGTTTGCATTGTGTCTTTCGCTTTAAGAAACAAACCGGACCGTGCGCTGTGATTGGTCGCTGCAGCATGTATCCGAGTCAGTTGCTCGCCAATCAGCGGCGGGTATTTGCAACAGATGGCGGGAAATATGAATTTCGCGGCACAGGCTTTGGCGCCAGAGGCTGACTTTCAGAGTCTGTGAATTAGGCTGCATTCAGGAGCTGCTAACAGTTTCTGCAGCCATTTTTCGCTCTGATTCAGAGGGGACCTTTTTACAATCCATTGCATCCTGCCACATCCAAAGCAATATCAGCCGCGGGACCCCGTGCAATTTAACCCCGAGACTTTGCTAGTCGTTTATATGTCTGCATTTGTTGACGTTGCTTTTTATTTTGTATTCAAATCCCGGTTTGAAGTTAATCATTTTTTTGCCCCTCTTTCCTCTCTCTCTCTCGTTGCAAACAAAAGGGGGAGAGTGGGGGAAAGACTGTGACCTTGCAAAAGAAAATGCCAAAGGGAGTTTCCCCAGCCCCATGCAGGGGGATTATTGGGGTGGTGGCCAGTTCCCAGAAAAAACTTATCAATGTGGAAAATGGGAGTACGGGTCTGTGTAGTCCCCAGATCCCCACCATCCCTGCCAGTTATTTCACCCAGATTGCAGGAGTAATGTACTCTGATCACAGTGGGGACTGCTTGTATACGACCCCTCAAGGACCTGAAGTTAGAACAATAAGGACTAATACAGGACGCCTGCCGGTAAGTTTAATTTAAAATTTAAATATTCATTTAAAAATAATCGCGCATTTATACTTGTGTGCTTAGCTGAGTTCCTGCAAATATCAGATCACTTGTGCATTAATTATCACTCTGGGAAATCAACCATGTCCCATTTAACATTCTTTAAAAAAATCTAACATTGAAAATAACCCCACTTTGTATACGTGGGATGGGGGGGTGGTGAAAACAGGTTTCGCTTTCTTGCTATGTAACAGGATCTATTGTAATAGCGAAACGGATCAGATGGCTGCTTACTGCAACTCTTGCTGTCTTAATTTTGTTTTTATTCCAATGCAAAAACAAAAGTTTCTGCAGGCTGCAGATTTGTCATCAAAATATTTTTCTTAAAAGATAATCGACTGTCACTGTCTGAAATTTTGCTGGGGTTGTCTTCAGTCACGCTCTTTAAAATTAAATTAAATGTACTTTCTAAATATATTTTTAATATAGGGGTCACAGTTATTTTAGAGATTTTGGGGGGGGGGGGGGGGGGGTTTACTTATGTTAAATTGAAATGAATGAAAATGAAACCAACCAGGCCCTTGGCACTTTATTGGCACAACCTTTCATCTCCTCAATAAATATTTTTACTGGGGGGGTGGAAGGGGGTTGATGTTTACTGCTACCTCTCATATAGACAGGTCATATAGTAAAATAGAACTGATAACAGCAGAGAAATTTAAAATAACTACATGAAAATATAATGACTAATTTCAAAATACAAGGAAAGGTGCTGCTAATTTTTTCTAATTTTTGAATTGGATTATTTTTTAATTGTAAAAGATACCTGTTTTAATTTTAAATATTTTGTGTGGCATAACATTTAGATCCAGTATTCTCAGTGTACAGGAACTCCCCATACTGCCCCATGAATGATGTGCTCTGCTCCTTTGTTGGTGTGATGGGTTTAAGTTAGCAAATATTCATAGAATCCCTACGAGTGCAGAATGAGGCTGTTTGGCCCATCGAGTCTGCACTGACCTTGGCCTGCACCCCTGCCCTATCCCTGTAACTCCACCTAACCTTTTGGACACTGAGGGGCAATTTTAGCATGGCCAAATCATTTAACCTCACATCTTTGGACTGGGTGGAAACTGGACACCCAGAGGAAGCCTGGGCAAACTTAGCAGTCACCCAAGGCCAGAATTCAACCCAGGTCTTTGTCACTGTGAGGCAGCAGTGCTAACCAGTGTGCCACCCTATGACGCATTTATTGCTGAGCTTGTTAAAGCTCTCTGTCCTGGATTGGACTGGTTCTATATGGAGGTGATATTATCGTCTCCTAAAATGCACCTACTGTTTGCAGTTTTTAGACCTTATCTAACTTGGTAGATGACTTTTTTTTGAGGGGTGGGGGAGGAGTTTCTTGATAGCTGTTTTGCTGGTGAAGGACTCAAAGCAGAAGTTGTTTCTTCCAGTATGTTGGGGAGTTTTTTTTACAGTGCACAGCGTTTCATGCGTATTATGGATGGTGTAACAATTTGTCTCCTCTTCAATGCTGTATAAATGTTGCTCCTTTGCCCTGCTGAAAGGTCCTGAAATGGGATTGACAGTCCAACTGCCCCCTCCAGTGCCCATGCATCCCCCTGTTTCACAGAGACAAAAGGACAGCATTTAGTGCCTGGAGCCTGTTGCGATCTAAATCCAGATGCCTGCATTTGCCCCATAATAACAAAGAATGACTAAGAAGAAGAGTCAGAGAAAGCTAGCTGGGAATATAAAGACAGGTAGCAAGAGTTCCATAAAAAGGAAAAGAGTAACGAAAGTTAGTGCTTGTCCTCCAGAGAGTGAGCCTGAGGACTTAATAATAGAAAATAAGGAAATGGCAGATGAATCAAACAGATATTTTTTCTATCTTTTATTGCAGAAGGCACAAATAACTTCCCAGAAGTAATTGTAAATCAAGAGGCGGAAGGGTGAGAGGAACTTAGAATAATTACAATCATCAGGGAAAGGGTACTGAAAAAGTTATTAGATCTTAAAGCTGTCAAGTCCCCCAGGTCCCAATGGACTTCATCCTGGAGTCTTAAAAAAAGTGGCTGCTGAGATAGTAGGTCATTGGTTTCAATTTTCCAAAATACTTTAGATTCTGGATTGGAAAATAGTAGATGTAACTCCTTTGTTCAAGAAAGTCTGGGGGGGGGGGGGGGGGGGGGATAAGAAATGGCAGCCCACTTAGCTTAACATCTGTCATGGGGGAAATGCTAGGATCTGTTATTAAGCAGGGTGCTTCAAATATCTCGGAGCAATCAGACAGAATCAACATGGTTTTGTGAATGAGAAATTATGTTGAACTAATTTATTAGAGTCCTTTTGAGGAAGTAGCAAACAAGGTGGATAAAAGGGAGCCTGTCGATGTATAGGAAACCAAGTTGTGAAGAGGATGCAAGAAGTCCATAGTGGGATATATAGATGGGTTAATTGAATGGGCAATACTTTGGCAGATGGAAATTAGCCTGGGAGTGTGTGAACTTGCTTGTCCTTTTTGACAGGAAAAGCTGTGTGTTCTTTGGATGGAGAGAGATTGCTGGACTCTGGTGCAGAGGGATCTGAGTTTCTTGGTGAGGTATCACAGAGGGTTTGTGCAGGTACAATGGGTGATATTTTTGTCATTTGTTGTAGGGCAACTGGAAGTTGCTATAGTGGTGTAAGCTTTTGATGGGGCCACGTCTGGAATGCTGCGTGCCGCTTTGTTCTCCTTATTTGAAAAAGGAAACCATTGCATTGGAGGAAGTGCAGAGAGGGTTCACTAGACTGGTTCCTGGAATCAAGGTGTTGTCTTGGGGGGAGGAGTGGGATGGGTTGGGCCTGTATACATTGGACTTTGGAGAGGTGGTTCTCGACTGTCAGGAAGTCAAAAGGGTATTGTGGGTAAGCAGGAAGTAGAGACCACAATCAGATCAACTATTATGATCTTGATTATGTCTTTGCTGTGCTGTTTGGGGTGGGGGGCACACTAGTTGTCAGGTAGGGCGTTTGTACGATAGTGGTCAGGGATGCAAGAAGCCTGACTGCTTAGCTCTCTCACTAGCCCAAAGAGACAAAGACCAAGAGCAGGGTGTTGACATTGTGTACTGGCTGTGCTTGGCTAACTTGAGCACAGATGAGAGACTCCATCTGGGATCCCTGCTCTATGCCTGATGACCCCCACCACCACTACTGTATGGTGAGAGTAGTGCATGCAGCGTAGGCTGGGTTGTGCAACTCTGAACCTCTGGAGTCAGTGCTGCATATTTGATTTTCAGCAAGGCCTCCTTTATCCTTGTACACTTGTTTGTTGGCTTGTCCAGTTTGAATGCCCTGGAGCCGGAGGTTTGGGAAGGGCTGTTCCCCATTGCTATTACCTCAGTTAATGGTTACACGCTAACTGCATCAATTTGGAATAAGGGCTAAGCCATTTAAGACTTAGATGAGGAGGAATATTTCTTCACTCAGGGAAGGTGATGAATCGTTGGAATTCTCTATTCCAGAAGGTTATGGAAGCTCGATCATTTAGCATATTCAAGAGAGAAATTGATAGATTTCTAGACTAACGACATCAAGGGATGGCACAGGAATGTGGCGTTGAGGTGGACGATTAGCCATGATCTAATTGAATAGCAGAGCAGGCTTGCTGGACTGAATGGCCTATTCCTGCTCCTTTGTTCCTTTATGGAACATAAATTCTTAGAACAACATTATTCCCTTCTCTGTCTCTGTGATATGCACCTTACAAAGGCTACTAATGTATCCGCTGCTTGCTCTGCAAAAGGCTAACCTGTCTGGTGGAATTAATGGCCGTCCTGGAGACTCATTCTTCTAATGGAGGTTATATTTCCATTTTTTTCTAACTCTAGAGGCAGCACGGTAGCACAGTGGTTAGCACTGTGGCTTCACAGCGTCGGTCCCAGGTTTGATTCCCCGCTGGGTCATTCTTCACACACGTTCTTCCTGTGTCTGCGTGGGTTTCCTCCGGGTGCTCCGGTTTTCTCCCACAAGTCCCGAAAGACCTGTTAGGTGAATTGGACATTCTGAATTCTCCCTCTGTGTACTGGAACAGGTGCCGGAATGTGGCAATGAGGGGATTTCACAGCAACTTCATTGCAGTGTTAATGTAAGCCGACTTGTGATAATAATAAAGATTATTATTATTTTCCTCCTGACACTAACATATGTATGATTAGTGAAGCTAACACGCGTATGATTATTGAAGCGAACACCAGTATAATGGGGCAGCAGGTTAGGTAGATTGGACATGCTAAATTGCCCTTAGTCTCCAAAATGGTTAGGAGGGATTATTGGGTTAGGGGAATAGGATGGAAGTGAGGGCTTAAGAGGGTCGGTGCAGACTCGATGGGTCGAATGGCCTCCTTCTGCACTGTGTGTTCTGTGTAGAGTTAAAATTCTGCCTCTTGCCAGTAAATCCTTTTGTCACTTTGCACCTCCCTGTCTCAAACTCCCTACAACCCTCAGATCTCTGTGTTCCTCCAGTCTTCGTCTTGTACATGCTTGATTTTAATCAAGGTGTCCGTGCCATTAGCTGCCTGTGCCGCAAGCTCTGGAATTCCCTCCTAAAACCTTCCTCTCCTCTTTAAGTGACTCCTTTTAAAGGCTGCCTCTCTGACCAAGCTTTTGGTCGCATCTCCGAATATTTCCTTCCATGGCTCAGTGTTGAATTTTGTTTGATAAGGATCCTACGAATCAGCTTAACATGTTTTACTGTGTTAAAGGCATCATATAAATGCAACTGATTGCAGTGTGCGTCTGCAGCATAAAGAACCATTTTTTGGTTTATTAATGGGGATCAGTCTCACTTATTTGCAGCAATTTTCAACTGAGTTGAGGGGGTTGGTTCCATTTCCACATTGTAACTATTCCGAACTCTGGTTGTTTTACATGGGGTGTTGAGAGAAGCTCATTTCAAGCCTCCTGACATACCGCAATCAAACCTTCAATAGATCTGGTAGGTTCCATAATAACGTCTAACAGGGAATCGGGTATGTACTTGAAGTGGAGCTTTTGTTCTGTCATAGCACTGAGAGAAAGAGCCAGCACAGAGATGATAGGCTGAATAGTCTCCATCTGTGCTGAGTGTCATGTTGCTAGTTTAATGTTAGTTGCACGTGTGGCTTTGCAGTGCAATCTCCCTGTAGCTAAGCAGGTGTTGCCTGTTTGTCTCAATGGAGTTTGTCGTTTGTTGTTCCTAACCTAGCGAGATTTGCAATACTGGTATTTCTAAGCAGTGAAGGAAGGCAGTAGGGACGTGATACACAAGCTTAAAATATCCGACAATTATCAGCAAAAAGAGTCGCGAGCTGAAATTGCTTCATCCAAACGGTAATAGAATTGTGGAATGATAGTAACTAGGGCAGGTCATTACTAGAGTGGCACAGTGGTTAGCACTGCTGCCTTACAGCGCAGGGACCTGGGTTCAATTCTGGTCTTGGGTGACTGCGTGGAGATTGCATGTTCTCCTTGTGTCTGTGTGGGTTTCGTCCGGGTGCTCCAGTTTCCTCCCGCAGTCCAAAGATGTGTAGGTTAGGTGGATTGGCCACGCTAAATTATCGCTTCATGCCCAACAGTTGCCTAAACTGCCCAACGGTTAGGTGGGGTTGCAGGGATAGGGCAGGGGCCTAGGGTGTGTGCACTTTGAATGTCGGTGTAGACTCGATGGGCTGAATGGCTTCCTTTCTGCACTGTAGGGATTCTATGATTCGAAGTAGCCAGTGTCGATGGGTTAAAGGGTAAATTGGGTGCATTTTTGGAAATAATGTCATGAGATTGAGCTATGGAAACACGGCTTGTGTTTTGGGCCTGACAGCCTCTTGATGTTTTCCTAATTTTGTTTCCTCCCCAGATTTCCCAGTATCGTAATCAATCATGTGTGCTGCCTGTGTATTTATATGTTCCATCACTTCTTCAGCTGTGTAAGAAATTAGAATGTCGCAGCTGCCAATATTAGGTTGCTATTTAGTTAGGACTTAACCTCTAATAGCAACCTTCAAACTGGTAGCCCAACCCAGTGGCCTGCTTTTGAAGGGATCCATGTCAGGGAAGGGACTTGATCAGTGCTGAAATATTTTTTCTCTTTTGAGGGGAAACTAAAATGGCTTCTTGTTGGGGCAAACCTCATCTTCACACTTCTACCCCAGTGCAAAAATGTTGGCTATAGTTAAGATTTACTGAAACTGGGATGTACAACAGCACACTAGAAATGAGCACAATCAAGACTGAGTTCATTCAAATACTCGCTTGAGTGTAGTTCATCAGGATACCTGGTGAGCTGTCCACTTTGTGTTTACATCTTGACTGAAAAATGTTTACAGTACACGGTCAGGAAGTGGTGACAATGTCCTGCTCTTGTCCCATACAAGGCCATTGCTTCCTTTTGGAGAACAGATAATTATTTTCATGTTAATTTTAAGTTGATTTTAAGCTGAGGCATTTTTATTTTGCTTTTGATTAATTTGGTTTGAAAATATAGAGAATGCAAACGACTCTTCCAACAACATTGAGGGCAAGAGGACAGCCATTTGAGGCAAAGCAAACCTGGACCGTCAGCTTTTCAGGGGAGCAGCCTTTTCCTGATGAGTCTCGCCACTTGAAAGCCTCATCACCTTGTTGCCAATCGGCACCAATAATGTTGCCAAATTAACTAGATATGACAGTTATTAATGATAATATTGCTTTTCAGAGTCGCCAGGTATCAAATGATACCACCACAAGGCTTTACCGGATATTGATCAAAGACCAAACAACCAGTTAGTTAGTTCAAGTTCAAAGATAGTTTATTTACACGCAAGGATTACTTCGACATGCAACATAGAACACTACAAGTTAAACTACACCTAACAACTACAATAACCTATACTTAAATTCAGGGCAACCGGCTCTTTGCAGATGAACAAGGCCTTTGTTCGGATCTTGCATGGCTGGGTAGAAGAAGTAGCTTCATTTCTGCTGGGCTCATCCGCCTGGTAGCGATCGTTGGTCTTGAACTTGTCTTCTGGTCCTAATGGTACACCTGGTTTTAGGCGTAGGCCGGGGCCAAGAGAGACCGAACACATGGCTGTGTCTCTTTTTATCCCTCTGGGATTTCGCGCTCTTTGGGGCGGTCCTTAGCTTTGGACCCAATAATTCGACAGGCTTCGATCACTGCCTCTGATTTTGGCCAATAAAGGGGCCTTGATGGCTGGGCGCGTCCTAAGCGGTCATTGACCGTGGCTGTTTGGGCTTTCTTAGCAAAGGGAGTGGTGCTGGTTAGTCTGCACCTGTATCGGTTACCTGAGTACAGTCCTTTTGTTCTGGGGAAATAGGCCATTAGAATGCAAACGAGCGGGGGTTTCGATCGTGTCTAACTATCTGGGTTGCAAATACAGACACAAGCTCGGAGTGTGTCTTGAGTCCTGGGTTGGCCATAATTCCCATGGTCCTTTGCAGGTGGCCATCTGAGATGACTGCAACCTCCATCAGAAATATTTCTGCTGTAGTGGCAAAAGTGGCAGCCATTTTGATCACAGCCACAACTTGCCTTTATGTGGTACCATTAACGTAGTAAAAGGAGCTTTGTAAGTGTGTTATGGGACAAAATCTGACATAGAACTACATGGGATAGTACAGGCAAGTGACCAGATGTTTATTTAGTCTAAGATGTAGAATTTAAAACGCATCTCAAAGGGGGAAAGAGGCTGAGCGATTCAGGGAAGAAATTTCAGAATCTCTGATCTAAGCAGCTGAAGTTATAGTTGGCAAAAATAGAGGAACCTAAAATTGATAAGTTGTGGGGTGATTTGATTAAGGCCTTTGGTATTGCGATTTAATAAAGATATTCAGATCGAGAGTATTTTCCCTCATGGGGCGGGGGGTGGCGGGGGGCGGTGCTGAACAAAGTGTGCACTACCTTAAAGTTATAGCCAGGCAATTCAGGAAGCAGTTCATTACACAAAGAGTAGTAAAAATCTGCGACTTTCTTCCTGAAAGACTATTAATGTTGAGGGAGGGTAGGGGTCAATTGAAGCAATCTAGACTGGAGTTGATGTAATTTATTATTTTTGCACCCAGTCATGTTGTGGCTTACTTATCCCTCCAAACCTTTGCCAATGCAATTAGCAGCTTGCAATGCCAGTGATGGACTGCACAGGATGGGCCAGATTCTCTGTGAAACTGGCCCTGGAGACGTTGAGGGTGGATTAGATTTTAATGAGTCAGCAACCAGGTGGTGGTTTTTTAAAAGAAAAATGCATTTCTTGAATGCTTTGAACATCCATGAATGGTTGTGTGTGAGGCACCGTGAAACCACAACAGATGTGGTCTGACTTAATGTTGCCTTCTTGCTTCCCTTCACTAGCTGTTGCCATGGTATGTAGCTGTGAGTGTGGTTGGGTGACGCTGAGCTCTGCTGAGACTTTGGGGGGGGGGGTGAAGAATTTGAATGGACTGGAAGGTAAGGCACGAGTAGGAATCCACCTGACCTACATGGAAAGTCTCAAGATCTAGGCTAGCAAGTTGGTGCCAATCATGTGTTGTGTTGAATGTCATAGAATGCTTCAGCACAGAAACAGATTATTTGGCCCTACTGGTCCATCCCGGTAGATGGACACACACACACGGCTCCACACAAACTTCGCCCACCAATCCTATCAGCAAATGCTTCTGCGCCTTTTCTTCCTCTGTATTTGTTTTGACTTTTCCTTAAATGCTATTTGCCTCAAGTGTTCCATGTGCCACATTTCTCGCCAATCCCTGGGTAAAATGGTTTCTTATATTTATGACTGTTTGTTTTTGACACGTTGACAAGTGGAAGCATCTTCTCTGTCTACCCTATCAAACCTTTCATAATTCTGAAGGACCCTATTGGGCAAATTGGATCCTCATCTTGTAGGTATCCCACAGGTTGCCAGTCCACCTCAGATGCTTTACCAACCAGCCAGACTCTCTTGTTAAAAGATCTGGGAGTCGGTTCCGTTGGCTTGAGGTGATGCTGCAGGGAAATGCTCAAGCCTCTGCTGTCCATGTCTGAAGCTGCACTGGGTCCCATTCACCCCACCGCCCTCCACTGGGTGACTGGCTTGCAGGCGGTGCCTTTGTTTTAAAATTTGTATTTTTCTATCGGACTTTCTCTTTGTGTATTGTGTAAGATTATTAGTATTATTAATATTTTTTGTAACTCCCCTGTGAAGGATCCTGGGATTACTCAACTGTGTTAAAGAGGCTATATAAATGCAAGTTATTATTGTTCTGGTTTGGATAAATAGCGCTATGTTACAAGAAAACTCTCCGGGCAAAACATATGATCCTAGCTACTGAGCTTCAGTACGGAAACCATGAACCATGGTTCTTGCCAGTCTAACAAGTTCTGTAGATTTGTGTGCGTGAGGTGTGTTCTTGGGTTGAGGGGATGAATTTGTGCTCCAAACAAAAGTGAGAGGTTGTCCATTTTGGAAGGACAAATATGAATGCGGAATACAGGGTTAACGGTAGAGTTCTTGGCAGTGTGGAAGAGCAGAGAGATCTTGGGGTCTATGTTCATAGATCTTTGAGAGTTGCTACTCAAGTGGATAGAGCTGTGAAGAAGGCCTATGGTGTGCTAGCGTTCATTTGCAGAGGGATTGAATTTAAGAGCCGTGAGGTGGTGATGCAGCTGTACAAAACGTTGGTAAGGCCACATTTGGAGTACTGTGTGCACTTCTGGTCGCCTAAGTTTAGGAAGGATGTGGAAGCTTTAGAAAAGATGCAAAGGAGATTTACCAGGATGTTGCCTGGAATGGAGAGTAGGTCTTACGAGGAAAGGTTGAGGGTGCTAGGCCGTTTCTCATTAGAACGGAGAAGGATGAGGGGCGACATGATCGAGATTGAAAAGATGATCAGTGGAATAGATAGAGTAGACTGTCAGAAACTTTTTCCCCGGGTAGAACAAACCATTACAAGGGGACATAAATTTAAGGTGAATGGTGGAAGGTATAGGGGGGATGTCAGAGGTAGGTTCTTTACCCAGACAGTAGTGGGGGCATGGAATGCACTGCCTGTGGAAGTAGTTGAGTCGGAAACATTAGGGACCTTCAAGCGGCTTTTGGATACGTACATGGATTACGGTAGAATGATGGGTGTGGATTCATTTGTTCTTATAATCTAGGACAAAAGTTTGGCACAACATTGTGGGCCGAAGGGCCTGTTCTGTGCTGTACATTTCTATGTTCTATGTTCTAAAGCGACTGGGAACTCTTAGATGTATGGCCTGTTGTATAGGTTCGAAAAGTCCTAGTTATGTTCTACTGTTAAGTTCTTCCTTTGGGGTGTGGGGCAAGGAATGATCAAGGCATGTGTTGATTTTGCATCAAGTAACTTTGGGTGATGAGGCACCAAGTCTGGAGCGTTGGTGGGCGAGGGTACAGGTTGGAGGAAGGAGTGTTGCACTACAAGAGTAATTCTGCAGCTCACATCAGGAAGGCTGCGCACTGGAATTAAGAGTCGCAAAATTGGCCTTTTTTTCTTCTGCGATTGATTTATTGTCCTTCCAAAACTACAGTGAATCACTGATGGCGACAGTTGGTGTCAGTGAATTGTGCCCTCGAAGAAATGTCAGATTATCTTGAGAGAGGGAGATACTACAGTGAAGCGGAACAAGGAGAGGGTGAGAGAGATGGGGGGCAAGGTAGAAGTAAATGAAGAGAGAAGTGGGTTAGAAGGAGAGGGCTGCACTAATATAAAACATCTTCAACTGCATTCATTGAAGTTTGAATGTCAGATATCCAGATAATATTCGGTTCAGGCAAAGATGTGAGGGAGATAAGGAGAACGTGGCTCCGAGGGGAGAAAATGCCTCTCTCCTCCTGGTTTCTTATTAGTCCAGACTTCTCCCATCCTTCAACCACAAAACCAAACTTGTTATTTTTCATGAGTGTCATCAATTTAATTACCGTCTTGTGTGTGAACGATTTAATATAAAATGTGCCGTAACCAGTTGGTTGGGCTGGATTTCTGAAGAGGTGGGGCCTCACCCATTCTTTTTTTTAAATATATATATATACCAACTTTACAATCCAAAAAATTGTCTGGGAACTAGGACGTTTAACCACGAAAATAGGAGTCATTAAACATTTACCCCTTTCTTGGTTCCAGCCCCACCCCTCTCCAAGCTGGGACCTAATTTCTCAGCACAATTGGATTAGCTGTCATTCCACAATTTACAGCAAAGCAGGTGATTCAGCACACAACAGTGTTCATGCTTCACACAAACCTGCTCTCAGCCCTCTTCAGCTATCCATCTCAGTTTAAACTTTGATTCTTTTCTCCCTCGTACTCCTGTGACTTCCTTTTGAAATGAAGTTCCTCAATGAATCCTTGTGGTAGCGAGCCCCAAATTTTAACTGCTCCTTGGGTAAAGAAGTTGTTCCTCAATTCCCCACAGGATTTTCTGGTGGCTATGTTACCCCCCCCTTCCAAGTGTTGGACCTCCATTTTCTACACGCACCAAGTGGAAACAATATCTCTCTCTGTCCACCAAATCTTTTTGTTTTTTTAAATTTAGAGTACCCAATCAATTTTTTCCAATTAAGGGGCAATTTAGTGTGGCTAATCCACCTACCCTGCACATCTTTGGGTTGTGGGAGTGAAACCCACGCAAACACGGGGAAAATGTGCAAACTCCACACGGACAGTGACCCAGAATTGAACCTGGGACCTTGGCGCGTGAGGCAACAGGGCTAACCCACTGCGCCACCGTGCAGCCCCACCAAATCTTTTTTATTGTTATTTTAAAATGTCTAAAATTGGTTGTGTTTTTTTAAAAATAAAAATGAGAAACCAAATTTTACTCGTTCCCTCACCACCACTACCCATCCCCCATACCTGGGAGTGTATGCCTTGACATGAAGCGCCAAATGATTTGATATGGCTACGATCTTGTTTTTCTGCCACTCCCATAATGAAAAGCAGCTTGCCACATCAGTTGTGGTTCACGGTTAGGGAATGGTCGCAGTGCAACATTGGAAGCAGTCTCAGAAGGAGGAGGATCTTTGGAATCTCTTCAAATTCCAATATATGGTTGCATTTTTTTGTGATTTAATTTTTGTCGAGGGGCAGTGCAGTTGCTGGATTGGCCTTTTAAAAGGTTAGCACCTGGGTTCTCATTTTCTGCCTTGCAATGATCTGTTACCTGTCATGGCCTTAATTCATCCCGGGAGGCTACTATCCCATCTCCTCTTTGTTCTTATTTCATTACAGCCAAGGTGTTGGAGCTAACTATTGGCATGATGTCCTATTTCAGTGTAGGCATAGACTATTGGCCATGTTGAAATATTTTTAATTAAGTATTTTGACCTCATTCAAATTTCTGGTGCCTGTCTCCACACTCATTCCATTTCCTGTTCTCCATCAGCACTTGTGCTTGCTGACCAACATTGGCTCCTTGTCCAATAATGCCTCCCATTTAAAAAATGTTCATCTTTGCTTTCAAATCGCTCCATGGTTTTGCCCTGCCCATATTTTTGTCCTGTTCGACAATCCTCTTTGTGCTCCAACTCTTCTCGCCTCTTGAAAACCCTCATTTTTTGTCACTCCATCATTGGTAGCATTCTTTCAGTTACCTCAGCGTATACTCTGGAATTTTGTCCAAACGCCTCGGAATCTCCACCTCTCTCTCTCTCTCATCCTTCAAGTCGCTCCTTAAAAGCTTTTGCCGACCAGTTCTTATTTTGGCTTGGTGTCCAATTTTATTTAAGATTCCAGTGAAGCACCATGGGATATTTCACTCGTTTGAAGGTACTAAATAAATGCAAGCTTACATAATTTTACCTGGAAGGTTGGTGTGGGATAGGGAACTTTGAACCGGGGAGATTGCAAGTCTTTGGCAACGGCATGATGTGGGATGTGTTTGCCTGTAAACATTCTTTCATCTTCCTTCAATTTGGCGTGGACATGTTTCAACTTGAGAACCAACATCTTAACTGGGGGGTAGTTAGTTGAGTGATAAAGGGAGAGTGCAAGGGCAGGCGAGCAGTGTGTAGGGAGTTGACTTGGTTTATTCTTTTGAGATTGTGTGGCTCTGTTCCCTGTCCAATCCTTGCTAATCCCTCTTCTTTCCAAGGTTTAGTTTTTTTTCTGTTTAATCTAAAGATACACATTGGAGGTGACAAAGCCCAGTGCACATTAGTCATTCCTATCAGTTGTAAGTTTATCTCCTGAAATCAGTCTTTCGTCACCGTATCTCATTGAAGGAATGTTTATCTGAATTTTGCTCATTTTTGTTTGGGGTTGGGGTAGGCTCTGAAGATTACCTGAGCTTTTGTACTTGTGATTTCCTCAACACCGGTCTCACAAATGCCTTCTTTGTCTCACTCTCTCTTTCTCCCCATGCAATATAACTGCAGTGATCCAAGGAGGCAGCTCACCAACACTTTCTTAAGGGCAATTAGGGATGGGCAAATGCTGGTCTAGATAGACAGCGAAGCCCACATTCTGTAAAAAAAAAAGAATGAAAAGGGAGGTGATTTTCATGACTCTTGTTAAGAAGCACAAAGAGTAGGTGAATTGAATAACACCTCCAAAGAGCTGGTGTGAACATGATGGGCTGAATGGTCTCCTTCTGTGTCCATGTTGCTTGCAGCTGAGAACATTTCTCCTTTTTTGTTTTTCAACATTTCCTCCCTGAGCGATTGGACTTGTTTGAAGGGCAGATCTCCGATACCTTTCCCCCTTGTTAAATGGATATGGTGAGGGACATTTGCAGCCAGGAAACATTCTCTGTCTTTGACTGAGAACCCAGGTTTGTTCCCACTGAAGTTCACGGCTAAGGACCTCCTGACACCGTTCCTCCTACAGACCCAGCCAAGGGCAGTAAACTCAACCCAAATGCTTTCCTGCTCTGTGTGACTCCGTATTAACTCTCATGGGGGTAACCAGTTGAACCTTTCTGTTGTGAAGAATCTGAATCCATCGTAGTTTGAGAATATTCTCAATGTCAGTAGATTCTCTTGGGGGCCAGGCTACTCTGATAGCCAATGCCGTAATATGTCGCCATCTCCTAGACATAGCAGTAATAAGGGAACAAAGTTTGACTGATGAGCAAATGCTTTGGTTTCCGCTGGGGATCTTGCTGTTCACATGGGTCAGCGAGGAGCAGCCTTGTCCCTGATTTAGAAGGTCTCGGGTTCAAGTTCCTATCTGGCGACTTGAGCACATAATCTAAACTGCTATTTCTGGCCAGGGCTTGGTCTGCCAGTGCTGGTGGGTGTAAATAAATCACATGGCTGAATTTGAAGAAGTTTTTCCAGTTTCCTGGCCAACATTAACCCCTCCGCCAGCACCTTAAAACAGGTGATCTGTGCTTTTATTGCATTGCTCACACTAGCTGCCAGGTTCTTTTACGCTGCAATAGTGGCTACGTTTCAGAAGCACTTTACTGGCTGTGCAGCCTTTAGGTTGGTTGAGGAATGATTATGGGGGCACTTCTGAAATTCATCAAGCTGAAAGAACAAAAATAGTGCAGCACAGGAACAGGCCCGTTGGCCCTCCAAGCCTGTGCCAAACATGCTGCCCGTCTAACCTAAAACCGTCTACACTTCCAGGGTCCACAACCCTCTATTCCCATCCTATTCTTTTTTTAAAAATAATTTTTATTGGAATTTTTTACAGAAAATATAACAAGTATAGCAACAAGCAGTAATATGCAACTAGCAGCCCCGTAACACCCACAATTCCCCCCCATACCGTAACATCACATGTATCACACTCACCCCACCCCCCCCAACAAGAGAACTTAACCATAAATTAAAATTAAATAAATCAAATTTAAATAAAATAAGCAAACATAATCAACGCGCCCCCCCCCCCCCCCCCCCGGTTGCTGCTGCTACTGTCCCAGTACCCTATCGTTGAGCCAGAAAGCCGAGGAAAGGTTGCCACCGTTCAAAGAACCCTTGCACCGATCTTCTCAGGGTGAATTTGACCTTCTCAAGCTTAATGAAGCCCGCCATGTCATTGATCCAGGTCTCCACGCTTGGGGGCCTCGCATCCTTCCATTGTAGCAAAATCCTTCGCCGGGCTACTAGGGACGCAAAGGCCAGCACACCGGCCTCTTTCGCCTCCTGCACTCCCGGCTCTACCCCAACCCCAAAGATCGCGAGTCCCCATCCTGGCTTGACCCTGGATCCCACCACCCTTGACACCGTCCTCGCCACCCCCTTCCAGAACTCCTCCAATGCCGGGCATGCCCAGAACATATGGGCATGGTTCGCTGGACTCCCCGAGCACCTGACACACCTATCTTCACCCCCAAAGAATCTACTCATCCTCGTCCCAGTCATGTGGGCCTTATGCAGCACCTTGAATTGAATGAGGCTAAGCCGCGCACAGGAGGAGGAAGAATTTACCCTCTCCAGGGCATCAGCCCATGTCCCGTCTTCGATCTGTTCCCCCAGTTCCCCCTACCACTTTGTTTTCAGCTCCTCTACTGACGCCTCTTCCACCTCCTGCATAAGCTTGTAGATATCAAATATCTTCCCCTCTCCGAACCAGACCCCCGAGAGCACCCTGTCACTCACCCCCCCCCCCCCCCCCCCCCCCTCGCGGGGAGCGCCGGGAATCCCTCCACCTGCCGTCTAGCAAATGCCTTTACCTGCAGATATCTAAACATGTTTCCTGGCGGGAGCCCAAATTTCTCCTCCAACTCCCCCAGGCTCGCAAACCTCCCGTCGATAAACAGCTGTCTAATGCCTGCTCTATACCATCCCTGAAATCCCCCATCCATGTTCCCCGGGACGAACCTATGGTTCCCCCTTAACGGAGCCTCCATCGAGCCTCCCACTTCTCCCCTATGTCGCCTCCACTGCCCCCAAACCTTGAGGGTAGCCGCCACCACCGGACTCGTGGTATACCTCGTGGGAGGGAGCGGCCACGGCGCCGTTACCAGGGCCCCCAGGCTTGTATCTCCACAGGACGCTCTCTCCATCCGTTTCCATGCTGCCCCCTCCCCCTCCATCACCCACTTACGCACCATCGACACGTTGGCCGCCCAGTAGTACCCCGAGAGGTTGGGCAACGCCAGCCCCCCCCCCCAATCTCTACTCTTCTCCAAGGAGACCCTCTCACCCTTGGGGTGCCATGCGCCCAAACAAATCCCATGATGCTGTTGGTCACCCTTTTAAAAAAGGCCCTAGGGATAAAGATGGGCAAGCACTGGAAGAGGAACAAGAACCTCGGGAGAACCGTCATTTTGACGGATTGCACTCTGCCCGCCAGCGATAGCGGCACCATGTCCCACCTTTTAAATTCCTCCTCCATCTGTTCCACTAGTCTGGTAAAATTAAGCTTATGGAGAGTCCCCCAACTCCTGGCCACCTGCACCCCAGGTACCTGAAACTCTTCACTGCCCTCCTGAAGGGGAGCCTCCCAATTCCCTCCTCCTGATCACCTGGGTGCACTACAAATACCTCTCTCTTTCCTAAGTTTAGCTTATAGCCCGAGAAGCTCGGTAGCATGGTGGTTAGCATCAATGCTTCACAGCTCCAGGGTCCCAGGTTCGATTCCCGGCTGGGTCACTGTCTGTGTGGAGTCTGCACGTCCTCCCAGTGTGTGCGTGGGTTTCCTCCGGGTGCTCCGGTTTCCTCCCACAGTCCAAAGATGTGCGGGATAGGTGAATTGGCCATGCTAAATTGCCCGTAGTGTAAGGTAATGGGGGGATTGTTGGGTTACGGGTATTCGGGTTACGTGGGTTTAAGTAGGGTGATCATTGCTCGGCACAACATCGAGGGCCGAAGGGCCTGTTCTGTGCTGTACTGTTCTATGTTCTAAGCCCCCAAATTCCGCGAACAGATCCATCACCCCCGGAATTCCCCCTTCTGGGTCCGCCACATACAACAGCAGGTCGTCCGCATACAGCGATACCCGATGTTCCTCCCCACCCCGCACCAGACCCCTCCACCTCCCTGACTCCCTCAACGCCATGGCCAGAGGTTCAATCGCCAGTGCAAAGAGCAGGGGGGACAGGGACACCCCTGCCTAGTCCCATGATAGAGCCTAAAATACTCCGATCTCCTTCCATTTGTGACTACACTCGCCATCGGCGCCGCGTAAAGCAGCCTCACCCATTTGATGAATCCCTCCCCAATCCAAAACTCTCCAGCTCCTCCCACAGGTACCCCCACTCAACTCTATCAAACGCTTTCTCTGCGTCCAGCGCCACCACTATCTCCGCCTCCCCCTCCACTGCCGGCATCATGATAACATTGAGCAGTCTCCGCACATTTGTGTTGAGCTGCCGCCCCTTGATAAATCCTGTCTGATCTTCATGAATTACCTCTGGCACACAATCCTCTATCCTGGTAGCCAGGATCTTCGCCAGCAACTTAGAGTCTACGTTAAGGAGCGAGATAGGCCTATATGATCCGCACTGCAAGGGGTCCTTATCCCGTTTTAGGATCAAAGAGATCAGTGCCCGCGACATCGTCGGGGGCAAAGCCCCCCCCCTCCCCCCATGCCTCATTGAAAGTTCGCACCAGCAGGGGACCAACCAGGTCCGCATATTTTTTGTAAAATTCTGCCGGGAACCCGTCCGGCCCCGGGGCCTTACCTGACTGTATTTGCCCGATCCCCTTGACTAGCTCCTCCAACTCTATCGGCGCCCCCAGCCCCTCAACCAGCCTCTCTTGAACCCTTGGGAAACATAGCCTGTTCATGAAGCTCTCCATCCCCTCTCTCCCCCTCGGAGGTTCCGACCGGTACAATCCCTCGTAAAAGTCCCTAAAGACCCCGTTTACTTCTGTCCCCTTCTGCACTACATTTCCACCCCCATCCTTCACTCCCCCAATTTCCCTAGCCGCATCTCTCCTACGGAGCTGATGCGCCAACATCCTGCTCGCCTTCTCTCCATACTCATGTACCGCGCCCTGCGCCCTCCTCCACTGTGTCTCCGCCTTTCTGGTGGTCAACAAGTCAAAATTGGCCTGCAACCTGCGCCGTTCTCCCAGCAACCCTTCCTCCGGTGCCTCCGCATATCTTCTGTCCACCTCCAGAAGCTCTCCCATCAGTCTCTCCCTCTCCTTCCTCTCCCTCCTTTCCCTGTGGGCCCAGATGGTGATCAGCTCTCCCCGGATCACTGCTTTCAGAGCCTCCCAGACCATCCCACCTGGACCTCCCCCGTATCATTGGTATCCCGATACCCCTCAATACTTCTCTGAACCCTCTTACACACCTCCTCCTCCGCCAGCATCCCCACATCCAGGTGCCAAAGTGGGCGCTGGTCCCGCGCCTCTCCCATCTCCAGATCAACCCAGTGCGGGGCATGGTCCGAAATCGCTATGGCCGAGTACTCGGCATCCTGCACCCTCGGAATCAATCCCCTGCTCAGGACAAAAAAGTCTATCCGGGAATAAACCCTATGGACGTGAGAAAAAAAGGAATACTCCCGCGCTCTCGGTCTCCCAAACCTCCAGGGATCCACCCCTCCCATCTGGTCCATGTATCCCGTCAGCACTTTGGCCGCCGCCGGTCTCCTACCCGTCCTTGAACTGGACCGGTCCAGTGTGGGATCCAGCACTGTGTTAAAGTCTCCCCCCATGATCAGGCCCCCTGCCTCCAGGTCCGGGATGCGGCCCAACAATCGCCTCATGAAGCCAGCATCATCCCAATTCGGGGCATATACGTTCACCAGCACCACCTTCTCTCCCTGCAGCCTACCCCTCACCATGATATATCTGCCCTTCTTGTCCGACATCACCTCAGCCGCCTCGAACGCCACCCTCTTCCCCACCAGAATCGCCACCCCACGGTTCTTCGCGTCCAATCCTGAATGATGAACCTGCCCCACCCACCCCTTCCTCAGACGAACCTGGTCCGCCACCTTCAGGTGGGTCTCCTGGAGCATAGCCACGTCCGCCTTCAACCCCCTTAGATGGGAGAACACCCTGGTTCTCTTAACCGGCCCGTTCAGCCCCCTCGCGTTCCAGGTAATCAGCTGGATCAGAGGGCAACCCGCCCCCCTCCCCCGCCGACTAGCCATAGCTTGGCAGATGTTCGCCCCAGGCCAGCACACCCGCTCGACCCGTTCCCCATGGCGATAGCGCCTCTCCTCTCCCCGGCCCCCATCGGCTCCTTCCTAGTCGTTCCAGCAGCAACCCGGTATCTCCTCCCCCCCCCCCCCCCCCCCACCCCCCCCCCCCCCCCCCCCCCCCCCCCAGGTTAGGACCCCTCCTAGCCGCGACGCACCCTCCATGGTACTTCCGTGAGTCAGCTGACTTCTGCAGACCCCGGTAGCTCCCGCCAAAACCTATCCCCTCCCGGCATGGGGTCATCCCCCTCTTGCCACACCTCCTTGGCATTGCTGCAGCGCGTGAAAGAAGACCCGTAGAGGCCCCGTCCCCACCGTAAAGTCCACCCCCCCTGCCCCGCAGCGCGGGAAACCAGAGGAAAGCCCGCGCTTTCGCACTGCCACACCCCACCCTTCTGACGCAGCTCCCCAAAATCCAGTTTCCCCTCAATCCACAGCCCCGTACAGAAGAGAACAAACCCCCAACACTCCCCACCTAACCCACAACTATACCCAACAAACAACCCCACCCGTAAACAGAGCAAACAGAAAACCAGCATACATAACACACATGTCGAAGTTGAAAAAGTTGGAACAAAACAGCCACAGTGGAAAAAACGCCGGCCAAAGTATGTCCCCAGGCCCTAGTTCGAGTCCAGCTTCTCCGCCTGTACAAAGGCCCACACCTCCTCCGGGGACTCGAAGTAATGGTGCCGGTCCTTGTATGTCACCCACAGGCGCGCAGGCTGCAGCATTCCAAACCTGACCTGCTTAGCATGAAGCACCGCCTTCGTCCGGTTGAACCCGGCCCGCCGCTTAGCCACCTCCGCACTCCAGTCCTGGGAGATCCTCACTACCGAATTCTCCCATTTACTGCTCCTCTCTTTCTTGGCCCAGTGCAGCACACACTCCCCGTCACTGAATTGGTGGAACCGCACCAGCACTGCCCTTGGGGGCTCACCTGCCTTGGGCCTCCTGGCCATCACTCTGTGCGCTCCCTCGAGCTCCAGGGGCAAATGGAAGGACCCCGCTCCCATCAACAAGCTCAACATCGTGGTCACATACGCCGGGAGATCCGACCCCTCCGCCAGGCCCAGGATCCTCAGATTCTTCCGCCTCGTGCGAACGTCCAGCTCCTCCAAGCGGTCCTGCCACTTTTTATGAAGTGCCTCGTGCAACTCCACTTTCCCCACGAGGACCACGGCCTCCTCCTCTCTTTCAACGGCCTGCCGCTGCAACTCCCGAATAGACTCCTCCTGGGCCGCCTGGGTCCCAAGCAGCTTGGTCGTAGTTGCATTCATGGAGTCCAGCAGCTCAGCCTTCAGCTCAACAAAAAACTTCTGACTATCCACTCTGTCCATGCGCCACATAATTTTGTAGACTCCTATCAGGTCGATCCAGACTCGCAACGTTCACTCCCTTCTCTCCACAGATGCTGTCGGACCTGCTGCAAATCTACGATATTTCCTGTTTTTGTTGGAGCATGGTGGAATGTCATCTCCGAAGAACAGCAGCTCGGACAGCAGAGCACTCCCTCAGTGCTGCAGTGGGGCAGTTGGCCTAGATTTTGGGCTTGAATCTTTGAAGTGGGGTTTGAATTCATGATCTAGTGATGCGGGAAGGCAGGAGTGCTCCCCACTGAGGCATGACTGCTGCCATCGGGGTGAACTCTGAATTTGGGCATTAATTCTTGCCTGAACTGCTTTCCAAGATGTGCTTGGACTGCTGTTGGGTTGACCTGCTGACTGGGGCCACCAACCAACTTGAGCATCTTTTAAGACAAGCTGGAATACTGAGCAAGGATTCCGCAGATTGTTGAACAGGAAAGAGCTAATGTATTATTCAGGTCAAAGTGCATGTTTGAATATGTAAAAGTGAATAGGAGACCCAGGGAATGAAAAAAATGTACAACTTGCAAATGATTACCAACCATAGAGTGCAATAAAAGACTTCACATTCTTGTTGATACGCCAACTGAGATCTCACTGTGTCGAGTCTTTGTCCTTTTGCTCTTTATTTCTGTTTATTTGCAGTCTAGGGGACACTACAATTCCCTTCATTTGAATTGCAAACGGCATGCTCTCAACAGCTGCAAAGAGCAAGTAAGCCCATTGTTACTGTTGTGGTTCTCTTTGTATCATATTATTAAGGCGAATCCAACTCTACCCAAATGGTGAACATAAAACGATGCTGGAGGGAAAATGTTGGTTGGTTTCTCCGTTCTGCCGCACCAGTTTTCTGGAGTGGCACGCCCCCGCTGGCAGCGAGATTCTCTGTCCCGCCAGCCGGCCAACGGGGTTTCCGATTGTGGAAAACCCCCCGCTGCCTGATAATCCCCGGGCGTGGGTGTGCTGCTGGAGCAACAGAGAATCCTGTCAGCAGAGAATCCAGCCCCATAGCTTTTATGGGCATCTAAAAGATACTGCAATAAAATTAGCACTATGGCTTCAGTGTCAGGGTCCCAGGTTCCATTCCCGGCTTGGGTCACTGTCTGTGTTGAGTCTGCATGTTCTCCTTGTGTCAGCGTGAGTTTCCTCCGGGTGCTCTGGTTTCCTCCCACAAGTCCTGAAAGATGTGCTGTTCAGTAATTTGGACATTCTGAATTCTCCCTCTGTGTACCTGAACAGGCGCTGAAATGTGGCAACTAGGAGCGTTTTGCAGTAACTTCATTGCAGCGTTAATGCAAGCTTACTTGCGACAATAAAGATGATGATTATTATAAAATCGACCTTTGATTTTCCAGGTTCCTCCATCAAGTGGCCTCCTTTTTGAATGCGTCATAATGGTTGAGAGCTTTCTTAAGCTGCTATCTTTGCCCTTCTATCCATCATCCATTTGTTAACTACTTACCTGCTCCTGCAATACTTCAGATATAAAATTCTCATCCGTATGTTCAATCCCCTCTCTGGCCTTTCCCCTCCCTCCATCTCTAAAACGGCTACAACTCTAAGATCCCCAGTGCTGATCCTTGTGCTCCCAGTTTTCATTGCGTCATTGGTGGCCTGCTGTCTAGGTGCCAAGAAGTGGAATTCCAGCCTTAACCCCCTCTAAATATTTCCTCCCCTTCAAAATACTTCTTAAAGTCCACATTTTTGCACTAGGCTTTAGTCAACTGTCCTAACGTCACTTTCTTTGACTTGTGTCAGACTTCCGTTTGATAATGTTCCTGTGAAGGGCCATGAGATCTTTCACTACTTTAAAGATGGTGTATAAATACATCTTGTTGCTGGGACTTCTAGCCCTATTTCCTCAAATAATCTCCTCCTTCCCCATCCTCCAGACCACTCTCTTTGCCTCACTTTCAAAAGGGAACACAGCTGTTTCTCGTCCAGTAATTCCCCCGATCCATCTGCTGTGTCTTCTAGTTGCATGACTCGATGCTAATGGAGCTGTTGGATAATCATGGCTGTCAGTTTGTCTGTAACTGAGCCAGACAGGAGGTGGAGAGCTTTGGGATCCATAGGCCCCAAAAATCTATTTCCTCCCAAACATGCTACATTTTAAATTACTAACCACCGAACTAATAATATACTGTACCTTGAAAAGAAAAGAACATTGCATAGATAGGGTTGAAGGTCGGGGAGAGTGGGGTTAATTGGATAAACCTGGCAATAGCCTATTGTAGGGTTCTATCATGTCCCTGAAAATAGTTTGGTTCTGATTTAGGTGCTGAGGAATGCATTGCATAGCATTGATGTTTGGGGATTGTGATATAGCTTTCTCTTGTTCCCGTCCTTTTGGTGGCATTCTCCCATTTTAAGACTTAAGTCTTAAAGGGGTTGGAACTTGGATATTTCCCACTGCAGAGGTGGGAAAATACTGTAAATCTTCTGGTCCCAACCTCATTTTATAATGCACCCCGGTGTTTCACACATCAAGTGGCGGGGCAGGCCTGCATGGGTGTAGTCCACCATCGTGTTTAGGAGGTCTGGGAGTACCCTGAGACTGGAAGATAGACCCCCTTCAGGGCACCTAATCTGGAAAGTTTACCAGAAGATGCTACCCACACCAACTGCTGTGGGGGTCCAGAGTTGCCATTGGCCTCGATCCTGACCTCTGGAGGCAGCACCTGGCATTGGTTAGGTGAGTGCTGACCTCTGCGCACCACGTTGTTCCAGAGGTGTTTCACATACATCGGCATCAAGGGGAATTTGGCGCGGGGAGTCGGGCCTTCATTTGCCTCCCATCAATGGGATGCAAATGAGGTTCTTGCCAGCCTCTGACAGATCAGAAAACTCATCATTGCAGGCACTAGTGAAAGATTCCGCTGTAAATTTATTCTGGCGTGAAACTGATTTCTGGGCACCACGTCATATTCTCCCCCTGTGCAGGATTTAGGAGAACCTTAAAATCACTTGCAAAGGCTCAGGAGTCCGGCCAGGCCTTTTGCACATGCAGAGGCGTGTGCATTTGAGGGCCACTTGGATCTGTTATCATGTTTGGGGTAGCGAATAAAGAGTACATTTTCTGTATCACATTGCGATCCTGTTCATTATTGAAGGAATTTCTAACTTTGGTTAACAAGTGGCAGTGTCCATTTAGCCATGAGGTGGGGGGAATCAATGACAATTGACGATGACAACTGATGCACAGCCTGGTAATAGGGCCCCATCTTGTAGTTTTATAAATCATACCATCTTGATAATCAAAGCCTATAGAAAAAAGAAAGAACTTGGATTTAGCAATTTTTTAAATCTCAAGATGCCCCAAAGAAATATTTTTTTAAAGTGTTGTCACTGTTGTAATATAGGAAGTGCAGCAGCCAATTTGCATAAAGGAAGTCCCACAAGTAACCATGTGATGCAACATGTTTGCGGGATAAATGTTGGCCTGGATACTGGGAAGAACTCCCTGCCTTTATTCATGCCCACCCAAGAGGGCAAACGAGGCCTCCGTTTAGCATCTCATCGATAAAGAAGGCACTCCTCGATACTGATTTGCGAGAATCGGCCTAACTTAAGTGCCCCAGTCTCTAGAGTGGAGAGTTGAAATCATACATAGCTGACTACGGGGTGAAAGTGCGACCCAATAAACTACCTACAAGTCCAAACACTAACCTCTGCCTAGTAGACCTTGTGACCTCTGGTAGCTTGTCCGCTTTGAGTGAGTTTTAAAACCTTGTTGTGATTCCCTGCTGGTGCAGCTCCAGTGACCATTTTCTGATTCATTGCAATGTTATCTCTGCCAGCAAGTCCAGTAATGGAAGGAATGCTACTTTACACCCCAATATCGTCACATGGCAATCGGCCAGGAGCACCGAGCAAATTCCCATTTGCCAGAATAAGTGACAGCTGTTCTGAACACTTGGACCTGCAATTTATGGCTTGGTCGTTTGGTGTCCCAGTGATTCTACACCCCTTTGGAGGGGGGTAATGTCCCCAGGATTGCTGGTATTTGGTGAGGCTACAAACAGACTTTTGCTTACCTGAGTTTCTCCGTCTTTCTTTCCCTATTTTATTTAAATATTTTTCCCATTTTCATGTTTTTGTGTCCTTAACGCCATCAGGCCCTGTCTTGAACTTTGTCATGTGTGGTTCTCTTTTCTTCTCTTTCCCCCCCCCCCCCCCCCCCCCCCCAGTAATTTTTTGCCCTACTGTATTCTGTCGTCTGTGGCTCTGTGTTTAAGCACTCTGCCTCCGAGCAACAAAACTGCAGGATCAAGATCCCGCTGCAGAAACTCAAACATAATCTAGGCTGCTTCTTCCATCGCAGTGAGGGGAGAGTGCTGCATTGTCTGAGGTGTTGTCTCTCGGGTGGGATGTTGAACCGAAGCCTCATTTGCCCCTGCATGGTTATGAAAGATCCCCTTGCCCTATTCTGCAGAGGAGCAGGGAACTTTTCCCCGGTGTCCTGGCCAAAACATTTTTTTAAACGTGTTTTATTACAAACTTGTATCAAAGTAGGTTACAGCAAATAAACACCCCAGGAAACATACTTCCCAACGATCAGCTATACAATTTGTACAGATTTTTCTCCTTTTTCAACCCACTCTTTCCACTCCTGCGACGAACAGCTCCTCAAACACGGTCACAAACATCCCCACCTTTTCTCAAACTCCCCTGCTGAGCCCCTTACCTCATTCTTTCTCTTCTCTAACAGCAGGAAGTCAATTCAGGTCACCCAACAATGCTGCTGCCCCCGGTGGCGATGCCGACCGCCACTCGAGCAAAATTCATCGCCATGCAATCAGAGGCGAAGGCCATGACATCGGCCTTCCTCCTCTCCATGAGCTCTGGCTGCTCTGAAACCTCAAATATCGCCACCGATGGGTCTGGGTCCACCTACTCCTCCGCTATCCTGGCTAAGACCGCGAACACTTCCGCCCAGAATCGTCCCAATTTTTCGCAACCCCAAAACATGTGCGCGTGATTCGTTGGCCCCCGCCCACACCTCTCACACTCATCTACCCCATGAAAGAACCCACTCCTTCTCGCCCGATTCATATGCACCCTGTGCACCAGCTTAAACTGTATCAGGCTCATCCTTGCACAAGAGGAGGTCCCGTTTGCCCTTCACAAGGCAGATTCAGTCGTGGTTTTCCAATGGGAAATGAATCATTATCGAAAGAAATAACTTTTTGATTGGTCTATAGGGAAAAGGTGGGAGAAGTGGGCCTAGGTAAGTTGCTTTCTCAAAAACCTTGCACAGCCATGATGGGCAGAATGGCCCACTTCTGTGCTGTAAACTTTCTATGATTCAGTGCTCGCAAAAAAAATGATCGGGCCATCATAATACTGTACCAATGCAAGCCTTCTGAGGCCTTCCGAACATAGTGAACCAGTGTAAGTGCTGGGAGGAAGGAAGATTTTTGATACATCTGACTTTTGGCAATAGTCACTTTTCACCAGTTGTGGTTTGGGAACACACTATGCTTTCCACCTTCCTACCTTGGTACTGAGACCAACTGTTGCACCCCAATGATTTGAGATCAGCTGATTGACATTAGATTTCAGATCTACCTGAATGGTGTTTCTCAGCATCACATAAGCATGATTATGCTCATTGAAACTGAGAACTGTGGTCTGTTGATGTGAAACCTTCTCGCTTACTTAAAAGTTGGCTCAGTTGATTTCCTTTATAATGCTGCTGTATATGTGTAGAGCAGAGTGCTCGGGGTGATCGAGTTCATTGCGACTTGCTCAGTGCTGCTATTTATATAACCGTGCTGCTCCCAGTCCTGTGGAATGCACCTTGTTTGTGTGGACGAGTTAGATTCTACAGCAGTTTATGCTGTGCAGAGAGATTTTAAAAAAGAAGAGCTTGCATTTTATCTTGCAAAAGAGTCATCAACACAGCTACGAGCTCTTTGGCCCAACTGGTCTTTGTCAGTGTTTATACTGCTCACGAGCCTCCTCCCATCCTGTATTAACTCATCCTATCAGCATGCCCTTCTGTTACTTTCACTTTCCTGTTTATCTGACTTCCCCAGAAATGTATTGATGCTCAATGCAAGACGCAGCGAGTTCCATTCTCTGGGTAGTGGAGTTTCTCCTGAATTCCTCAAGATTTACTCCTGGTTATTTTCCATTGATGGTTGTTTTTTCTTTCAGGTCTGGAAGCAAATTTTATTCCTTCACCCATCTAACCTTTACTTTGGTGTTGCTGAAATAGACACCACTTTTGTTGAAGCTTTTCATCTTGCACTCATCAGGACATCTGCAAGAAAACAACACTAGGGAAATCCGCAAATTGTACAGACCGTGCCTTAGCAGCCGGTGCTTGCCAAACTCGAAACGCATTCCACAATTGGACAACATTTGCTATGTAATCCTCTGCCTGCTAAGAATTATGCTGACAACCAATTTAATATTGTCAGTCGGGCTTGCAGTTTGGTGCATTTGCGTGCACTGGACGCTCCATTTATTAATGCACAGGGTCCTTTTTTTTGTGGACAGAAAGTCAATGTACACATATTGCACCTGTTTCAGCAAAGTAAGTGATAGTCATTCACTGGTTCATTCCTCCGGGCAGAACCATGACCCAATCCAGGTCAAGCTGTCTGGCTTAAGTTTCAACAATGCTGAGCAGTTAACTGTTGGTAATCATAAACTGGTGCATTCTCCATGGCAACGAGTCTACCAGTTGGAGTTAATTTGCCAACCATCACATGCACTTCTCGAACAGTATAAATTTGTTGATTTTTTTCCTTGCATTTTATTCTTGTGAATGTCCTGATTGAGTGCAGAATGAAAAGCCCATCCAAAGAATGTCTGTTTTTCAGCTGAAGTCCTGTCCTACCAGACAACAACTTTTACTTTTTTTGGTCCTTCAAAACACAATTCCAACTTTGCAACCCTCTTAATTTTAAGTACTTCTATTATGTCTCCCTTCAGCTGTAATTCCCCTGAGGACATCCCAACGTGATTTATGACCAATCAAGTGTTGTTTTTGTTTTAAGTGTAGGAACTGTGGTGCCAGTTTGAGCACGGCAAGCTCCCACAAACAGCATTGGGTTAATGACCAGGTACTTTGTCAGTGGTGCCGGTTAAGTGATAAATATTGGCTTGGGATAACAGCGTGAACTATTGTGCACTTCTTTCCAATAGTGTCATCTTCCTGAGATGCCCGACAGGACCACCGGTTTTCTGTCTCATCTGAAAGAGCGCACTCTGCCAGTATTACTTGGCAGTCTGCCGAGATTACGTGCTCCTGACTCTGGATTAGACTTGCCTCCAGAGACAGGGCTGTTACCCACTGATAATAAATGTGGTTCCCTTTCTTTCTGACAAATTATGACATTTGTATTGAGTTAACGGTTTGGAAAAAGGAAATGTCGGTAATTTGGTGATGACATGAGCTCTGCTTTCATTGGCCTACTGATTAAGGGACGCTTTGGGGAATGGCAAAGATGTTTTTTGTTCAAAGTAGTTTTCTTTCCCCACCCGTACACTTCCTCCTTGTGTCAGCTGCCGCTCAGCTGGTAGCTTCTCTATTCCGAATCAGAAGGTTGGGGGTTTGGGTCCCGTGCCAGAGACGCGCGCGCACAATTCTAGGCTGACGCGGTATTGTAGAGGGAGCCCTGCACTGTTGGAGGTCCTGTTTTTCTATGAGGAGGCGCAAGGAAGTTCACCCTGGTGTGACCAACTTAAATCTCTCCGGGATCTTGCTGTGCACCATGTTGGCCACCCTGTTTCTTTTATTCCACCAGTGACTACAGTTCCAAAAAAGAAACACCCTTCCAAAAACTGTAAAATGCTTTGGGATGTCTTGAGGTTGAGAGAGACGCACTAAAGAAATGCAAGCCTTTCATGAAAGGCCCATGAGTTTATATCACTTGTGTCTGGAGGGGGCCTTGTTGAAGATGAAAGATATGTTGGAGCCAGTGTGACGGTGTTTGTGTATATGTGTGTGGTATTGATGAGGGAGAATCGGCATTGTGTGAAGTGAATTGCTTTGTGCAGTTGGCAGGTGGTGTGCATGTTCCCGTTTGGAGCTATTTCAGTGTAATGTTCCAGCATGTTGCAGCCTTTTCTCTCAGCAAGGTTGTGTTTTGCCACTTTCAGACTTTATTTCTCTCGGGTACGTAGCATTTTTCAGGACTTCTTAATGTCCCAGCGAGCCTTGCAGCCAATGGGCTACAATACGAACTGCAGCCACTGCTGTAATGTAGATCAACGTGGCAACAAAGTTGGGCACAGCAAGCTCCCACAGACGTCATTGGTGATGATGAGCAGATAATTTGTTTTTGAGTCTTTTGTGATTCCTCGGAGGCCAGGCATACTCAACCACATGGGCCAAGATAGTGTATGCAGGTTGTTCATACTTGGGAACCAATCTCAAATCTGTTCCCCATGCAGCAGAGGTGCTCACTTCCCTCCTGAGCACAGGGGCATGGTCTCACTTCAGATCCTTACCCTGGTATTACCATCAGACTGAGCTTTTGAGGAGCACGAGGGCAAGAAAAGGCCATTCAGCCCCTTAAGGTCTGTTCTGTCATTCAATTAGATTATACCAATTATTGTAGCGTCCCCTGTTCCTGTTGGTTTTGAGAAGTTTCTGTAAATGTGAAGCATTTCAGGTGTTTGCGTTTTGGACTGTTTGCTATCCCTCTGAAATTATGGCCAGAGAATAGTTTTGACACCCTGATCTCAAACGTTGCCAGGGCATGATGTCCTTGCAGGAAAAACCTGAAGCTGGCTTCCTGATTTAAGCTGCAGTGTTAACTGGTCCAGTCCTGATATTATGCAGTGTCACCTGCATTTCAGCAGGCAGCTCATTGACCTCTTGACTCAGAAGGTCCCGCGTTCAAGACCCGGTCCAGAGCCTCTGGAACCTAATTCAGTTGATACTGTTTTAAGTTCCATTTTGTTTTGTTTGAAAAAACGTTACACAAGTGGCATCTGAAAGAGGGCACCCCTAAAATAGAACAGCCCACCTTCTTTGCTGGGGCTGCCAATCTGTGCATTGGAGTCTGGAATGGGATATGGGCCCACAATTATCATACTGTGGTGATATTCCTATGCCCTGAGCCATGGCTGAGGGGGTGCTGCTGTGGTGCCTTCCAGAGTCCAATAGCTTGTCTGGCTCTTCCTGTTTAGACTTTTCACACACTCTGGTGATGTGGAGGTGGTGGTTAAGGGGTGATAATGATGGGTAGGTGTTGTGGGGTGGGGCTGAGGGAGGAGTTACATTGGTTATTGCTTCCCCCATGCCCCTTGGCTCTATCGTCTGAGGAAAGATGGTCGTCTCTCGCCCCAGGGATTTATCTGATGGCCCTTCTAACTTAGCATCTTTATCTGTTTCTTCCCAACCAGTAAAGCTGCCCCAACACAGCATTCCTATTGGGAGTGTTTCAGGATTTAATAGTTGAAGTGGGGGTGGGAGAGAGATGCATGCAGATGCTGGGGGGAGGAGAGAGAGGGGGAGGCAGCTGGGGATTGCAAGGGAGAGCGGGAAAGAAAATGATTTGCATTGAAGCCTCCAAAACAAATTATGCAAAATGGCTCCAGGCAAATTATTGGAGCCTTGGTTGCTGCCTATGAGAATGTTTCCTCTCCCCTATAAGTGGTTCAGCCACATTTCTTCCCCCTGGTGTCTGATGTGTTGCGACACCTGTTAAGACAAGTGCTACCAACAGGTGTGGCCATGTCATGGCTCAATGTTGGCATTGGTTCAAATCTAAGGGAATCCAGCCAGTAACACAGGAAGCTCTGCCAGTTCACCTGAGAGTACAAGATTAAAGCTCAAAGGTCCAGCTCTTGTTGAAACAGACCTGCCAGAGTTACAGTCTGTTGTCATGGACTGGAACCTGCTAAGTTGAAGATAGTAAGATGGGAGTAGCAAGGTCCAAAGGGCTGCATACAGCAACCACTTTCAATTGTGCAGCTCCGACATTCATAGGAACATACAACAGTACAGCGCAGAACAGGCCCTTCGGCCCTCGATGTTGTGCCGAGCATTGTCCGAAACCAAGATCAAGAGTGTTAACAAATAAAACCTGACCCAAAGAATATACTGCGACAGGTGACCAAAAACCTGACCAGAGGTAGATTATTGTGAAAAATATTTTTAGTCAACAATTTTACACCAACAGGTGAGCCCCACCCTTTGGCAGCAACCAGACCTCCAAAATGTAAAATGAACATCCGCCATCTCTGGTGGAACCCGTCATCCGTGCACCCCTCGCTCAAAGCAAATTTCACTTTATCCAAGGACAGAAACTCCCAACAGGTCCCCCAGCCACTCTGAAATGAAATGAAAATTGCTTACTTTCACAAGTAGGCTTCAATGAAGTTACTGTGAAAAGCCCCTAGTCGCCACATTCCGGCGCCTGTTTGGGGAGGCTGGTACAGGAATTGAACCGTGCTCTTGGTCTGCTTTAAAAGCCAGCGATTTAGCCCAATGTGCTAAACCGGCCTCTGAGGCATTGCGGGGAGAAGGTGACCTTCACCCCAACAACACACACCTGCGAGCAAGCAATGAGGCGAAGGCAAAAACGCCTGCCCCTCTCTCGTCTGTAACTCCGGCAGGTCTGACACTCCGAATATGGCCTCCAGGGGGACCCGGCTCCAATTCCATATGCACCAGCTCGGATATGGTGCTGAAAAACTACCCCCAATATTTCTCCAGTCGGGCAGGACCTGAGCATATGGACACGGTTGGCTGTATTGAGAGGAGTTATAGGGAGGTAGTCACACCTCAGGTAAAAGAAGAAAGTAGATGGGTTACCGTCAGGGGAACGAGAGGGAACCGGCAGGCAGTACAGGGATCCCCTGTGGTCATTCCCCTCTATAACAAGTATACCGTTTTGGATACTGTTGCGGGGGACAACTTGCCAGGGGTAAGCAATGGGGCACAGGTCTCTGGCACAGAGTCTGTCCCTGTTGCTCAGAAGGGAAGGGAAAAGAGGAACAGAGCACTTGTCATTGGGGACTCCATAGTTAGAGGAACAGACAGGAGGTTCTGTGGGAACGAAAGAGACTCACGGTTGGTGTGTTGCCTCCCAGGTGCCAGGGTTCGTGATGTCTCTGATCGTGTTTTTGGGATCCTTGGGGGGGGGGGGGGGGGGGGGGGGGGTGAGCAGCCCCAAGTCGTGGTCCACATAGGTACCAACGACATAGGTAGGAAGAGAGATGGGGATTTGGGACAGAAATTCTTGGGATCTAGGGTGGAAGCTGAGAGCTAGAACAAACAGAGTTGTTATCTCTGGGTTGTTACCCGTGCCACGTGCTAGCGAAGTGAGAAATAAGGAGAGAGAGGAGTTGAACACGTGGCTACAGGGATGGTGCAGGAGGGAGGGTTTTGGTTTCCTGGATAATTGGGGCTCATTCTGGGGTAGGTGGGACCTCTACAAACAGGATGGTCTTCACCTGAACCAGAGGGGTACCAATATCCTGGGGGGGAGATTTGCTAGTGCTCTTCGGGGGGGTTTAAACTAATTCAGCAGGGGGATGGGAACCTAAATTGTAGTCCCAGTGTACAGGATGTTGAGAGTAGTGAGGTCAGGGATAGGGTTAAAAGTTCGAAAGGGCACCGGCAAGCAAGACGCTGGTTTGAAGTGTGTCTACTTCAACGCCAGGAGCATCCGGAATAAGGTGGGTGAGCTTGCAGCATGGGTTGGTACCTGGGATGTTGTGGCGATTTCAGAGACATGGGTAGAGTAGGGACAGGAATGGTGTTGCAGGTTCCAGGATTTAGATGTTTCTGTAAGAACAGAGAAGATGGTAAAAGAGGGGGGGGTGTGGCATTGTTAATCAAGGAAAGTATTACGGTGGTAGAAAGGACGTTTGAGGACTCGTCTACTGAGGTAGTATGGGCCGAGGTTAGGAACAGGAGTGGAGAGGTCACCCTGTTGGCAGTTGTCTATAGACCTCCGAATAGTTCCAGAGATGTAGAGGAAAGGATTGCAAAGATAATTCTCGACAGGAGCGAGAGTAACAGGGTAGTTGTTATGGGGGATTTTAACTTTCCAAATATTGACTGGAAATACTACAGTTCGAGTACTATAGATGGGTCAGTTTTTGTGCAGTGTGTGCAGGGGGGTTTTCTGACACAGTATGTAGACAGCCCAACAAGGGGCGAGGCCACATTGGATTTGGTACTGGGTTATGAACCCGGCCAGGTGTTAGATTTACATGTAGGTGAGCACTTTGGTGATAGTGATCACAATTCGATTATGTTTACTTTAGCAATGGGTAGGGATCGGTATATACTGCAAGGCAAGAATTATAGCTGGGGGAAAGGCAATTATGATGCTATTCGGCAAGATTTAGGATGTATAGGATGGGGAAGGAAACTGCAGGGGATGGGTACAATCGAAATGTGGAGCTTTTTCAAGGAACAGCTACTGCGTGTCCTTGATAAGTATGTACCTGTCAGGCAGGGAGGAAGTTGTCGAGCAAGGGAACCGTGGTTTACTAAGGAAGTTGAAGCACTTGTCAAGAGGAAGAAGAAGGCTTATGTTAGGATGAGACATGAAGGCTCAGTTAGGGCACTTGAGAGTTACAAGTTAGCCAGGAAGGACCTAAAGGGAGAGTTAAGAAGAGCGAGGAGAGGACACGAAAAGTAATCGGCGGATAGGATCAAGGAAAACCCTAAGGCTTTCTATAGGTATATCAGGAACAAAAGAATGACGAGAGTAAGATTAGGGCCAATCAAGGATAGTAGTGGAAAGTTGTGTGTGGAATCAGAGGAGATAGGGGAAGCATTAAATGGATATTTTTCGTCAGTGTTTACACTGGAGAAAGACAATGTTGTCGAGGAGAATACTCGGGTTCAGTCAACCAGGCTAGATGGAATTGAGGTTCACAAGGAGGAGGTGTTAGCAATTTTGGAAAGTGTAAAAATAGATAAGTCCCCTGGGCCAGATGGGATTTATCCTAGGATTCTCTGGGAAGCCAGGGAGGAGATTGCAGAGCCTTTGTCCTTGATCTTTATGTCGTCTTTGTCGACAGGAATAGTGCCGGAAGACTGGAGGATAGCAAATGTTGTCCCCTTGTTCAAGAAGGGGAGTAGAGACAACCCTGGTAATTATAGACCTGTGAGCCTTACTTCGGTTGTGGGTAAAATGTTGTAAAAGGTTATAAGAGATAGGGTTTATAATCATCTTGAAAAGAACAAGTTGATTAGCGATAGTCAACACGGTTTTGTGAAGGTAGGTCATGCCTCACAAACCTTGTTGAGTTTTTTGAGAAGGTGACCAAACAGGTGGATGAGGGTAAAGCGGGATGAGGGTAAAGCGGTTGATGTGGTGTATATGGATTTCAGTAAGGCATTTGATAAGGTTCCCCACGGTAGGCTATTGCAGAAAATAAGGAAGTATGGTATTGAAGGTGATTTAGCGGTTTGGATCAGTAATTGGCTAGCTGAAAGAAGACAGAGGGTGGTGGTTGATGGCAAATGTTCATCCTGGAGTTCAGTTACTAGTGGTGTACTGCAAGGATCTGTTTTGGGGCCACTGCTGTTTGTCATTTTATAAATGACCTGGAAGAGGGTGTAGAAGGATGGGTTAGTAAATTTGCAGATGGCACGAAGGTCGGTGGAGTTGTGGATAGTGCTGAAGGATGTTATAGGATACAGAGGGACATAGATAAGCTGCAGAGCTGGGCTGAAAGGTGGCAGATGGAGTTTAATGCGGAAAAGTGTGAGGTGGTTCACTTTGGAAGGAGTAACAGGAATGCAGAGTACTGGGCTAATGGCAAGATTCTTGGTAGTGTAGATGAACAGAGAGATCTCGGCATCCAGGTACATAAATCCCTGAAAGTTGCCACCCAGGTTAATTGGGCTGTTAAGAAGGCATATGGTGTGCTAGCCTTTATCAGTAGGGGGATTGAGTTTCGGAGCCACGAGGTCATGCTGCAGCTGTACATAACTCTGGTGCGGCTGCTCCTGGAGTTCTGGTCACCACATTATAGGAAGGATGTGGAAGCTTTGGAAAGGGTTCAGAGGAGATTTACTAGGATGTTGCCTGGTATGGAGGGAAGGTCTTACGAGGAAAGGCTCAGGGACTTGAGGTTGTTTTCATTAGAGAGAAGGCTGAGAGATGACTTAATAGAGACATATAAGATAGTCAGAGGGTTAGATAGGGTGGACAGTGAGAGTCTCTTTCCTCGGATGGTGATGACCAACACGAGGGGACATAGCTTTAAATTGAGGGGTGGTAGATATAGGACAGATGTCAGAGGCAGTTTCTTTACTCAGAGAGTAGTAGGGGTGTGGAACGCCCTGCCTGCAACAGTAGTAGACTCGCCAACTTTAAGGGCTTTAAGTGGTCACTGGATAGACATATGGATGAAAATGGAATAGTGTAGGTCAGATAGGCTTCAGATGGTTTCACAGGTCGGTGCAACATCGAGGGCCGAAGGGCCCGTACTGCGCTGTAGTGTTCTATGTTCTATGGCCCTCTCTCACCACTCGCAGCTATCCTCAACCTTGCCTTTGTTAAGTGCGCCTTGTGCACCACTTTTAGTTGAATCTACCCCGACCTCGCGCCCGAGGTCCAGTCATTAACCCTTCGCAGCACTTCACACCATAATCCTTCTTCCAGCCCCATCCCCAGCTCTTCCTCTCTCATCGCCTTAATCCCTTCCATAGATTCCTTGTCCTCCTCCATAATCCGACTATAGATTGCTGAAACGACCCTGCTTTCCAAACCCCCCCCCACACACTCAGCAGCACCTCCAACAGCGAAGAGGATGATGCCACCGGCAAACTCAGGAAAGCCTTTGTTTCTTGGATTGGATTTTGTTTATTGTCACGTGTACCGAGGTACAGTGAAACGTATTTTTCTGCGAGCAGCTCAACAAATCATTAAGTACATGAAAAGAAACGGTAAATAAAAGAAAATACATAATACGGCTACACAATGTAACTACATAGACACCAGCATCGGATGAAGCATACAGGAATGTAGTGTTAATGAGGTCAGTCCATAAGAGGGTCGTTTAGGAGTCTGGTAACAGAGGGGAAGTTCCACATCTGCACATACCTGATGCACAATCAATTATTGCGAAAGCGAGATCAGAGAATAATCGAAGGCTTTATTAGACAAGATGTGTTCCCCAGCAGCTCGTAACAGAAAATGGCTGAAGCTGGGGATGAACACCTCTATATACCGTCCACTGGGCGGAGCCAGCAGACAGGGATTTACCCACGTATCTCTAATACAGTAGTACCTCCAACACAGGTGCCGTAATACATATAATACGGTCTACCACATTCACCCCCTGTTGAAAAAGAGTCCGGTGGGGGTGGTGGCAAAGCCTTTAACAATAACAACCACAGTCACAATTACAGGGAAGAAATCAATCAATCGGGGGCCTTGATGGTCCTCTGCGACCATCGCAGTCTCGGTGGTGATGCAGGTGCCGACTCAGGCATTTTCGACTCGGGGATCGTGCAGTCCTCTGCTTCGTTACCTCCGGGTGGAACCAGTGGGAGGACGGATCCTCCTGGGGCAGGGGTCGTGGTGAGGTGTGCAGGTGGGGAAGTGGGTGGAGCAGAGAAGACTGGTTCGGGTGGAGGGGTTGGTGAGGGGATGTGGGTGGTGATCCAGCGGGTGCCAGATCCCGGAGGGAGACTGTGTCCTGGCGTCCGTCGGGGCGCGCCACGTAGGCGTACTGCGGGTTAGCATGAAGAAGGTGGACCCTCTCGACCAACGGGTCAGACTTATGGGTCCGCGCATATCTCCGGAGCAGGACGGGTCCAGGAGCTGCCAGCCATGTTGGGAGTCATGTCCCGGAGGTGGACTTCCTGGGTAAAAGATGATGTTTATGGGGGGGGGGGTTTCATTAGTTCTGGTACACAGGAGTGACCATATGGAATGGAGTGCATCATGGAGGACCTCCTGCCAGCGGGAGACCGGGAAATTTCTAGACCGTAGGGCCAGAAGAATGGCCTTCCAGACCGTCCCATTCTCCCTCTCCACCTGCCCATTTCCCTGGGGGTTGTAGCTGGTCATCCTGCTTGAGGCAATGCCCTTGCTGAGCACGAATTGACGCAGCTAGTCAACCATAAAGGAGGGCTCCCTATTGCTGTGTACGTAGGTGGGGAAACTGAACAGTGTGAATATACTGCGGAGGGCTTAAATGACAGTGGCAGCAGTCATGTCGGGACAGGGGATGGCGAAGGGGAACCGGGAGAACTCATCGACCATGTTCAGAAAGTACATGTTGCAGTCGGTGGAGGGGAGGGGCCCTTTGAAGTACATACTGAGGCGCTCAAAGGGGCGGGAGGCCTTCACCAGGTGTGCTTTATCTGGCCGGCAGAAGTGCAGCTTGCACTCTGCGCAGATTTGGCAGTTTCTGGTTACGGTCCTGACCTCCTCTGGAGTAGGGCAGGTTGCGAGTTTTGATGAAGTGGAAGAACCAGGTGACAGACGTCATTGTGTAGGGTCCTGAGTCGGTCTACTTGTGCGCTGGCACATGTACCGCGGGATAGGGTGTCAGGAGGCTCGTTGAGTTTCCCAGGACGATACAAGATCTCATAATTGTAGGTGGAGAGCTTGATCCTCCACCTCAAGATCTTATCGTTTTTGATCTTGCCCCGCTGCGTATTACTAAACATGAAGGCAACCTACCGTTGGTCAGTGAGGAGCGTGAATCTCCTGCCAGCCAGGTAATGCCTCCAATGCCACACAGCTTCTACAATGGCCTGGGCCTCCTTTTTGACAGAGGCGTGTTGGATTTCAGAGGCATGGAGGGTGCAGGAAAAGAATGCCACGGGTCTGCCTGCCTGGTTGAGGGTGGCGGCCAGAGCTACGTCCGATGCATCGCTCTCCACCTGAAAGGGGAGGGTCTCGTCGACAGCGTGCATCGTAGCCTTTGCGATGTCCGCCTTGATGTGGTTGACGGCCTGGCAGCCTCAGACGACAGGGGAAAAACTGGATTGGATTAGTGGGCAGGCCTTGTCCGTGTAATTGGGGACCCACTGGATGTAATAAGAGAAAAACTCCAGGCATCGTTTCAGGGCCGTGGGGCGGTGGGGAAGAGGGAATTTCGTAAGGGGGCGCATGCGGTCGGGGTCGGGCCCTATTACTCCATTCTGCTCTATGTAGCCAAGGATGGCTAGGCGATCGGTGCTGAAAATGCATTTCTCCTTGTTATAAGTGAGATTAAGGAGTTTGGCGGTATGGAGGAATTTGCGGAGGTTGGCGTCATGGTCCTGCTGATTTTGGCCGCAGATGGTGACGTTATCTAGGTACGGGAAGGTGGCCCGCAATCCGTACCGGTCAACAATTCGTTCCATCTCGCTGAAAGACCGAGACCCCATTAATGACGCCGAAGGGAACCCTAAGGAAGTGAAAGAGCCGGCCATCTGTTTCGAAAGCAATGTATTTGCGATCGCCCGGGTGGATGGGAAGCTGGTGGTAGGCAGACTTTAGGTCCACTGTGGCGAAGACTCGGTACTGTGCAATCTGATTGACCATATCAGATATGCGTGGGAGGGGATATGCGTCGAGCTGCGTGTATCGGTTGATGGTCTGACTGTAGTCACTGACCATCCTGTGCTTCTCCCCGGCCTTTGCAACCACCACTTGGGCTCTCCATGGGCTGTTGCTGGCCTTGATGATGCCTTCCTTCAGCAGCCGTTGGACTTCCGACCTAATGAAGGTCCTGTCCTGGGCACTGTACCGTCTGCTCCTGGTAGCGACGGGTTTGCAATCCGGGGTGAGGTTCGCAAACAGGGAAGGCAGGTCGACCTTAAGGGTCGTGAGGCTGCAGCCGGTGAGGTTGGGGGTATGGGTCCGCCGAATTTAAAAGTCAGGCTCTGGGGGTGGCACTGAAAGTCCAGGCCCAGGAGTGCGGCCGTGCAGAGGTGGGGGAGGACGTAGAGCCGGAAGTTGTTAAACTCTATGCCCTGGATAGTGAGGTTCGCAATGCAGTACCCCTGGATTTCCACAGAATGGGATCCGGAGGCCAGGGAGACTTTCTGCTTAACGGGGTGTACCGTGAGGGAGTAGTGCCTCACTGTGGTGGGGTGAACAAAGATCTCCGTGCTCCCGGAGTCGAAAAGGCAGCACGTCTTGTGCCCGTTGAGTTCCACCGTCGTGGTCGTGAGGTTCCGTGGCAGAGATTAGTCCAGAGTAATGGAGGCGAGATGCTGGGAGGCCCTGGGTTGAACAGCGGTGAAGGAGGTCTCAGCAGGCGATAAACAGCCAGTCGGGTCGGGGTCCTCCGGCGCCGTCCAAGATGGCCACCCCCATGGGTCGCAAATGGCAGTCGGTGGAGTAGATGGTGGCGCACGAGGCCTGCGGAGTCCACGATGGTGGTGCCCACGGGCTGCACATGGCTTGTGAGGTGCAGAATGGTGGCGGGCCTGGTCACCCGCAGGATGTGCGGAGACAGCAGCGGCCGACCGGGCCTGGCATACTGCCACAAAGTGCCCCTTCTTACTGCATCCTTTGCATGTTGCTGATCGGGCCGGGCAGCGTTTCTGGGGGTGTTTGGTCTGCTCACAAAAGTAGCATCTGGGCCACCCGGGGTTGACCGGCTGCCGCATGGCACAGGCCTGAGGTGAATTGGAGGATGAGGTCGGGTCGGAAGCAGGTGGGGTCCACGCTGTCCATGGGGATGCCGCGCTGCCGTGGGCGTACGCCTGGGTGTTACGGGAGGCCAACTCTAAAGAGTTTGCGAGTCTCCTAGCCTCCTTAAGATCTAGTGTATTTTCTTCTAACAACCGCTGGCAGATCTGTGTGGACAGCATGCCTGTGACGAAGGCGTCCCGAATTAAGAGTTCAGTGTGCTCGGTAGCCGAAACTTGCTGACAGTCGTAGTTCCTACAGAGGGCTAGCAGGGCGCGGTAGAAGTCGTCTAGGGACTTCCGGTGGCGGCGATGCTTGAGTGAGCCGCACATTCGGCAGGCTCTCACTCCGGCGGGGCTTTAGGGCTGATTCCCCGCGATAGCGGGACCAAGGAGAGGCAAAAAGGCGGCCGCGAAAGTGCTGGAGAGCGGGCTGCAACCGATGGAACCGTGGGAGTCCAGGAAGTAGTGGAAGAGAGAGAGAAAGAGACAGGCAAGGAGCAGAGGAAACTGACCTGAAACTTAAGATGGCGGGCACACGGACCTTTCTTGCTCCAGGAGACGAAAAACAGTTTTGGAGTCGCTGAAGCAGGACAACTTGGACCCACTTCAGATGCTCAAGAGGTAAAAGTTAAGGAGCTGGGAGAAGGAAGGCGGCAGCGAAAGTGCTGAGGAGCGGGCTGCGGCACATGGAACAGCGGGAGTCCAGAAGGCAGAAGAAGAAGGAGAAAAAGGGACAGAGGCAAGGACCTGAAGAAAATTACCTGGGACCGAAGATGGCGGACACACGGACCCCGGACTCAGCAATCCAGCAGGCGCTGGATAACATGCTCCAGGTAATGAAATCCAGTTTTGAAGCGCTGAAGCGGGACAGCTTGGACCCAATCCAGAAAGCGGTTGATCAGCTGAACCAGAGGCTGGATGCGCAAGATGTTAAAGTTAAGGAGCTGGGAGAGGCGGTGGAGGAGCAGGCGGATGCGTAGATGGTTGCGGCGCTAGAAGTTGACGGGCTGAAAGAGCGGCAGAGAAGACTGCTGGACAGAGTGGAGGAGCTGGAGAATAGAGTCCGCGGGAACAACCTGAGGATGGTCGGCCTCCCGGAGGGGGCTGAGGGAGCTGATGCTGCAGCGTTTGTAGCAGACCTATTGATGCAGCTGATGGGGGCTGAAGCCTTTCCGCGACCGCTGGAGCTGGAGGGGGCACACAGAGTGCAGGCAAGGCAGGGGCGGCCGGGCGGACCCCCCCCCCCCCCCCCCCCCCCCCCCCCCCCCCCCCCCGACCGATGGTGATTAGGTTCCACAGGTTCGTGGACAAGGAGCGGGTGCTGCGGTGGGCAAAGAGCACCAGGAGCAGCACGTGGAACAACAATGTCCTCCGCATTTACCAGGTGGCTCGGCGGCGAGCAGCCTTTAAGAATGTCAAGGAAGTGCTGTTCAAGAAGCACGTGAAGTTTGGTCTGCTGTTCCCGGCTCGCCTATGGGTCACACACCAGGGTCAACACCACTACTTCTCCGAGCCTGAAGAAGCGATGGATTTTGCGAGGGATCAGGGGCTGGTCCCGAAAAGAGGCCCCACGGACGTGAATTAGGGCCCGAGGATTACCGTGGGAAGGTACGCCGAATGGGCCTGGACTACTGCTCAACGGTTTGCTGGGCCAAAGGTGCCAAGCGGAACATTTGGGACTCTTTCCTTTGTTCATGGACATTGGTTTGGGGGGGTTTACTTTTTTTTTCTCTTTTTTTCTCATGGTTTTTTTTTTTGTTTTTTCCTCTTTTGTTTCCTGTTTTTTCATTTTTGGGCGGATTTGTACTTTTTGTGCAGCTCGCGGAGGACACTGGAGCCGGCTTGCTCCAGTGGGGTGGGGAGGAGGGCGGGGAAACAATGGGAATGAGACAGGAAGGCGCCGGAGTGTTGAGTCACCGGGCTAGCAGATTGGCTAGTCAAGGGAGTCAGGTGGGGGGGGGAGATCACAGCCAGTGGATGGCAGGGGTATCGGGGGATGTGGTTGGGGGGGGGTTGTTCTGCTGACGTGGGAGGGACTTGAAATAGGCACTGGAAAGGAGGTCGAGGGTGGAGGCAGCCAAAGGGCGGGCCAGGAATGGCGCGACGCACGGGCCGGGGGCCAGCCCGAGAAAGGCTATGGCTGACCGGCGTGGTGGGGGGGTGGGTTGTGCCCCCCGACCAGGCTGATCACCTGGAACGTCAAGGGACTGAATGGGCCGGTTAAGAGGGCGTGGGTGTTCGCGTACTTGCGGGCTCTGAGGGCGGACGTAATTATGTTGCAGGAGACACATCTGAAAGTGTCTGACCAGACCAGGCTAAGGAAGGGCTGGATTAGCCAGGTCTTCCACTCGGACTTGGACTCGAAGTCCAGGGGGGTGGCAATCATGATCATCAAGCGCGTGCAATTTGAGGCGGAGGGCATATCCGCAGACATGGGGGGCAGATACCTGATGGTACGGGGCAGATTGGAGGGGAGAAGAGTGGTGCTGGTGAATATATATGCCCCGAACTGGGATGACGTGGACTTCATTAATAGAGTGCTGGGGAAGATCCCGGACCTGGATTCTTGCAGGCTAATAATGGGGGGGGACTTTAACATGGTCCTAGACCCGGCTTTGGATCGGTCGTGTCCCAGAACGGGTAGACTCCCAGCAATGGCAAGGGAGCTGAAAGGATTTATGGAGCAAATGGGGGCAGTGGACCCCTGGAGAGATAGACAGCCGACAGGAAGGGGCTACTCGTTTTACTCGCACGTCCATAAAGTATATTCTAGGATAGATTTCTTCGTACTAAGCAGGGATTGTATAGGAGAGGTAAAGAACATAGAACATAGAACAGTACAGCACAGAACAGGCCCTTCGGCCCTCAATGTTGTGCCGAGCCATGATCACCCTACTCAAACCCACGTATCCACCCTATACCCGTAACCCAACAACCCCCCCTTAACCTTACTTTTATTAGGACACTACGGGCAATTTAGCATGGCCAATCCACCTAACCCACACATCTTTGGACTGTGGGAGGAAACCGGAGCACCCGGAGGAAACCCACGCACACAGGGGGAGGACGTGCAGACTCCACACAGACAGTGACCCAGCCGGGAATCTAACCTGGGACCCTGGAGCTGTGAAGCATTTATGCTAACCACCCTGCTGCCCCTACACTGAATACTCGGCAATTACTATCTCAGACCATACCCCGCATTGGGTAGACCTGCAGATCGGGGGTGCGAGCTACCAACGCCCGCAATGGAGGCTAGACGTGGGACTGCTGTCGGAGGAGGGGATCTGCGAGAGGCTTCGGAGGGGTATGCAAAATTACTTGCAGGTGAATGACACTGGGGAGGTCTCAGCGGCGACCCTGTGGGAGGCGCTAAAGGCAGTAGTGCGGGGGGGAGCTGATTTCAATTGGGGCCCAGAGAGCCAAGGCAGACAGGGCAGAGATGGATAGATTGGTCAGGGAAATGGGTCGGATGGATGAAGAGCACGCGGAGTCCCCGGGGGAGGTTTTACTCTGGGAGAGGCAGAGACTACAGGCGGAACTGGGGGCACTATCCACGAGTAGGGCCGTGGAACAGTTTAGGAAGGCGAGGGGAGTGGTGTACGAGCATGGGGGAAAAGGCTAGCAGACTGTTAGCGCAGCAACTCAGGAGGAGGGAGGCGGCCAGGGAAATAGGTAGAGTGATGGATGGGGAGGGGCGTAAAGTGGATGACCCGGCAGGATTGAATAAGGTATTCCGGGACTTCTATCGCAAGCTGTATACTTCGGAGCCGCCGGAAGAACCGGAGGGGATGAAAAGGTTTCTGGACGGGTTAACCTTCCCAACAGTAGGTGGGGGGTGAGTGGAAGAGCTGGGGGCCCCGATTAGAGTAGAGGAGGTATTGGGGGGCCTAAAGGCCATGCAGTCGGGGAAAGCCCCGGGGCCGGATGGATACCCAATAGAGTTCTATAGGAAGTTTTCTGAGCTGGTGGGCCCGGTCTTGGTGAGGGTTTTCAATGAGGCAAGGGACAGAGGGACCCTGCCGCCGACAATGTCGCAAGCCACTGTATCACTGATATTGAAGCGGGGTAAAGACCCGGAGGCGTGGGGGTCCTACAGGCCAATCTCCCTGATTAATGTTGACGCCAAGCTCCTGGCAAAGGTACTGGCGGTTAGAATGGAGGACTGCGTACCGGAGGTGATTGGGGAGGACCAAACTGGGTTCGTGAAAGGTAGGCAGCTGGCGGCCAACCGGAGAAGATTACTTAATGTGATAATGATGCCCCCGGCGGGTAGGGAGGTGGAGGTAGTGGTGGCAATGGACGCAGAGAAGGCCTTTGAACAGGTGGAGTGGGACTATCTTGGGAGGTGCTCGGACGGTTTGGGTTCGGGGAGGGATTGGTGGATTGGATCAAATTATTATATCAGGCCCCGAGGGCCAGCGTCAGGACTAACCGAGAAGTGTCGGAGTACTTTAGGTTGTACCGAGGGACCAGACAGGGCTGCCCGCTCTCCCCGCTGCTGTTTGTGCTGGCCATAGAGCCGCTGGCGATTGCGCTGAGAGCCGCAGAGGGATGGAAGGGGATGGTGAGGGGCGGGGTAGAACATAGGGTCTCTCTTTACGCAGACGACCTGCTCCTGTACGTGTCGGACCCAGTGGCCGGGATGGGAAGTATACTGGGAATGCTGAGGAAGTTCGGCCAGTTCTCAGGATACAAATTAAATACGGCCAAGAGTGAAATGTTTGTGGTACAGGCAAGGGGCCAGGAGAACAGATTGAGAGGGCTACCATTTAGAATGGTTGAGGAAAATTTCCGGTATTTGGGAATCCAGGTGGCACGAGACTGGGGCAGGCTGCACAAGTTAAATTTGGCCAGGGTGGTGGAGCAAATGAAGGGAGAGTTTTGGAGATGGGATGCACTCCCGCTGTCGCTGGCAGGGAGGGTGCAGACTGTAAAGATGACAATCCTCCCTATATTTCTGTTTATTTTTCAGTGCCTCCCGATCTTTATCCCACAGTCCTTCTTCAAAAGAGTTAACAGGATGATCATGAGCTTTGTCTGGACGGGAAAATCCCCGCGGGTGAAGAAGGCGATGTTGGAGAGGAACCGCAGCGAGGGAGGGCTGGCTTTGCGGAGTCTGATTAATTATTACTGGGCGGCCAACATCGCTATGATAAGGAAGTGGATGGTGGGTACGGGGTCTATTTGGGAGCGGGTGGAGGCGGCTTCGTGCAGGGGCTCCAGCTTGGCAGCCCTGGTCACGGCTCCTCTACCGCTGCCGTCGGCCAAGTACACCACCAGCCCGGTAGTGGTGGCGACCCTGCGGATGTGGGGCCAGTGGAGGAGGCATGTAAGGGAGATGGGGGCGTCTGTCTGGGCGCCAATCTGCGACGACCATCGGTTTGCCCCCGGCAGTATGGATGGGGGGTTCCGAGTATGGCGGCGGGTGGGGAGGGTGGGTGATATGTTCCTGGAAGGGAGCTTTGCGAGTTTGAGGAGCTTGGAGGAGAAATTTGGGTTGGTAAGGGGAAATGATTTTAGATACTTACAGTTGCGGGACTTTGTTCGTAGACAGGTCCCATCTTTCCCACGCCTCTCGCCAATGGGGATCCTCGACAGAATAGTCTCTAGGGGGGAAGAAGGGGAGGGTAGAGACTCGGGTATTTATAAGGTGCTCATGAGGGAGGAAGGGTCCCAGACAGAGGAACTGAAACTTAAATGGGAGGAGGAGCTAGGTGGGGAAATGGAGGACGGGTTGTGGGCAGAGGCCCTGAGTAGAGTAAATTCGACCGCGACATGTGCTAGGCTCGGGCTGATTCAATTTAAGGTCATTCACCGGGCCCATATGACGGTGGCTCGGATGAGCAAATTCTTTGGGATAGAGGACAAATGCGCTAGTTGCACGGGAGGACCAGCGAACCACGTTCACATGTTTTGGGCATGCCCTAAGCTGAGGGGGTACTGGCAGGAATTTGCGGGGATCATGTCCCGGGTGCTAAAAACAAGGGTGGTGATGAGTCCAGGAGTGGCAATTTTTGGGGTTTCGGAAGACCCGGGAGTCCAGGGGGAGAAAGAGGCCGATGTTTTGGCCTTTGCTTCCCTGATAGCCCGGCGACGAATACTATTGGCGTGGTGGGACTCAAAGCCCCCGAAGACTGAGTTGTGGCTTGCGGACATGTCTAGTTTCCTGGGTATGGAAAAAATTAAGTTCGCCTTGAGGGGATCTGTACAGGGGTTCGCCCGGAGGTGGCAACCATTTATTGACTTCTTTGCGGGCGAGTGAGCGTCAGCGGGGGGGGGGGGGGGGGGGGGGGGGGGCTAGAGTAGAGTAGGAGGGAAAATATGGCGGGTAGTAGGGAGAGGAGCGGGCTTGTGCAGTATGTTACGATTGAAGTATTGAAAGTACATGGATGTTTGCACATTTTTGCCATTTTTGCTTTCTTTCTGTTGATGTCTGTAACTGTTTACAAAGCCAAAAACTACCTCAATAAAATTGTTTATTTAAAAAAAAAGAAATCGTCTAGGGATTCCCCTGGGTTTTGGCGTTTGGTGGCCAGAAGATGTCTAGCATATACTTGGTTCACCGGGAGAATATAATGCCCGTTTAGCAGTGCCGTAGCTTCAGCGTAGTTAGGCGCGTCCTTGATGAATGGGAAAATTCCGGGACTCAGCCTCGAGTAGAGGATCTGTAACTGTTGGTCCTCCGTGGGTGGGTCTGTGGACATCCTGATGTAGCTCTGGAAGCAAGCCAGCCAGTGATCAAAGGTGGCCGAAGCATTTGCCGCGTGGGGGCTCAGTTGCAGACGGTCCGGCTTGATGTGGAGCTCCATCTTTCAATACCTTGTCTAATAAATTGATGCACAATCAATTATTGCGAAAGCGAGATTAGAGAATAATCGAAGGCTTTATTAGACAAGTTGTGTTCCCCAGCAGCTTGTAACAGAAAATGGCTTCAGCTGGGGATGAACACCTCTTTTATACCGTCCACTGGGCGGAGCCAGCAGACAGGGATTTACCCACATATCTCTAATACAGTAGTAGTACCTCCAACACAGGTACCATATTACATATAATACAGTCTACCACAATACCTAAAGCCCTCCTCCTCATGTTGCAGCCCAGCTTCTCCAAACTTTTTGAGATGTCATTGCTGTCGTGCAGCAAAACTTGGCAGTCAATTTAGTGCACAGTGAGATGCCATAAATAATATTGGAATAAATGACCTTACCATTTGAATCAAAGCCTCCTGCGTTAAAGTCCTACTCTGAAAACGTAAGTACAAAATCGAGGCTGACACTCCAGCTTTTTCATGGAATTTACAGTGCAGAAGGAGGCCATTCGGCCCATCGAGAAAGAGCACCCTACCCAAGGTCAACACTTCCACCCTATCCCATAACCCAGTAACCCCACCCAACACTAAGGGCAATTTTGGACACCAAGGGCAATTTACCATGGCCAATCCACCTAACCTGCACATCTTTGGACTGTGGGAGGAAACCGGAGCACCCGGAGGAAACCCACACACACACGGGGAGGATGTGCAGACTCCGCACAGACAGTGACCCAAGCCGGAATCGAACCTGGGACCCTGGAGCTGTGAAGCAATTGTGCTATCCACAATGCTACCGTGCTACACTGTCATGGGTATTATCTTGGAGATAAACCACGTCTGCCCCCTCGATTGAATTAAAAAGATTCCACGACACAATTTAAAGATAATCAGAGGGGTTTTTCCACATATCCTGGCCAATAACTATCCCTGAAACAACATCATTAAAAACTGGTAATTTATCACATTACTGTATGTGGGAACTTGCGTTGTGTAAATTGACAGCCACGTGTTCCAGATTACAACGGTAACTACGTTTCAAAAGTATTCTATTGGCTGCAGAACAGTTGGCGAGGTCTCGGAGGTCTCTGTATCAATGTAGACCCTTCTTTCTCTCACACTGACATGCAGTGATTCACAGCTGGGGGCTCCTTGCAGATGCTCAAGTCATGGGTTTTCAGGCAGGGTTGTGCCGAGATGACTGGTCCAACACTCTGCCCTGTTCATGTTTAAGATGAAAAGTGTCTCCCCTTCTACATAGAAGAAAATAAGCAACAGCAATAATATTTGATGGCCAAAGGCCTGCTCATAGAGGAGGACAGCCGGTCACAACAATATAACAGCGAACCATGAATGGGGGAATTTGGGGAGGGCATGTAGACATCAGCGTTCTCTCTCTTACAAGGGACAGCACTTCGAAAACCTACTAAATATTAATCAATTACTCTTTATGAAATATAGGAGCCTGGTGATATTCAATCTTAAAAGGCAGTTGTGGTTTATATAGATAGCCTCCTAATGTGCTGGAAAAACATTTTGCCTCAACTCTGGTTCTGCTCTTTTGTCCACATTTGGACCATGACTGTCATGAGGTGGGGAGATGAGTCAAACTGAGCATCATTGGGCAGGTTGTTACTGAGTAAGTGCTGCTTGATAGTACTGTTAACAGCATCATCCATCATGTTGCTGATGATTGAGAGAAGACCTGTGAGGCCACATAGGATTTTCCTGCTTTTAGTGGATAGGACATAACTGTGCAGTTTTCAACATTCTCTGCTTGATGCCAGTGCAGTAGCGGTATTGGAACAGTTTGACTAAAGAGACAGCTAGTACTGGGGCAAGGAGTTCTACAGCTGGGCTATCACCAGGGCCAATAGTCTTTACTGTATCCATTGGGGCTGGTTTAGCTCACTGGGCTAAATCGCTGGCTTTTAAAGCAGGCCAGCAGCACGGTTCAATTCCCGTACCAGCCTCACCGAACAGGCGCCGGAATGTGGCGACTAGGGACTTGTCACAGTAACTTCATTTGAAGCCTACTTATGACAATAAGCGATTTTCATTTCATCCAATGCATTCGGCTGTTTCTTGATACGTTAAAGACGCTATTATAAATGTGCGTTTGTGCACATTGTTTGTGATGGTACACAGTGAGCCAGAGTGCTTTTACATCTTTCTGGCTCCAGTTTCTCCTGCATGATGTTGTGAAGCATGCTGTGTGATGGAAGATGATGTGCTGGGCAGCTTGATGTGTTGACTTGCAATTCCAGTGTACTACTGCTACCTTTTTGTTGCCTGACCTGTTGGCCAAAACTCCTCGAAGGCGATGCAAAAAGACCTGTCCGAAGGGAGACTTGGCAACAGCTGTCAGTAGAGGGTGAAAGAACGCCATAAGAAATAGGAGCAGGAGTAAGCCGTTCGGCTCCTCGCGCCCGCTCTGCCATTCAATAGGATTGTGGCTGATCTGACATTCCTCACGTCCACCTTCCTGCCCTTTCCCCGTAACCCTTGATTCCATTGCTATCGATCTGTCCGTCCATCCATCTGTGTAACTCTGCGCATTGATCATGGCCATTCCACCTAACCTGCACATCTCTGGACTCTGGGAGGAATCCAAAGCACCCAGAGGAAACCCGCGCAGACATGGGGAAAACGTGAGAACTCCACATAGTCACCCGAGGCTGGAATCAAACACGGGTCGCTGGCGCGGAGAGACAGCAGTGCTAACTACCGTGCCGCCCTCCATACCATGGGTCACCCCTAGTGAACCTTCTCTAAACTGCCTCCAATGAAATATATTTTCTTAAATAAAGAGACCAGACTGCTCTCAGTATTCCAGATGTGGTCTTACCAGTACCGTGTACAGTTTCATACTCCTACCCGCTTGAAATACGGGCCAATATTCAATTAGCCTTCTGTGTTTCATGCACAAGTATCCCAAGTTCCTTTATATTGCAGAAAGCTGCAACATGGGTCCACAAAAGACCGCACATAACTTGGGCTCCGAGGGAGTGTCAAGCCATGGTTAGGTGAGCCCAAACTTCCAAAGGATATTGCAAACATTGGTCCAATTAGGGGCCAGAAAGGGTGAAGTGCTTATCCGCAAAGACCTTCACCTCCCCCCTCCTGTGTACCTCGTAAAATTCCGGGCAAATGGTTGAACTTCTCCCGGAGCTCCATGGACAACATAGTGGAAATTGTAAAACGCTTAAGTGATTGGGAAATGTCTGAGCTTCAAAGTGTGGCGGTTGTTTCACACTGAGTCACGACCTGAGGGTCTGAGGTAGTGCAAATCTGACACTGACTCCCAAAAATTGAGGTTGGTGAGGTGTGGGGGTGGGGGGGGGCTCAATTGAAGTTTTGTTAGAGACCATTAAAAAGTTATATAATCAAGGTGGGTTAGATGGAGTTATGATGCAGATCAGCCATGAACTAATTGAATGGTGGAACAGGCTTGAGGGGCTGAATGGCTGTCTCCTGCTCCTATTACAATCAGAAACAAACATCCATGATCCAGTCATCTCTGACATTGCTGGCAGGCGTGTGGTCTAAATGGGGCCCTTGGGGTCCCAGCACTCCGGGACCTTGGTTATGTGACTGGGGTTTCCTCGACTTGGTGGATCCGCCCCAGTGACTCTTTGTCGAGACACAAAACGAGTTCACGAGCGAGCAGGATAATAAGGCAACATTGACATCCAGCTGCCCATGAGCTTGGACAGAGAGAGATTTTAAGAAGTATCGTGAAGGAGGAGGCAGAGAGGTTTAGGGAGGGAATTCCAGAGCTTATAGCCTCGGCAGCTGAAGGCACAGCTGTCAGTGGTGGAATAATGGAGATTGTGAATGCACAAGAGCCCAGATGTAGGGAGGAGATGGTGGGGGAGGGGGCACGAAGAGAGTGCAGAGATCGCCACGGGTAGCAAAGCTCCTTTCCTGGCTAAAGTGCTGAACTGTGTACCAATCTGTGCTGAGCTTTGGATGATTTGGTTAACTTGCTGCCAGTGATGATTGTTTCTGCAGCTTGTTGACTAGGCCCACCATCCCGCCCTGGAGTGCCTTGTCTGCTGCCTGTAATGAGGACAGTAAGAAGTCTTACAACACCAGGTTATAGTCCAACAGGTTTGTTTCAAACACTAGCTTTCGGAGCACTGCTCCTTCCTCAGGTGAAGGAAGAGGTAGGTTCCAGAAAAATGCATCTTTGACTTTGTCTGTATATAAGACAGTGCTTTGAATGTGAACATTTGCACGTAATTCCAGAGAGAAGGGTAATCCCAGGTTAAAGAGGTGTGAATTGTCTCGAACCAGGACAGTTGGTAGGATTTTGCAAGCCCAGACCAGACGGTGGGGGGGGGGGTTGAATGTAATGCGAAATGAATCCAAGGTCCCAGTTGAAGCCGTACTGCTGAAGTGTTCCCCGACTGGAAGGGAACATTCCTGCCTGCCGATTGTTGCGCGTTGTCCATTCATCCGTTGTCGCAGTGTCTGCATGGTCTCTCCAATGTACCACGCTTCGGGACATCCTTTCCTGCAGCCTATGAGGTAGACGACGTTGGCCGAGTCGTACGGGTATGATAACACAGCAAACTCTTAGAACAGCAGTGTGATGATGTCCAGATTAGAGATGTCAATTCATAGACAAATATTGACCAGGACACCAGGGAAGAGTCCTAACTACAAATAGAGCCAAGGGATCTTTTACAGCCACCCAAGCAGGCAGATTAGGCCTCGGCTTAGCATCTCATCTGAAAGGTGGCACCTCTGGCAATGGCGAACTCCCTCAGTGCGGCACTGGACTGTCAGCTTTGATTTTTGTGCCCAAGTCCTGGAGTGGCGCTTGAACCCAGAACCTTGTTACTTTGAAGCGAAAGTGCTACCAGCTGACACAAACTGTTCCAAACCCAGTTACTGACCCATGGGGTCGCTAAAGGGCAAGTTTTTCCCCTTGTGTTTAGCTGGCAGACTCTTATAGGAGAGCACAAGGTGGCAGGTGCCAGAGGAGGGTAAAGGGGGCTCTGCGTTGTGACCGAGGATTGCTGAAGAAACTATTTCAGTTGCCACAGCTAATGTTAATCACCTACATTCTGCTTGATTATGTAAGTACTCTAGCTGCTCTGGGAGTCTGAGAGCTCATTGTATGGCTGTGACAGGGCTATTCAATACCAGTATAATTCACAGCAAGGCAGAAGAAAGGGAATTATTGTGTAGTGCGAGGCTGAATAATGGGTGGGCTCTTGAGACCCGAACGCACAGTGACTCCAGCACAGTTCAAGATGCGCATGGGCCAGCCCAGGCCGGGCTGTGTGAACAGGCACCAAGTGTTTGAGGGCATTGCCCTGTGAGGCACCATTGCTTCTGTGGAACAGCACTGCCACCCAGTGGCATTGAGGGGAAATGTGGCCAGAGAATGGAGTTGAGGTATAAACTGACTCAACAATCCAGGCGTGCTTTGGGGAAAGGGCTTTGGAAATAATGAGACTGGATTGGGGCTGGGGGTGGAGAGACAAGAGATGGAGGGAGGGGCAGAGATGAACAACTGGAAGTAGAATAAAGTAGAACTTGGGCAAAGTGGGAAAATAATAGAACCTTGATGCTGTGGGTTAGGGAGTGTGGAAATTGACGGACAAGGGTTGTAAACTCTGGAATACTCTTCCTTAAGTGCCCTCTTCTTTCAAGACAATCTCCTAAAAATCTACTTTTTGACCAAGATTTTGACATAATATCTCTTTGTATGGCTTGGTGTCAAATCTTTGTTTGAGAAAGCCCCCAAGGTGTCCATGAGGACGATTTACTTTGTGAAGTTGCTGTGGGGGTGGGGTTGTGGTGGGGTGGAAATAGGCTGGGAACTGTGGTGCGAGGCGATGCAGAGGCTCAATTCAACCTCCTCTTGCGGAAGGATGGGCATGATTCTGTTCAAGGTGTGCACAGAGTATATATGGCCAGGCGAGGATGAGTGGCTTCTTTCCAAGGGTGGCAGATGAGTGCAAGAAGTGTGGGCGAGGGCCGGGGAATCATGCACTCACATTTTGGGGTTGTGAGAAGCTGGAGAGATACTGGGAAGTGGTGTTGGGGATGTTATCTAAAATCTTTACGGTATCGGGAATGCTGGAGCTGCTGGAGGAGAAGCGGGTTAATGCTGTGGCCTCTAATTGCCCGGCGAAGGATCTTGCTGAATTGGAGGTCAGATAGGCTGCCAGGGGTGGCGGCCTGGCAAGACATCAGACTTCCTTCGGTCGGAAAAGATCAAATGTATCGGGAGGGGGTTAGCGGAGGGCTGTGTGTGTGTGTGTGTGTGTGTGTGCTTTTTGCACACATTTGTAATAAAATAGATTTTAAAAAGAAAAAAGTTGCTGTGTAAATTCAAATTGCTGTTTAGTGATCTCTGTTGGAAAGGGTCTGTGTCTGTAGGCATCGGGCGAGGGGAAAATCTGAATCTGGCGTGTTGCCTCTCGTGCTCAAATAGGTGGCTAGTTGTCACGCTGGATTCTCGAGTGAAGTCTGGTTGAGCGGGGTCATCAAGAGTGGCAGCCCAGGTTTAAATGGTCATCACAGACCAGGAAAGGAGAAAATGAAGGGGGCAGGAGCCCGAGAAACAGCAAATATGTCTGCTTCATCTGTTCAGTGTTGGACTCAGAACTGCATGAATGCGATAGACTGGCAACGCAGCAAGGAGCGTTGTTTAAAAGATGCTCTTCAGTCTGCAGCAATTGTAACATGAAACATTCAGAGGCCAGATTGCAGGTTTGTTGCGGGAGGAGTTTGTTTGTCTGTCTGTGCGCACATATACCTCAGCCACACCGTGATCCAGATCCAGAAGAGAGCGTTGACTTGCATGATTGACCCTGCACGTTTCCCTTGTCTCTTCCCGGTTCACATTCGCCCCTTTTGAGGTGCATCTAACCCCCAGTTTAACAGTTTGATTGTTGCTGGGTGATCATATTAACCCCCTTAACCTTTACTCTTAAGGAAAAAAGCTTCACTGTCTTCACATAACTGAAGACTATGATTCTATGATTCTCATCTAGTGTACCATTCTGGTAAATCTCTCTGCACCCACTCCAATGCCTTGACATCCTTTCTATAGAGTGGTGGCCAGAATTAAACTCTTATTTCCAACTGAGGACTAACCAGTGCTTTATTGGAACTCTTTTTATTCTCCAGAACCTCAGAGCGGCCGGTAGGAGGGAGGGAGGGGGGTGGGGGGGGGGGCAGTGGCAGTAATGTGGGATTGAGGTTGCAATCAGATCAGCCATGAATGGCTGAGCAGGCTCGAGGGGCCGAGTGGCCTATTCCTATTTCATATGTCCGTGTGAGCTGAGATGTGGCGTGTTGGTCCGCATCAGATTAAGAAGCATCACACTCAAGTCAAATGTCCCTCCATCCCGCCGCTACCTCTCCTCTTTCCAGTGGCACCACCCTTCCCTGACTCCAATGTCCCCACCTTGGAAAGGCCAGGTGCTTTGCTGCATCTGAAGCCATCTAACTCAATGTGTCTAGTGCCTTGTAGTCTCGTGGGAATGTTGGAGATTGTTGTTTCGTTGAATTTGTTCACTCAAAAGCTCCAACCACAAAGTGAATACTTTGGAAGAAAGCTCTGCTGCTTCTACCCTGACCTCAAACCAAGTCCCATTTGCCCATCAGTCCTGAGCTTGCTGACCTGCATTACATTCTGCGATGTATGGCAATGCCTCCATTTTGAAATACGCAATTTTTTTTTCAAAATCCTCCATAGTCCCCCAGTATTCCAGTAACTGCCTTCGACCTGCAACCCTCAGATCCTTGCACTGATCTAGTTCTGACCTCTTGCACATTCCCGATTTTAATCGCTCCACTGATAGTGTCCCGCGTAACTGCCCTAAGTTCTGGAATTCCTTCTGCAAACCCCTCTCCTTCTGTGTCTCTCTCCTCCTTTTAATACACTCCTTACAAACCTACCTCTTTGACTAAGCCTTTGGTCACCTATGGCTCAGTGTCAAGTTCTGTTAATTGCTCCTGGGATGATTTTAACCCTGTTGCCTTAATAAATTTGTTGCTGGGGTTTAAGTTTAAGCTGGAGTCTCCGCCTTCTCCTTCTAAGGACCGTTCCTGCTCTGTGCAGTCGGGGTGGGGAAACTGTCGTCAGTCTCTGAGGAGGAAGTGGGGCCTAGAGTGTAGGTCCACAGCAATTCGAGTGGTTGGCTGGCTGTGTCAGTGAGAGTTGTTCAGGGCGTTAAATCAAATGGAGAGCGGGCTCCAGTTGTCATGTTTTGCAATAACGAGGTGTCTGGGAAAAAGGAACTGGGTTTGGAATTCAGCCAAGCGGCATGAGGTCGTCCTTCAACAGGCTTTCGCCATGGCAACACCCCTCGTGATGAATGACTGCACTTAATGGTTTTCCTCCATGACATTTTGCGGTTTTGAACCCCTTGTGAAGGTTTAGCAAGTGTCCTGGTGGTGTGGTTTGTCGGGCTCTGGAAGCTGCAGGCCCCTTGTCTGCTGTACTGTGGATCTGAATTAATGCGGAGCCAGAGCCTAGTCCATTAATGATCCAAGCCTTTCTCAATGCTAATAGTTTTAACTGTTGTTTATCAAAGTGGTTTGAGCTCCAAGGTAGCCTTCTATCCTTCACCACCTCCCCACACACGCGCACACCCTTCCCAAGCGCACCGCCTCCAGATCCATGTAGTCTGCTCACTACAGAAACATCATCAAAGCTGATCTGTGTGACACTGTCACAAAGCACAAGCTATCCAACTACAGAGAGCATCGCAATGGAGCCCATTGTCCACGTCCTTGCTGTCTGGGTTTGTACTGGAATGGGCAGGGGCACTGACTTATTTTTGACCTCCCTCGGCCAGTTGGGTTGCCAACACTTGCAAGATTGTGGTCACTTCTGGGTGCCATGCTATAAGGAAGGATGGGAATGCACTGGAGCGAGTGCAGAAGACCTTTACAGGAATGATTCCAGGGATGGGAAACTTCAGTTATGGGGATAGATTAGAGATGTTGGGACTAGTCTCCATGGAGAGAATAAGTTAAGAGGAGAATTGATGGAGGTGGTCAAAATCATTAGGGGCTGGACAGAATAGATGGGGTGAAACTGTTCCCGCTCGTAAAAGGATCAAGAACGAGAGGGCACCGATTTAATAAAGTGATTTCCAGAAGAAGCAAATGTGATGTGAGGGAAAACTTTTTCACACAAGTGGTTTGAATCTGAGGTGCACAGCCTGGAAGGTGGAGGCAGTGTCAATAGAGACATTCCAAAAGGCATGAGATAAGGGTAGGGGGGGAAAAGGCAGTGGAATAGTAAGTCATGATGCTCATTTGGAGAGCTGGTGCAGACATGATGGGCCAAATAGCCTCCTTTTGCACCGTCTCCAGGAATTGACGAATAATCTCAGGGATACTGGTGTGGACAATACTCAAAAAGAAAAATCATTGGAGCATTTTTCTTAAAAGATTGTTTTCTTTGAACATTAAAAAAAAAAAAATAATTGTACAAATATTAGAGATGATGGGGCTGGTTTAGCACAGGGCTAAATAGCTGACCTTTAAAGCAGACCAAGGCAGGCCAGCAGCGCGGGTTCAATCCCCGTACCAGCCTCCCCGAACAGGAGCTGGAATGTGGCGACTAGGGGCTTTTCGCAGTAACTTCATTTGAAGCCTACTTGTGACAATAAGTGATTTTCATTTCATTTCATTTTCATTTTTTATTTCACTTGGCTGAGAGCTTGGAGCTATCCTGCAGGATAATTGAGAATCTGACTTTCCAACTTGCTATAAGAGAAAAGAAGTCTTGTGATGAGATCTCTCAAGAATGCACCCAACTAGGTTTGGAAAGACCAGTACTAGGTACACTTGCAGTTAACTTGGCACTGCCCTGGGTCCTGCAGAACTCTATGCCTCACCTCATTGGGTGGTGGGAATTCCCCGCTGTGCTATGCAGGAATCTCCTGTTTTCAAACATTGAGAGTCCAACTAGTGTTACGATTACTTGAGCCTTGGAAGGGAGGGGGGAATAATGTTTGGGGACATTTTATAATGCAGTATTTCTCTATTTTTGCTTTTAAATTGTCAAATCACAAATAATTTTCTTTTTTTCTTTGTCATCAGGCAAAACGCAAACTGGACCTCGAAGGCAGTGGGCACCAGTATTTACAAGAATTCCGAACTCCGAAAGGAAAAGGCAAAATGCCGGCCAGGATTCCTAGTCCAAAAAGTACGTGTTTGGCCATTGTGCCGGGGTGGTGATGAAAATTGATTTTTCCAATTGCTACAGAGCCGCCACCCTTTTTCTCTTCCCAAGTCCCGTCAATCGATTCGCATCTTTCTGATGGGTTGGCAAGTTGTTATTTGCAGCAAACTTCCAGTGGGAGGAAGTATTGAATGCTGCCATTTTTACCATACTTGATTTCAAAATGGTGGTCAGAGGTCCATCCTGTGGGTGACGGCTCACCATTCGGAATGAGCATGAAAAACTGCAAATGGTCCTCCTCAACAAGCCAATGTCACTGAAAATGGGTGGGTTTTGCATTTGGGAGAACGTGAGGCTGGTGTGGTGCTGAGCTCCCTCGAGTAGATTAATCTCCAGGGTGGGGATGCCCCTCCCCAAAAGATGTTGCTAGTGCCAATGGTATCCTGCAGAGCTCCATCTACCGGCGGTGAATATCCTCAAAACAGTTCCCGGGGCACTTTCTGGTCTCCAGCTATTGAATGTCTATCAACTGTTAGTTCAGGCCAGTTGCATACATTGGTGGGAGGACATTGATTTGAAGTAATAAATAGGCCAAAGAACTAAAGCAGAGATGAACAGAATTTTTTTTTTCCCCACACCAAAACTAGTGATCTGGACGATGCTGCCTGATGGGATGGTGGGAGAAAATTCAAGACTAACTTTCAACAGGGAATTAGCTATGTAAAATTTGCTGGGCCATGGGGAAATCACAGGGGAGTGGAACTACTGGAAAGATGGACTGAATAGCCTCTTTCTATACTATACCATTCAACGTGCTGATTATCTTTGCCGCCCCGCCCATGTGGAATTTCGCCCGATGTTTTCTGTGGCCACGCAATTGATTTTTGAGCTCTGATCCAAGTGTGTGTTTTTCTTTCGCCGCCGCTCACAGCTCCCAAGTCCCCGGGGGAGAAGACCCGATACGACACCTCGCTCGGGCTTCTGACCAAGAAATTTGTCCATCTCCTCAGCGAGTCTCCTGATGGTGTCCTGGACCTGAATCGTGCAGCGGAGGTCCTCGAGGTCCAGAAGAGGAGGATATATGACATCACCAATGTTTTGGAAGGAATCCAGCTCATCCGGAAGAAATCTAAGAATAACATTCAGTGGATGTAAGTCACAGCATTGGATTCCTGACACTGGGTTTTTCCAAATGGTCGGCACATGTATTTGAACATATGAAATAAGAACAGAAATAGGTTACTTGGTCTCTCGAGCCTGCTTGACCATTCAATAAAATTATGGCTCATCTATGTTTTGAATTTCAGATTCCCAAATCTCCCCGCCCCTGGTAACCTTAAATTCTTGTTATGCAAGGGAATAAATCTAGCTCCACCTTAAAAATATTCAGTGACCCCCCCCCCCCCCCCCCTCCCCCACCATCTCAGCCTTTTGAGTCGCGCAATCCTCTGAGGGGGGGGGGGGGGTGGGAAAGGGTTCGGGATTCCCCTAGTCTCTCCTGAAACGCTGGTCCCTAATTTTAAAACTGTGCCCCTTAGTTCCCGATTCATCCATAAGAGGGAACGTCCTTTCCGCGTCCATCTTGTCGAGATCCTTCAGCATCTTGTACTTCAGTTAAGCCGTCCCTGTCCCCCCCCCCTGCCCCGCCCTACTCTCTTTCCAAACCTTGGGTGGGTTATCGATTCAGCCCCTTGGGAGGAGGGTCACCAAATCTGGATGGACACATTTGTGTCCTTTAGCTACCTGCGCCCACGCTCTCACCATTTATCACTTGACATGGCCAACCTCGCCTCCCTTGGCCAATTGGAAAATAAGCCGACCGACTGGCAGTCGAGCCATCCAATTAGCTTTGCCAATCTCCAATATAGAACAGTACAGCACAGAACAGGCCCTTCGGCCCTCGATGTTGTGCCATGCAACTCCCCCCCCCCCCCCCCCCCCCCCCCCCAAACCTTACTTTTAAGGACACTACGGGCAATTTAGCATGGCCAATCCACCTAACCCGCACATCTTTGGACTGTGGGAGGAAACCGGAGCACCCGGAGGGAACCCACGCACACACGGGGAGGACGTGCAGACTCCGCACAGACAGTGACCCAGCCGGGAACCGAACCTGGGACCCTGGAGCTGTGAAGCGTTTACGCTAACCACCATGCTACCATGCTTCATAATTAATACAATTGTACAAAGAGGGTGAAAGAATTGTGCTTTACTTTTAATGCTGCTATAATTTTCTCTTTGATGTTACTGGCAGCAGTCTGCTGGGAATTAATCTCCAATTCCTAGAGGTTCCAAGGCAATACTGGAAGGTTGGCACACCTCTTATCGATAGGATAAGGGAGGTCTTATGGCGCATTGGGTAGTGTGCGTATCTCTGGGCCAGAAACTCTGGGTTCAAATCCCACTTCAGGACTTGATGCCCATGGAAGGTGTGTTCGTAATGTGGCCAAACACGTTGATTATCAACCTGTAAATCCTTCCAATACACCTAAAGGCACCCTGTAAGAATGGAGAGTTTCATGGTCAGCTATACTGCAGAAGGCGAGGGCAAACCATAGCAGTACTTTGCCAAGTTTAAGTGTGGACCAATCCAATGGAAGTCTGTGGTCGCCAACCCCCTCTTAGGGCTTGGTACCTGATGGAAGGGGAGGATCGACAGTGTAGCCACTCCCGCATGTGGAGGTGAAGGATTAGGTGGGCCCGGACATTGGTTTTTTAAAATAAATTTAAGAGTACCCAATTCAATTTTTCCAATTAAGGGGCAATTTAGTGTGGCCAATCATCTACCCTGCACATCTTTGTGTTGTGGGGTGAAACCCAAGCAAACACGGGGAGAATGTGCAAACTCCTCATGGACAGTGACCCAGAGCCGGGATCGAACCTGGGACCTCGGCGCCATGAGGCAGCAATGCTAGCCACTGTGCCACCGTGCTGCCTTTGAGCCCCGACATTGTTAACCAGTGAAGAGTGGCTGTTGCCCAGGAATTGTTTCTCTGGGGAGAGGAAAAAACAAAGGGGTGGAAAAGATCAGGAAGTAATGTTTGAAAGATAGTGAAAAATGAGTGTGTGAGAGTATTAGTATCATCTCTGGGCTGTATTGCAGAATCATTCCTGGTAACTCCTGCCTTCATGGGGATCCATCCCTGGGCCCAAGTTGCTGTCATGAGTTAGGTGGGGTTACTGAGTTATGAGGGATACGGTGGAGGTGTGGGCTTAAGTAGGGTGCTCTTTCCAAGGGCCGGTGCAGACTCGATGGGCCGAATGGCCTCCTTTTGCACTGTAAATTCTATGATTCTACAGAGGGGAAGGCAGGCAGGGGGCTTGGGTCTTCCGAACCTGAAGTATTACTACTGGGCAGCGAATGTGGAGAGGGTGCGGAGCTGGGTAAAATATGGGGATTGACATATTTGTTACCGATTGTTTATTGTTGGTGGGTGTAAATTGGGGAGAAAATGTGAAAAAGGAGGAGAATAAAGAAATATTGTTTTTAAAAAATGTGTGACCACTCATTCCATGGCTGCCACCCGAAGTCCATCACTCCGTTTTTATGCCCATCTCACTATCTCTGTAACCCTTTCCAGCCCAACAGTCCACCAAGATCTCTGCATTCCTCCAATTCTGGCCTCTTGGACAGCCAGGTTGTCATAATGGCGACATTGACATTTGTACCGTGAGCACAAATGTCCACATTAACTCTTACCAACTTTTACAGATGCTCCATAGAAAGCATCTTATCTGGCTGCATCACAGCCTGGTATGGCAACTGCTCGGCCCAAGACCTGTACAGAGAATCGTGGAAACCGCCCAGTCCACCACATAAACCTGCCTCCCATCCATTGACTCCATCTACACCACCTGCTGCCTGGGGAAAGCGGGCAGCTTAATCAAAGACCCCCTCCCACCCATCTTACTCGCTCTTCCAACTTCTTCCATCGGGCAGGAGATACAAAAGTCTGAACACGCACGAACAGATTCAAAAACAGCTTCTTCGCCGCTGTTACCAGACTTCTAAACGACCCTCTGATGGACTGATCTGATCTCTTCACACATCTTGCCTGCCGAGTAGTACTACACCCCTGTATGCTTCACCCAATGCCTGTGTCTATGCATTTATATTGTGTATTTTATGTTTGCCCTATTATGCATTTTCTTTTCATGTACAGAATGATCTGTCTGAGCTGCATGCAGAACAATACTTTTCACTGTACCTTGATGCATGTGACAATCCAATCCAAGCTGTCTAGACCCTAAGCACTGGAATTCCCTCCTTAAACCTCTCGCCTCCTTTTAACACACTCCCTAAAACCTATCTCTTTGACCAAGGTTTTGGTCACCTGTCTTAATATGTGGCTTGGTGCCAAATATTGTTTGATTTATGTTCCTGTGACGCACCTTGGCCACCTGTACTATGTTAAAGATGTGACCGAACTGCAAATCGTTTTCGACACTCGGTCGATCATTGTGCAGTTGGCTGAGAGTGTCCCTTCCCATTAGATAGTGGGGCATTACCCCTTTTTATAATCATTGTAGGAAATCAATGATGCAAGGAGGAGGGTGGAGCCACACTGATGGTGGAAGTGAACAACATTGAGAATTATGTGGTGTACACCAACCTATCTTGGGATCAGGGTCCTGTTGCCTGTTTTAGTTGGGGAGTTGGGGGGGGGGGGGGGGGGGCACAACTTGTCCATTCAATTGGCACCTTGTCTGCCTGCAGCCAATTGGGGTTTTGCATATTCCCCCTTGCAGACTGGAGAGAACGAGGCCTTTGCTGACTGACTAGTTTTCTCCCACAGGGGCCGCAGTCTGTTTGAAGATACGTCAGTCGTGGCGAAGCAGCAATGCCTCAGGCAGGATCTGACTGACCTCGTATGGAAGGAGCGATCCCTTGATGACCTCATCCAAAACTGCAGCACTCAGCTGAAAATGTTGACGGACGATGAGGAAAATCAGAGATATCCTTTCGCGTGTTAACAGTTTCACTCCTACTGTCGGTGTGTGTCTGTATCATTCTCACTGGTGGGGATATGGCTCACACCCTGTGTGTGTCTGTGCCTTTGTAATCTGCCTTGCTATTAAAAAGCAACGCAGTGGCTGTAAAGTGCTGTGGGACGTCCTGAGGTTGTCCAGCTGCTGTATGAATGGATCACCTCTTGTGAATCTTTCTGGGAGATTAACTACGTACATCCCTGTCGGGAATGGGGAGGGATGGCAGCACGTTGGCGCAGTGGGTTAGCCCTGCTGCATCACGCAACCGAGGTCTCAGGTTCGATCCCGCTCTGGGTCACTGTCCGTGTGGAGTTTGCACATTCTCCCCGTGTTTGCATGGATTTCGCCCCCACAACCCAAAAGATATACAGGCTAAAATTGCCTCTCAATTGGAAAAAATGAATTGGGCACTCTAAATTTATTTTTAACAAAAGGAGTGGGGATGGACCCAGGTGATTGGGACTTGGGTGCAATGTTAATGAATGGGCATCCTGTGTGTCCATGGTGTCTGCTGCACCTCCTGCTAATCAGGAGTGTGTGTGTTGGGGAAGTGGGGGGGAGAAAGCGGGAAAGAATGTGACTGGGGGGGTGCATGGGAGAGAGGGTATGAATGTGACCTGGGGGCGGGTGGAAAAGAGGGGATAAATGTGACTGGGAGTGTGATCTGGAATTGGTCTGTTTTCCCACCTTGACCTCCATCCACGCTAGCTTACGTCACATACCAAGATATACGCTCGATCAACAGTTTCCAGGACCAGACGGTGATTGCGGTGAAAGCACCTCCAGAGACTAGGCTAGAGGTGCCCGATGTCTGTGAGGTAAGGCACACTCTCCTGCCAGGTATTTCCATCAGCTGTGGTTAACATACTCGCCCTGACTCAGGGAGGCTGTCGGTTCAAGTCCGACTGTAGGGACTTGCGCACAGAATTCTCGGCTGACACACCAGTCTACTATTGAGGCAGTGCTGCACTGTCAGAGGAGCTGTCTTTCAGATCCGATCTTAAACTGAAGCTCCATATCTGCCCTCTTGGGTTTATGTAATATTGCAGTGTGCTTTTTGAGGAACTGATGGGGAGTTTTCCTTCAACATTTAAAAACTCGTTGGTCATGATCGCATTGTTGGTTGGGGAAAGATTGCTGTGCCTCCATACATTCCAACAGTGGATATATTTCAAAAGTACGTAATTGCTTGCTTGTGTAGCCCTTGAGTGATGTGAAAGGTGTTCCATAAATGCATGTGACTCCTTTCATGACCATGATATCCCAAACCTCTTTTGGGTAGCACCGTGGTTAGCACTGTTGCTTCACAGCTCCAGGGTCCCAGGTTCGATTCCTGACTTGGGTAACTATCTGCGGCGTCTGCACGCTCTCCCGTGTATGCGTGGGTTTCCTTTGGGGGCTCCGGTTTCCTCCCGCAGTCCAAAGATGTGCAGGTTAGGTGGATTGGTCACGCTAAATTGCCCTGTAGTGTCTAAAATTAGGTGGGGTTGCTGGGTTACGGGGATAGGGTGGAGGTGTGGGTTCAGGTAGGGTGCTCTTTCAGGGGGCTGGTATAGACGCGATGGGCTGAATGGCCTTCTGCACTGTAGATTCTATGACAAGAGACTGGGAGGAAACCCACGCAGACTTGGAGAACGTGCAGACTCTGCACAGACACTGACCCAAACCGGGAATCAAGCCCGGGTTCCTGGCGCTGTGAAGCAACAATGCTTCCCTCTCTGCCTCGCTCTCTCTCTCTCTCTCTCTCTCTGCCTCTCTGTCTCTCTCTCTGCCTCTCTCTCTCTCTTTCTGCCTCTCTCCATCTCTGCCTCTCTCTTTCTCTCTCTGCCTCTCTCTCTCTCTGCCTCTCTCTCTCTGCCTTCTCTCTTTCTGCCTTTCTCTCTCTCTCTCTCTT